>NW_020837976.1:1498476-1749633 GCF_003676395.1 Aethalodelphis obliquidens
TCACTACTGGGGCCCTTCCCGTTGCTGAGCACAGGCTCCGAACGCGCAGGCCCAGCGGCCATGGCTCACCGGCTCAGCCGCTCCGCGGCCTGTGGGATCTTCCCAGACCAGGGCACGAACCCATGTCCCCTGCATTGGCTGGCGGACTCCCAACCACTGCGCAACCAGGGAAGCCCCTAAATGCCATTCTTCATATAAAACTCTGCTTAAATCCTAAACTACTGAAAATGACTTGAAGAATTACATTGAAGTTACCTTAGGCATTCAATCATGCGAGAAGCGATTTTCTTCCGACGCATCATGCTGAACACCCATATGCGGCTGATGCCACAGATTGCAGGCTCTGGCAATGTTGAGCAGCACCAGGCTTTCTGCCTTTCAAATCTGACTTTTTCTTCTTCTGACCTGATAACTGGAAGTTTTTCTTCTATAACTCTGTAGCCCTATATGTAGCAAAATAGGGGGAAATTTTTAAACTTTATTTATTTATATTGGAGTATAGTTGATTTACAATGTTGTGCCAGTCTCTGCTGCACGGCAGAGTGACTCCATTATACACAAAGACATTGTTGGAGGGGCGGGAGTTTTAAAGTGGGAATATTGTTAAGCAACTGTCTAGTACTGACCTTAGTGAGGAGGTCACTACTTTTGTCTGGCTTCTTAACAAACTATGGGAACCACTTACGCTTTCACCCTCATTTTAGGAAATAAACAGACCTGGATCTACATTCTGTTCTAACTCGCTAGTTACGTGACCATGAGATAAAGTTACTTAATTATGCTCTGGGTTCCTTACCAACAAATTGGAACTCTCCACCACCTCCTTCAGAGAATTGCTGAGATTAAATAAGGAAATATATACAAAGCAGCCTGCCATCACAGCTGGCACATAATAGGAACTGAATGCTAATTTTCTCTACCTCCCATATCCTAGGACCAGCAAAAGGACATGCTAAAAACTCGGCAGTCACAACTGTTTCCGGGCCTGCTGCCATAGTACTAGGGTTCACAGCTGTGCAGGAACTAGGATGAGGGATGGCAGAGGAATCAAGAGTTAAAAAGGTCCTTTCCCTACACTCTTACCTCTTTAAAAAAAAAAAAAAAAAACTCTAAGAAAACATACATCTCTTCTGCCAGTCTAGTGGCCAAAAAGGGACATGGCTAGCCTTCTGATGGGACGTGATACACAAGTTAAAACAATCAGACAACACAACTGAGAGTTAACAAAGAACAAACAAGCAAATATTACACAACTATGTTCTAATCTAAACACTGCTACCAGTCATTTTTGGAACTAGGTAGAATAAAAATTTAAAAAACACAAGGGTGGGGAGTTCCCTGATAGTCTAGTGGTTAGGACTCAGCGCTTTCACTGCCATGGCCGATTCAATCCCTGGTCAGGGACCTGAGCTCCCGTAAGCCACAAAGCACGGCCAAAAAAAAAAACCAGAAAGCTACAAGGGTTTACTGAAGAACATTCATTGTGAACAACCACCAAATACAAAACACTGTAAGAAACTGTCAAAAACAAGACAGATGTCTGCAATTTCTTTTAATGCTTAGTCATTTGCCAAAGAGATGTAAGAATGCTCTATCATAAAATCTGCAAATATCTTTGTCACTCTGTGCAAATCTGACTTCAAATATTTAATTTCCCTCATCTAATTAACTTCATTTGTTTCAATCATCAATTTCATCTAAAAACTGATACTTCCCTCAAGTCGGTATCTTACTATCAACCCTCCTCAGGAGTAATAAATCATGCTGGTTGGAGTGAAATTAAGGGGGGTGAGTTGCTAAGGACAAGCCTTAAACACACAACAGTTATTCAATACACACTGAAAGCACTTTGGCATTCAGGAAAATCAAGCATGACATTGTTGATATCTCTTAAAAGTGGGACAATCAAGACTCAGGGATCTATCAAGTGGATAAATGATAAAGCAAAGAATAAATCCACTGCAATGAAAAAATAAACCCACACAATTTGTACTATGCAAAAATTAACTCAATTACAGTATGGCAAGCTTCTATGAGTTAGTCATTTTATATCGAATTTGTATCTCCAAACTACTTTGTCAGCTATTTATTTAAATCAAATTTGTAATTACAAACAGCAAGATTCATAAACTACACAATTTCAGGCTGAATTTTTTTAATGTAGCTTAACATATGGAAATTAACTCATGCAGATTTGTTTCGACTTTGTACTTTATTAGAAAATTTTATGAAGAAGCATCCACTTGCAGGCAACTAAAAGATACTATTGTTTTTTTTTTGCAGAATTTGGCTCTTAAATACAAGCCAAGTCCTCATCTAGAGCTCAACCAAAGAAGTGGTGATCCACTGCAGGAGTGCGCAACTTTTCATAAAGGGCCAGGCAATAAGTATTTTAGGCTTTGCAGCATACCTGGCCTCTGTTGCACCTATTCAACTCAGTCTTTGTAGTGTGAAAGCAGCCACAGACAAAATGTAAGCAAATGGGCATGACTGTGCTACAATAAAACTTTATAAAAAACAGGTTGGATTTTGCCTTCAGGCTGTAATTTGCCAACCCTTGATTTATTCCAGCGCTGAAGGGACTGAGACAGACATTACGTTAGCAGCCAACAAGGAAACTTCCCGAACAAAATTTAATAGTACTTTTGAGTTACAGAATTTTTCTCTTATACTTTATACTGACTTGAGAAACTAATTCCCATGCAAGATACAACTCCACTGTAGTAAAGAATTACACACAGGAATTCTTGCATTCATACTCTTCCTTACATAAAACGCTGAAAAATTTACCAGGATTATGTTATTCCTGTAACTCTTTAAACACCATACTACATACGACCACTCTTTAAAAATCACTTACCCATTGGATATGTTCTGCAATTAGGCAACCAACTACTTTTTTGTCATTAGAAATAAAGAGAAGTGTTTTTGTTCTGGAATAGCACATTAGTGGAGCCTGCTGGAAACCTAAGTCATTATCAACCATCTCTCTAATCTCGTCAACCTGCCAAATAAAGAACAATATTTTTTTTTTAACAACAAAAGCATTTTATATATGTAAAAATATACTATTTCAGTTCAATAAATTGAGTATATTATTCCAAGCAGGATATCCTCTGAAGAGTGCTTCTGAATGACTGTCCTGACCAATAAATGTTTTTCAAGCCCTGTGGACCAATTTGCAAAAGGAGGAAAGAATGGAGAGTAATGTCAAGCCCAGCAGTCTGGGAACAACAGGAGTGAGAGCTCCTACAATAGGTAATAAGAACAAAGACTTCCCATTAGAAGGATCGTGGGTTTGAGTACTGGAGAGAGCTTCACTGGAATCTTCGCCAGGCAAGCCACACTTCTCTTCTTCGCAAGGCTTAATGAATACTCTCATCAGTAAAGCGCAGGTGAACACAGAGGACAGACATAAATGTTTACTCCTTATCAACCATTTATAGGCCAGACATTATGCAAAGCACTTTATCAATATTATCTTATTTAAATCCAACACCTCTTAGAGGCTTATAGTTTCTTTTGCATACAGAAGAAATAAAATTCAAAAGTAACTTTCCCATGTCAGATATGGGACACCTAGAACCAAAGAGCTGCGATTTCTGGGATTTGAACCTATAATGTTAATATGGCATCGAACTGCTTCTTTCTGTTACCTCCTAGAATTGTGGTCAAGGTCAAATACGGTAAGCTCAAACTTTTATAGGTTCTCAAAGTCAAGATTTTTGTAGGCACCCAAACATTAGTTCCTTCCCCAGTTAAAAAATAATCTGCAAATATTCAGTCCAATAAACATTCATTTGTGACACTAAGTTTAAAATGCAAATAACACCTAAGAGGGTTAGGTACTCACACCTCTGACATGCAGAATACCATGTAATACATCCCTTATTCAGTGATGAAAACTCAAGTCCGCCTAATCCTAGAATAATATCCCACAATACAATACCTGACTCAGTTACTAAAGGCAAATGACTCACAATTCCTTAGATTTTAATTTTTAACCTATTACTAACCAGTAACATACTGAACTGTAGGTTACTAAGAGTCTGTCCTAAGAAATGAACATGAGGAAATTAGAATTTTCTGTGGAGTCTTGGTAAGAAACGTATGGACGCCACATGCAGTAAAGCAAAGTGCCCACTGTGCATTTCCAAATGATAACAGTTGGAATTCCAAAAATCCCATAATTTAATTTTCATTTAGTCAGTTACTAATCCAACATTAATTCAACAAGTATTTGTTTCTGTGCAAGGATCAATGTTTCAAATACAAGACAGGTTTATGTGCCATTCTAAATACTACTGTCTATACTGTTCAGCAGTGGTAACATGGGGGCTTATTTGAGTAACGGGGATTGTTCAGTTATATATTCAGGGTACCCGAAAAGTCAGGAACCACAGGATAAACGTATACAAATGATCCTTGAACAACACAGGTTTGAACAGGATGGGTCCACTTTTACATGGGTATTTTTCTTTTTCTTTTTTTTTTTGTGGTACGCGGGCCTCTCACTGCTGTGGCCTCTCCCGTTGCGGAGCACAGGCTCCGGACGCGCAGGCTCAGCGGCCATGGCCCACGGGCCCAGCCGCTCCGCGGCATGTGGGATCTTCCCAGACCGGGGCATGAACCCTTGTCCCCTGCATCGGCAGGCGGACTCTCAACCACCGCGCCACCAGGGAAGCCCTACATGGGTATTTTTCAATAGTAAATACTTCAGTACTACATGGTCCGTGGTTGGTTGAATCCAAAGATATAGAGGAACCTAGCACACCGAATTATATGTAGATTAACACTGCCTCCCCCAACCGTTGTTCAAGGATCTGTAAGTGGAATGTTAGCTATATTTTCAAATAACAGGTTCAAAGTGTTTTTCTTCAACCTCCCTTTCAGGTGAAGTATTCCTAAATTTAAAGAGGTCCAACTATTAACCTGAGAAAAGTAAATAAACTACTTTCCTTGTGTTTCTAGATATGTTGAAAACACTCTAGTTTAATTAAGTTTTTCAGATAAACGATCAGACCCATTGCTTTACATTATGAGGTACTTCTGAAAAAGCATCTGGAGGAAAAACATTTTGAGTATATTATTTGAAAATGTAATTAATATATTCATTAAAAATAAGTTTGTCCTATGGTCTCCTGACATTTAGGGTACTCTATATAATAAAATGGTTCCAGACTTCATTATCTCTCTGGTTCATTTCTCTGAACCCTAAATTGGACTAAAACCTGGCTCACAGAGGATTTTAAGTTTTCTCCATTACATTTATAAATCAGAATATATATTATTTTCTACCTTAACATTATGATTACTTCGTGTTTAACTTAAGGATAACTATGACCTACTACTAGATCCCCTTCTGCAATAAGCTTTTATTTAGAAATTTACTCAGAATAAAATGACATTTATTAATTTTAATTTTACAAATTATGATTCAGATTTTTATTTTAATTTTGATTCTTGAAATAATTTATGTGCCATTATTCATTACTATGCCTTCATACCATCACTCAAATTACTGGTAATATGAGACAGTAATCAATCAATCCACTAAAAATTCATTTCACTTATGCTAGATACACTACAAAGTTAAAGCATAATTTTTCAGTTGGGTTGTGACTAAATGCTTATTTCTTGTTTTCAGAATTGGTTTTTAAATGTGTTCTGCCAGCAATACATTATACTCTTAAAATTAGCTGCAAAATTATACTATTTATTCTGTGTGAAATTTCACTGGAAATTTACCTTTTTCAGGGCATACTTTGGGTCTTCAGGAAGAACCATTATTATCCTGCCATCAGGATATTCAGCTAGAATTCTTTCTTTTTTCCAACCCTAGACATATATATATAAAAAAAAGAATTAATTTTATCACATTTCATACATCATATTCATGTACAATAAGAAGAATATATCAATGTGTCTAAAAATTACAGACATGGAAAAGTATATGCTCATTAATATTTAATAAGACATGATAAATCAGGTAATTTGTATAATAGGTATAATACAAGCTAATTTCTCTCTACTATTCATTCAGAGATCTAATACCACAATAGCATTTCTAATTTATCATTTCCCATTTTAAATTAATTTAAAAAATCACACACCAAAAGCAAGCCCCTTAAGGTCAGTGATTCCCAGAACCTAAAGGATAACTCACCCAGTTTCTTGATAAGAGAATTAAAGTCTTAAATTTCTTTGGAACATCGTTACCTCCACAAACAAACACTCATGGTTTTATGTCTGGCATGCCAAAGACCTCCAGGAGGTTTTAAATGAACTGATTTGCATGCAGTAGCCCAATATGTAAGGAATAGTTTTTATTCTTATTGATCACAACTATCAAAGTCACAAGAAGGATACTATAAAAATATAACTACCTTCTAAGAATCTAATAGGGAAGGAGAGGCTACGTTGTGTGTATCTGAAGTTAAACATACTCAAAAAAAGAGAGGTAATAAACTCTTCTTCAGATCCACACTCGTGGTGATTAATGAGCAGAACCTGCATGAAAAACAAAACAAAACAAAAGCCACTTAAATCTAGTAAGATGGGACTGAACCAGAGGTTAAAACTAGGAGCTTTGAAGTTAAAAATAAGTACAGAAGGAATGAGCTTAACTAGTTGTTCCATTTGTCTTACCCAACCAACTTTAAATAAAAATGCCTTTCAAGAAGCAATATGTACTTCTATTAAAGAAAACCAGCATCTTCTTTCTGAGATTTGTTTGAGAATCTTAAAGCTCAATGAAACCAAGAAAAAGGCAACTATATTTTTAAAAATACTATGGCAAGTCTGAAAGGAGGTTGATTTTCTTAAATAATCCAGAATGGTCTTTTTGGGAGAGGGCAGGATCTTAGCTGGGGACAAAAAGTCTAGAAATAAACTTGGTATAAATCACAATTTGGATTAAAGTATTTAAAATCAGAATTTGTTTAAAAAATAGAGCACCCAAAGGTAAAGTAAAATTCAGACTATAATTATGATGGTAATGCGTTCCCAAGATTTGAAAAGAAAAAAGGAGCAGAAACAATAGTCACAGAAGTCATTTTTTTCAAACTAGAAACAAAAATCTGAATCATATCCAGATTTGAATATAGGTAAAATGCTTCTACAGGGAATAAAAGATATCACCCTCTTTAAAAACAAATTTACATTAATATGTTATTTTTGGGAAAAGTTTTTAAAATAAATCTATTTCACATAAAATGAAAATGGAGACTTTTCATTTTAAAAACTAAACGACAAATTCAATGAAAAGCTAGAATTTAAGTAACCCCAACTTATAACAAAGTCATACGTCCTGAACTGAATTACCTGAAGATAATTTGATAAGCTATTTTCCTACTGTCTTTAAAAATAACAATACTGGTCTAACGTCATTATATTGCACCGTAGGCACTAGATAAAGTAGTTTGCTTTACTGACTTTTTAGTACAAAAACTTTCTCTTGATACAAGTTGAAACTTGCATGTTCACGCAGGAAATGTTATCACAATTGGATTTGATACAATTTTTTAAAATGTTTTAAGTATGATTGTTTTTTCATGTACGTGTATAAGCAGCAGGAATTGCAACGGGCAGAGTTATTACTGCTTAGGTTTCTAATGTTTATGAAGACAGGATATTTAAGTGAAAACTTTTTAAGAGTTCTGGAATAAAAGTTCAGGGTTTAAATCCCATTTCCTGGTAGTTACTAGCTATATGGTCTTGGGCAAATCACTGGAACTCTCATTCTGTTTCCTGACCTAGGCTATGGACAAAATAGCTGTCATCACATACATTACTTAGGAGTTTAGAGCACTGCATTTAAGAGATGATACCTCACAGAGAGCAGCCACTCAGTAACTCTTAGTAACTTCCACTCTACCTTCCTAATGGTATCAAACTAAAATCCATGTACTACTTTAAGAAAACACAATTAAAAAGTCCCCAAAGTTAAATACGACAATAAATTCAAATCTTGGACAAGGCAAAGATGAAAGAACCAAGTTGGCTAATATCTGTCAAATAAGATAATAAAGACATTTATATGCTTCAACTGCAGTTAACTCTTTCCTGGAGTCAATAATCACATGATCCTCCTATCTTTAGAATACTTAGATGAGATGAAATGTGTCTGCTACTTGAAACTGAGACAGAGGTGGAGGTTTTGGGAAGGGTAAATGCAATTCAGAGGAAGAACCAAATAGCCACAGCTTTTTTTTGCAAAGATATAAATTTCAATGTAGTGCATTTACACCTTTCACCTTTAGCTCTAACATGTTACACATATCCCTCTGCTAGCAAGTGGCATTTTCCAAACCCCAAATATTCTTAATTCACCCATCTGGCTACTGAAAAGCAGAACGCTTTACACTGCTGATAGCAATCAATGATTTTTTTTTGCCCCAACCCCACTGTAGTTACTCTACACTTCAGAGCCTAAAGAATGGAAGGGGTTTTTCCTCTTTTTCCATTTGAAAAAGATTACAATTAAAAACAAAATACATTGGGTGGTGAATATATTGATGTATACAATTGTTGAAATTCATCAGCCAAACATTTAGATCTGTGCGTTCAAGTTATATACGTTCATACTAATCACTTTCATAAAAGGTTGAATGGAAATACCCATGAAAGAATACCCTGAAAAATAAAACCAATAACCAGCTTTTCAAAAAAATTATCAACAAATAAGGCAAGGAAAAAAAAAAAGACCTAGAGGGAGAACCTTTAGATTAAAGGAGATTTAAGAGACATACCAACCAATGCAACATATGGACCTTAATTCAAACAGTATAGAAAATTACGAGATATTTGGGGAGATTCTGAACCCTGAGGGAATATCTGATATTAAGGAATTAAATTTTAAAGGTGTGGTTATACTCTTTAAATCCTGTTTACGGTAAAAAAAAAAAAAAAAAAAAGAGCAATCTTTTCATCTTTTAAAAATACATATTTAAAAATATCCACTAAAATGATAATGTGACACCTGGGTTTCACTTTAAAATAATTAGGAGGGGTAGATGCAAGAAGATTTCCCATGAATTGTGACTTGTTAAAGCTAAGTGATGAGTACATGGGGACTCACTGTTTGGTGGTGGGGATGTGGGGCGAGATGGGGTAGACTATTTTGGAAAGTTCAAATCACCCATTGTCAAAACTGTGCCCAAGGCCCAAGGCTTGCTCAAATACCATTTATTCAGAAGTGAAAAATGAATGTCAAATGAATCCAGTCAGCAGAGTGGTTAGACCTGAGGCTGGGAAAAGCACTGACTGCAGTGGGGGCACAGAGCAGCTTCTGAGATGCTAGTGGTGTTTCTTGTCATGTGGGTGTTCACTTTGCAAAACTACACCATTAAGCTGAGCACTCATTATTTGGGTACTTTTCTTTACATGTTGTATTTCAATTAAAATTTTACTTAAAATTACTAAAGGAATTTGAAAAACAGACATTTTTAGTTCGACAGCAAGTCTAACACTTTTTATATGTTGAAATAGATATATTCTAAATACCATCTCTTTTTAAAATTTTAAGTCTTCAGAAACAAAAGTAAATTAAAATTAGCTCATTCAAAATTCGGTCACATGCTCTTCTGGACAGTACCCAAGGCAGAAAGCATAAAAAAACTGCAGAAAAACTGCATAAGAGAAACAAATTATAGACTCTTGAAATATATAAAAATATTTTGTTGAAATGAATTTTAAACGTAAATATGTACTTATGAATATTTTAAAAGTCAGCAAGGACATACACCAAAATATAAACAGAGGTTATCTGAGTGATTTAATTTTTTTCCTTTTAGTTTATCTGTATTTCCTGTTTTTTCTACTTTAATAAAATGTTATAATAAAAGTATTAATATACTTTAACTACCCGCAAGCAGCTGGTTTTAATTCATGTTTGGACACTTTGCAAAAATAATCTTGTATTAACAACAATAATGATAAAGACGTATTTCCATGCCCTCTCCAGGCACACCACCTTCCCCGAATCTCCATGTGTTCACCAACCCAAAAGCTCTCTGAACCCTGTCCTTCTGGGTTTTTTGGAGGCTTCACTACAGCGGCAGAATTGATCAAATCATTGGCCACTGGTAACAGAACTCAATCTCCAGCGTCTCTCCCCTCCCCAGGATCAGGGTGTGAGAACTGAAAGTTCCAACCCTCTGTAGTCGGCTCCACTGGCAAACAGCCCCTGTCCTTGGGTGAGCTCCAAAGGTCATCTCATTAAAGTAACAAAAGACACTTTCTCCCATCACTTAGGAAATTCCAAAGGTTTTGGGAGCTGTGAGTCAGGACAAGCACTGAAGATGGGGTCAATTATTTCTGAGCTAAATTTATTGTACACACAATATATTTTGTTGAAATTCAAATAAAATAATAAGAACCTAGTCTATTACTCATGGACCCTAGAGCCAACTACGTCACTCACTAGCTGTGTGATTTCAGGCAAAATACATATCCTTCTTTCTGCTGTTTCCTCATTTATAAATTAATTGTAACTACTTAGTGATCTGCTAAAAGAACTAAGAGGAGTTTAATATGGGTAAAATGCTTAGAGGAGTCCCTGGTACACAGAAAGACCTTAACTAATGTCATTTCTTTTCCCTCCTAAATGTAAAATAAACTAATTTGTATCAATTTATTTACCCCCAAAAAATTCCTCTGGGAATTAAAAAACATGAAGATATCTTATATGTTGATTTGTGTTCAGTCAACCAGGCATGAATGATATAATCAGTCTATTAAAGCAAAATTAAGCACAATGCTCTGTGAAGTTAACCTTCAAATCCGTTAGCTATATTTATTACTACTAGAGTATTTCAACATTCATGGTTTCCCATTTTAAATGACTTAACCACTAAAAGCTAGCCAACATGTTTAATTTTCCAGTTTTAAAGAAGGTATTCAGAAAAACGAAAGTCCCATGACACAGTGGGGTTTTTTTATTCATTAAGTGAGTCAGAAATCAAAGAATATACACAAGAATTTGTTTTATTTTAGAAAAATCTGACTCAATTCTACAGATGTTTTATAGACTTTTCATTTTGTAGGTATGCTATGATAGCAGGATCTCCTCCAGTGTACTTTTCTCATTTTCCGCAATATTTGAACTAAACAGAAGCCAGAACTCCTAAAAGCTTCTACTCCTCCAGTAAAACTATTTGTTTTGATAAATCCTGTATCCTGTACCCCACGACCAATTTTCTTTGATCCAGGGATTAAGCTACAGGGATCTGGAGTTTTGGGATGTCTAGACTGCTGAGGCCTACAATGAGACTTACTATAAATATAGACCATAAGCTCCAAAACAACTAAGACTTCGTTTGACACACACTACAGCCCAAGTCATAGCACTGAAAATCAAGTAACCAATAAATATTTTTGAAACGGTGGAGTGTGCCTGAAGGACTAAAGCCTCTATTCATAAAACCAAGAACTTAACCTCTCTGTCTTAGTTTTGTAACCCATAAAAGAGGAATGAAAACTACTTCACTAAGTTACAGTGAATTAAATAATACTTACTGAACAATTACAAAACTTAGTTATAGCTGACAGAATGTGGAAGGTAAAGAGGGGGAGAATGCAGTCACCAAGGAGTCAAATATCATTTATAAATATTAAAATTAAAGGCAATCAACAAAACTAAACATCAAAATATAGCTAGTAAAAACTGGGAAAAGAAGATTTTACTAAAACACATTTATATACAGCTTGAGATATATATATATATACATATAAGCTATATATACAATGTTGGAAACACTGAAAAAGACAAAAGTGCTTAACCAGTGGAGAATGAGACTGGAAACAAAGTAGGGAAAAAGGAGGCTTTTTTTTTTTTTTTTCATTTTATACCTTACAATTCTGGAAATTTCCATTTCTAGGTACACATACTGCTTTTATAAATTTTCTTTTAAAAGATGAGTTGAAGAATAAAAACTTTGAAGGCCACCCTTTAATTCACCTAAATTAAAATCTTTTCAAGGAAAAAATGTGAAAGGAAAATTTTCTCTACAATGGAGGTTTGAAGAACAAATGCCCTTAAAAGCACATGTTAAAAGAGAAGTATTTAAATACCCTTTCTTGCAAGTAATACAATAATGGTATATAAGAAAATTTTTTCAATAATGCCTTTTCATAACTAAGGACCACCTGATTCTGAAATACAATTTTTAAAATTACTTTGGAAGGAACTCAATGATTTACAGAGCAACATCTGTTTTCGACAGTTATTTTCCATTTCTCTAACATCCCTGTCATGTGTATATATGTTTTTTTAAATTATAGTTTTCACCACTTCCTGAGAAAAATCTAAGTTCTAAGAGATAGGTTTTTATGAGAGGTGCTTAATATGTTCTGAACAGCAAAACATTTTCATGGGTAAAATGGTAGAATCTTAAAACTACTTGGAGTTTTAATAGCTTCTGATTAAGAAAAACAAAAATCTAAAAGAAAGAGAAGTGATGAAGTCTGGTATTTATTAAAGTCACCCAATTTATAATTCAGGAAGAAAGTCTAGAGCTCAGCTAATTAGATATTTTTAATACATGGCAGTAACTTTCTTAAATGATGTCCACCTAATCAACTTGCTGGACTAACCAATGCTTAGTTTTCCCTGGGTAACAGAAGCTGATGCCTGGGGCACACTGACTGTCAACCAGTAAACAACTACTTTGGAATTCCAAAACTACCAAGAGTCATTTGTTTGTTCCTAAACTTGTTTATGCCAATTTATTATTTTAACTATAAAATGCAATCAAATAAACTGACAAAATTATAGTGCAGGGACTTCCCTGGTGGCGCAGTGGTTAAGAATATGCCTGCCAATGAAGGGGACACAGGTTTGAGCCCTGGTCCGGGAAGCTCCCACAAGCCGTGGAGCAACTAAGCCTGTGCGCCACAACTACTGAGCCTGCACTCTAAAGCCCATGCGCCACAACTACTGAAGCACGCGCGCCTACAGCCCATGCTCTGCAACAAGAGAAGCCACCGCAATGAGAAGCCCGTGGACCACAACGAAGAGCAGCCCCCGCTCGCTGCAACTAGAAAAAAAAACCCGCACGCAGCAATGAAGACCCAAGGCAGCCAAAAATAAATGAATAAATAAACTTATTTATTTTTTTATTAAAAAAAAGCACAGGTATTTGGGTCTGCATCTCCTCTTTAAAAAACGAGAGTGCAAAGATAGTTGTTTTAATGAAAGTTAGGCAGGACACTCTGGAAAAAAGCAAATAGGCCAAGTCTCTTTTAAAAATCAGAAATGCAGCAAGAACAATTCTATACCCAGATTCTCAGGTTGCTCTGCAATATTTAAGTTCTTCCTCTATATTTTTAAAAGTACATCATAAAGGATGGCTATGGGTGTGATTTATATGAGGAAAAAAACAAAGCTAAATTAATTAGAGGATCCATACTCAAAGAAACAGCTTCCCCCCATCAATTACATTTAACATACATTGACAGGCTTCAAATTATAATAAAATGTTTAAACTATGTAATAACCCTATAGAAGACATTGCTCTTTGCCCATCCCAAGCCATTCTCTCCCATTCTTTTTTTGACCCTTTTGTTTGGGGCGGTAATATGTGTATTTTCAACAATAAATTCCAAATAGTCCAGTGTTTCTCAACAGGGCTGTTACTGGCACTTTAGGCTAGACATTCTACCTTCTTTGGAAGTG
Source organism: Aethalodelphis obliquidens (assembly GCF_003676395.1). NCBI lineage: Eukaryota > Metazoa > Chordata > Mammalia > Artiodactyla > Delphinidae > Aethalodelphis > Aethalodelphis obliquidens. The sequence goes on from NW_020837976.1 coordinate 1,512,152, forward strand.
TCACACGCATTGCAAAAAGTTCAGTACCCCTAAACCCTGCCCACCAAATGTCAATATTCTCCACGTGTTTCCAGATGCTACCTAACAGAAGTTATGTAATAAACACCCCATTCCCCTACCTTGAGAACCACTGGCACAATAAATCATATTCTCTTACTTCTTTCTGACAGATTCTTACATTCCCAGCTCTCTTGTAGCTAAAGGGTAGCTAGCTACCAGGCCCAGTTCTGGTGAATGAGACATAGGGAACTTTGCAAGAGCTTCTGGAAAATTGCTGTTCTTCACTGATAAAATGAAAAAACCACTTGAGGGACTCTTTTTGAAAGAATACCCACTCCAACCAACATTCCTCCTTTAAATCTGAACATGGTATCTAGACTACAGGAGTTTACTTTATGGACCATGAAGTTACAGCTATGAAGCTAAAAAGTCAACACACTAAGGAGAGAAGGGCACTGAAGGAGAAATACCCAGTGTTCATGTTGGGTATTTTTAAAAAACATTTTTTTGATTGTTGAACTGCTGAATGGAACAACCCCAAGACTATGTACCTCCAGACTTCTTCTTAAGAAAACATGTATCCTTATGATTTAAGCTACTATTAGTTGGGTATTCTGATACCAAGGATCTCCACTTGAATCAACTTTTTTGATTAACTGACCCAATTTTCCCAATTGTGCCAGTTAAGAAAACTTCTGTAATTACATCATCAAATCTATTACTATAGGAATAATATTTCTCTTAAGGTATACTCGGGTCAGACCTAACTAAAAGTCATATGAAGAATTATGAGATTCTTTTCTCTGTCATTCTCAAATACTAAGGAATCCAAAACATCCCTTTATTAGGATTCATCAATTAAGCACTTTTCAACTTGTAGCAATAATCTCCCAGTATATAAGAAATATTTCATTTGATGTCAGTCTCATCTCAAGGTCATCTGGGCTTAGTGAGCAAATCTACTGACCTCTTCAGTTTCACTCATGATTTTAAAAAATTCATGGCCCAAACTCCACTCCATCCCAAGTCCCAAATCCATTACTGAAAAATGTTCTCTAAATGTATACCTTTGGGAGTTCCACTCCCAGTTAAGATAAAGAGGTCATAAAAAGATCACTGGTTCTGTTGTAATAAGAAAACACCCAATAAACTAAAAAGCATTTTTTTTTTTTTTTTTAAGGCAATGCAGAGCTGTGGACTGATTTCCAGAGATGAACCCGCCCTACCTAGGTGAGCAGAGACCAGCAGCCATTTTTATCCCTAAGACATTGACCAATCAGTGTCTTAGAGGAGCAGGATTGCCACAGGCAGAGGACAAGAAAAGTCTACTACTGGGACAGGGAAAAATCAGTCAAATTCTTAATGGTCATAAGTGAGCTGGCATGGAAGTCTGAAATCTGGAGGAGCGCGAAACACAGAGGTAATTCTCCACCAACTCTCCCATGGGACATCTGCTGAGTGGGGCTAGGAGGTATAGAGAGATTTGTGTGCTGTGGAGTTTAGATCCTCAACCTCTGCTGGAGAGAGGCACCTGATCCCAACCTTAAGACATTAAAAATCCAAATGGATAGAATAACTAAAATTTCAACCCAACTCAACACCTAATGAAATCTAAGAGATCAGTCCCTTAACGTAGTTGCCAGACAGAAAGAAGGGAAAGCTTTGGCTAGGGGGCAGGGGGCAGGGGCAGGGAAGGGAATTATCTGATTATCTACTTCAGTTGCTAGTGTTCTTTTATACACAATGTCCAAGAAAAACTTACAAGGCAAGACAGGAAGATTTAATATTGTCAACAGGTCAGTTCTTCCCAACTTGATCTATAGAGTCAATGCAATCCCAATCAAAATCCCAGCAAGCTATTTTGTGGATATTGACAAACTGATTCTAAAGTTTATATGGAGAGGCAAAAAAGTCAGAATAGCTAACACAATATTGAAAACGAACAGAGTCAGAGAACTAACACTATTGGACATCAAGACTTACTGTAAAGCTACAATCATCAAGCCAGTGTGACACTGGTGAAAGAAGAAACAAAGAGACAATGAAACAGAATAGAAAGCCCAGAAATAGACCCACATATAGTCAACTGATCTTTGGTAAAAAGCAACAGCAATACAATGGAGAAAAGATGGTCTTTTCAACAAATGGTGCTGGAACTACTACTATATGTTCATGTGCAAAAAAAAAAAAAAAAAAAAAGGATTTAGATACAGACCTTACACCTTCACAAAAATTAACTCAAAATGGACCATAGATGTAAATGTAAAATGCAAAACTATAAAAACTCCTAGGAGATAACAAAGGGAAAAATCCGGATGACCTTAGGTATGGCAATAATTCTTTAGATACAACACCAAAAGCACAATCCATGAAAGAACTGATAAGATGGACTTCATTAAACTTAAAATTAAAAACTTCTGTTCTGCAAAAGACACTGTCCAGAGGATGAGAAGACAAACCTCAGACTGGGAGATATCAATATTTACAATGACCTAGCTCATAAAGGGCTATTATCCAAAATATACAAGGAATTCTTAAAACTCGACTATAAGAAATCAAACAATCTGTTAAAAAATGGGCCAGGGACACCCCTGGTGGCGCAGTGGTTAAGAATCCGCCTGCCAATGCAGGGGACACGGGTTTGAGACCCGGTCCGGGAAGATCCCACATGTCGCAGAGCAACTAAGCCCGTGCGCCACCCACATGTCGCAGAGCAACTAAGCCCGTGCGCCACAACTACTGAGCCTGTGCTCTAGAGCCTGCGAGCCACAACTACTGAAGCCTGCATGTCACAACTGCTGAAGCCCGTGTGCCTAGAGCCCGTGCTCCACAGCAAGAGAAGCCACAGCAACGAGAAGCCCGCATACCTCAACTAAGAGTAGCCCCCGCTCACCAAAACTAGAGAAAGCCCGCGTGCAGCAACAAAGACCAATGCAGCCAAAAATAAATAAATTAATTAATTGAAAAAAAAGGGCCAAAGACCTGGACAGATGCCTCACCAAAGAAGATATACAGATGGCAAATAAGCATATGAAAAGATGCTCCCTATTCTGTCACTACGGAAATGCAAATTAAAACAACAGTAAGATCCAATACACAACCATTAGAATGGCTAAAACCCAGAACACTGACAACATCAAATTTTGGCAAGAATGTGGAGCAACAGAAAATCTCATTCATTGCTGGTGGGAATGCAAAATGGTACAGCCACTTTGGAAAACAGTTTGGCAGTTCTTACAAAACTAGACACACTCCTACCACACGACCCAGCATTTGCACTCCTTAGTATTTACAAAAACGAGTTGAAAATGTATGTCCACTCAAAAACCTGCACATGGACATTTATAGCAGCTTTATTCACAATTGCCGAAATGTGGAAAAAACCAAGATGTTCTTCAGTAGGTGAACAGGTAAATAAATTATGATACATCAGGATAATAAAATATTATTCATCACTAAAAAGAAATGAGCTATCATGAAAAGATACAGAGTAACTTTCAATGCATAATACTAAGTGAAAGAAGTCAATGTGAAAAGGCTACATACTGTATGATTCCAATTACATACCATTCTGGAAAAGGCCAAACTTTGGAAACAGTTAAAAAGATCAGTGGTTGCCAGGGGCTGGGGCCAGGGTTAGGCAAGGATAAAGCAAGGGAGAACAGAAGAACTATTCTGTATGACATTACTGGATACATGTCATTATGTATCTTTTAAACCCATGAAATGTACAACACCAAGAGTGAACCCTAATATATACTATGTACTTTGGGTGATAATTTGTCAATGTAGGCTCATCAACTGCAACAAATATACCACTCTGGTGTGGAATGTCAAGCATATGTACGGGCAGGAGTATACAGGAACTCTCTCTACCGTAAGCTCAATTTCCCTATAATCTTAAACTACTCTATAAAAATAAAGTCTATTAAAAAAAAAGTAACACCATGGACAGAAATAGGAAATTATGATCCAAGATCAAGAGGGGAAAAGTCAACAGAAACAGGCCCAGTGTGACCCAAATGTCTGAATTAGCAGAAAAGAACTTTAAAATTGCTATTACACGTATGCTAAAGATTTTAAAGGACAAGAGGACAAACTATGTGAAAGAAGAATTTCAGGTGAGAAACTAAAACTCTCAAAATTTAATTCCTGTGATAGAAGGATTAGAAGCATTATTTTTATATATAAAGAAAAATTTATCTTACAGAAAATTAAAATTAAATAGAACTGAAGAAAAACCACTGGTACAAAATAATCTATAAAGACCTCTTACATCTTAGCAAAAAAAAAAAAGAGTTAAATTACTTTGACTATTTTTCTAAACAAAGAACAAATGATTTTAGCACCTAAATTCAGTCAGATATGTAATTCAATATGCAAACCTAGTTAATAAACCTCTAACTGCCACAATGAATTCAAATTTGGGCTGCTTTACATATTTTGAAGTATGTTACTATTCTGTCTAACTTACAATATGTTCCATGTCCCCCAAAGATATTTATACTATTAATTCCCAATGATTTAATATCAACAAATATCAGAGTTGCCAAAGCCCAGAGAAATCTGGTTTAATCTCATTTTTTTAAATTTTTATTTATTTATTTATTTTTGCGGTACGCGGGCCTCTCACTGCTGTGGCCTCTCCCGTTGCGGAGCACAGGCTCCGGACGCGCAGGCTCAGTGGCCATGGCTCACGGGCCCAGCCGCTCCGCGGCATGTGGGATCTTCCCGGACCGGAGCACGAACCCGTGTCCCCTGCATCAGCAGGCAGACTCTCAACCACTGCGCCACCAGGGAAGCCCTTAATCTCATTTTTAAATGAGAAAACTGAGACTCACCACTCTTGTTCTGTGGCTTCAAATCAAAATCTGTTCTTTAATTCAATGCATTTGTTGAGCCCCTACTACGCATTGGCAGGTGCTCTTCAGCATGATAAACAGACTACCAAGGACTCTGCTTCGACACAGCTTCTACTCCAGTGGGGAATACACATAACAAACTTTCAGAGTGTGATAAGTTATACAGACAGAAGAGGGACAAGGGGAGCTATTTTGTACTGGGTGGTCAGGGAGGGTGTCTTTAAGACCAGAATGAAGAGAGCCAGTACGTGAAGATCTGAGAGAAACACTCCAAGCAAAAGTAATATAAGTACAAATACACTAAGAATGGAATGTGGTTGAAGTGGTTTAAGAACAGAAGGAAGATCTGCATGACCGGAGTACAGCAAGTAAGGGGAAGAGTGTAAGGAGATGAGATTAGAGAAGGGGGAGTGTGCGGGGCCTTGATGCCACAGTTAAGTACTCTGAATTTTATTCTATGTGTGATGTGAATTCACTGGAAAATCTTAAAGAAAGGAAGGACATAATATGATTCAAGTTTTTAAAAGACTGCTATGGACAACATGCAGAAAGACTGCAGGGAAACAAAAATGGAAGATGGGAGACCAGTTAGGGAAGCATTACACAAGTGGTCCAGGCAAAAAGTGCTGCCAGCTTGGTTCAGAGCAGGAGCAGTAGACATGACAAAAGTGGGAGTATTTGGAATCTATTTTGAAGGTGAAATTCACTAAAGGATTGAGTTAGAAGGACAATAAAAAGAAAACTGAAGGACTGTTCTGAAGTTTTCAGCTTGTGGATATGAGTAAATGGCGGTACCATCTCTGGAATAGAGAAAAGTAGAGGAAAAACAGATTGAAGTTTTTATTTGCCACTAGATATATTTTCCCTCCCCAGAGTTTGTGAACACTTTCTACTAAGCCTGTGCTCTAGAGCCCACGGGCCACAACTACTGAGCCCACATGCCACAACTACGGAAGCCAGCGTGCCTAGAGCCCATGCTCCGCAACAAGAGAAGCCACCACAATGAGAAGCCCACGCACAGCAACGAAGAGTAGCCCCCGCTCTCCACAACTAGAGAAAGCCCGCGTGTAGCTACGAAGACCCAATGCAGCCAAAAATAAATAAATAAATAAATTTATTTTTTAAAAATGTAAAATTTTGTTGCATGTAACATTCATTCTAAAGGTATTCGTTCTCCAATATATGGCCTTCACATCCCAAAGGAAAATTACTTTCTGACTGCTCCCATTCTACATTTATACACCACAATATTTTAAGTCTTTAAGATATAATAAGTTAGAAAAACTAAAAATGTGGGTCAGGGAAGAGAGAAAAAGTACTTGGATGCTTGAAATAAGACATTTGGTAATTTTTATGTAACAAATTCCTACCTGTTTCTAAAGAAACTACTTCTTAACTTTCAACCTTTAAGCAGGGAAACTCAATGAAACTCAGACCAAATTCTGAGTCGGCTCTCTGCATTCCTCCTACAAATATACCTGGGCTCCCTATTCCCTAAGAATGCTGGAGTACAGTTAGTTCTAAGAGCCAAGGCTACTTTGCTTCCGATTCCTTTCCCAATCCCAAGACTTAAAAATCCCTATTCCTGCTCCACACCCAGTTTCCTCTTTGTCCTAGTTATCTTCAAAAGGAATATAGAAAAAGTATGCAGAAGTAAATTCACATGTACTCAAGTTTCACATAAAAGAAATTAAAGGTTACTGGATCATGGCTTCCCTGCCTCAGCTTTCTGTAGCAGCACTGTCTAACTGAATTCACTGTGACAATACAAATGTTCTACATCTACACTAACACGTAGCCTCTAGCAACATGTGACTACTGAGCACTGGTTACTGTAACTGAGGAACAGCATTTTTCATTTCTGTGGTTTAGTGCTATCATACTGGATAGTGCAGCTGTACATCTAATCAGGGATCTGTCAAATCCTTCTTCGAAGTTTTTCTTGTCATCAAAAGGTGAAAACAAACCCCTCTTCTGATCACTGCTCTACCAAAGTAATTATCACTTCTAAATTGCAAAGCTAATTTATAATTTAATTTAAATAGTTAATATTGATTTATTGCTTTAATAGTTACTTAAATCTTCTACTGTTAACTTTTCATTTCTTTCAGGCTTTGTTCCTAAATTTGAAGGCAAGGGTATATCAAATACCCTGAGAGTAAGGTCCTCCACAAAGCATTCAGTCAAATGTTAATCAAAGGAGATAAGGGAAAGACAGAGGTAAGAAAGATTAAGTTAGGAGATTTTCTGCAAAGAACCCACACATTATTCCTCTTCTGCATTACTAAAAGCTCAAAATACAGATGAGTTCTGGACAGGTTCCTTGCCTAGCAACATGGCTCAATGCTCTTGGGGGAGTTTTTCCTGCTTTCTCTTCACACCTTTAGGAAAACAGTTATCTTAGTTCATGAAGGGAAACTGAAATGAACCTAGGTCTAAACCAGAATCCAGGCTCCCCCTGAGGCCTTAAGGGGCTCCTTCCTAAATAGTTTCTAGTAAGTCAGATAAAATACATTTCCTCAAATGGTGTCAATGAGGCAGATGGAGTACAATGAAGGAATAGAGAAAGAGAGCACCATCACTCTCTCCCCTACCCCAAACCAAAGAGGATAAGGAAAAGAAAAAATTGTAGTCAACCAAAAGTAGCCTCTGTGGCATCAATTTCTATTGCTACTATGGCTATATAATTTATATGCTATTTTAATCTTTTGAAAAGAAGACTTCAGCCATTTTTACCTGTCATAGATTATTACCGTGTCTAAGGGAAACTTTTTACCCTAAGGAAAAACTACTTATTTTCTAAAGAATGTTTGATTAAAATATAAAAAGTATAACTCATTCTAATTTATTCTAAGTGGAAGAAAACTTGATTTCCAATCGCTGAACACTGCCCATTTGAAATAAATAAAAGCCAGAGCACGAAATGACTTCTTTTCTATATGCTTCTCTCCAAGAATCAAACACAACAGATGAACTGGCATTTAAAAAACTTAGATGTTTCATCAAACACTTAACAGTACTTAATGCAAAAGCACAATATTAGGTGCCCAATAAATGATTCATGTCACAACCCAAAATCCAGGGTTGTGATCACAGCAGAATATCTTTAACCTAGGTATGTTTTTATCCTCCCTCCATACACTAGAAAAGAATGCTACAATGTTCTGGAGGAGTTTCTACCTTAAAATCTATGTATACCTACACATTTGAAAACAGCAAAAGATAAGAACATTAACTTTGATGTTAGTGAAGGATGGCCAACTGCTAAACTCGATTCCTTCTCTTGAGCTTATTTCAAAAATAAATAAAATAACCCATAGCTCTGTCCCATCAAGGAGGGTGGGGGTGGGGTGTGGGGCAGGAATCAGTCTTCCCTAAGTTGCTCTACTGCTTTACAGTTTTGCAAGAGCCAGAATTTGTTGAGAAGGTGATGACTCCACCTTGTTCCATAAACTAATTTCCTTTGGTATTGTGGAAGAGCAGAGTACATTAATTCCTGGTTGACTTCTTTACAGATTGTGTCAGAAATTAAGAACTTCCTTTAAAATAAAGAATTAAGTCTTTTAAACCAAATCTTTTTATAATTTGAGGAAACTGGTTGCAAGAATCAGATAATGTAACTTGAGCAGAACACATTTTAACTTCTACCAGATTCACGTATGTAAAATAAACAAATATTTTTTGCCAAAGAAGTATTCTATAATTTAGCTGCCTGATAGAGCTATTTTTCTTTTGAAGTTTTAAGGATATTAATACAGTCAAATTGGAAAAGTACAAATTTCAAGTGACAAATCAATATCTATCTATAGATATTCTATGTCCACACACCTTATATTTTATTTAGTTAAGCAGTAGGAGGGTGTATGTGTGGAAAAGCAGATGAAATAAGGAATATAAAGGATCATCACAGAAGGGAACCAAAAAAAGAAAACCCCACTTATCTTGGGAAGAAGTAACTGGATAAATAAAACCATGAATATAAATCCTTCAACCAAAGGTAAGGATACAAATTTAACTGAAGCCAATAAAGATCTTTAAATAATCCAACATCTGGTGCCTACATGAAATGAATTGGTGATCTCAGTTCAGATATCCTGGAGGTCTTATTAATGTGAGTGTACAGTACTGAAGGTAACATGTATAAAATAAAAATAAATTCCATTTCAGATATGGGTAAACAGCAATTACATTAAATTACTATTTTCACAAGATATCTGAAATGGTTCAAAATTATTTAAAATTTTGCTACTTCCAAAAACAAGTATTAAATAATACCCATTATGCCTCAAATGCACATACATCAAAAAATACATACTAAAACTTATTTACTTTGTGGGATTTTTTTTTAAGTATACTACAAATTCTGAGGTTTTAACCATCAAGAATTTTTCTCTTTAATTTTATTAAGAAAAGCTCTCACGTTAGCAAAGAGAAGGAAATCCCCAGTCTATTTGGTATAATATACAGCACTATCAATCCCTCAAATAAAAAGTGTGCCAAGCTATACTGAATATTAAGCAGGCTTATCAATAGTTAATAATTATTAAAATCAAATGACTTTTTAAATACTCAAGTTGAACAGCATTACTTGTTAGAAGAGGTTCAATAACACTTTAAAAATATAACTTAAATTCAAAAATCCCACAACATACACCAGCCAGAATAAATTTGCTGGGTTATTTATGTTTGGCTCTGTTTTAAAATAAGCCTGTATATATACTACAAGGGCTTTGTATATATTACCATTTCCTAAAGACAAAAATTTTCAATGACTTAAATTTGGCAATTCATCTCTAATTATCTGATTCTGCATTTTAAAAGTCATGAACTGCACTTACCACATATTTTACAGCACTTATAAACTGGTTGTGGAAGAGCAGATGCTGTGTTTCATCTTCTGGATTTGAAGCTGTGTAAAGCATGCCACAAACATTACAGGAAACCGCTCCAAATCTTTTTTGTCCTGCATCCTATTTATAAAAAACAAACAGAAGGTTTTTTCCCCCCCAAAAGAATAATTCCAGAACATCAGCCTCTAAAGCTATAACATGAACACAGAGTGAGAAGTGTTTAAAATAACATTCAATGTTGATTATAAAAACTAAGATGTTAATCTTTGAAATCTGTATGTAATTTTATTAAGAACTGTTTTCCATTTTAGTAATCACTCACTCCACAGCATTTAATAACAACTGAAAGGAACTGAGAAGTATCTTTAACACTACAATCTTAGTTCTAAAGCCCCAAACAGCAAATACCTTATAAATAAGAACTAGTATGTATTTTGTATCTGTGAATAATTATACTGCTAAAGTTTAGAAAAAATGTTTCATAGGCATCTTTGGTTTTGCTCTAGTTATATTAAAAAGAGTATGTCACCAGAAACTCTTGAGAAAAGGTAAAATTAAACATTTTCTATTTTCTTTATATCAAATAAGTATGAAAGTCTGATTATAATCACCTGTACTCCAGTAATTCATACTTGTGCTGTAGAATAGTAATTGTTTACAAAAGGTTTTCTATTCTTGTCCTTATTTAACAAGAAAAATTACAGCAATATGATCTAACTTTAAGAATAATATATTAACTAAAAAAAGCATAATCCCTTTATTTTCCCTGCTCTAAAACTGTATAATTTCAACTAATTATAGGGAAAAAAAAGGATCTCAGATAACTGTATGCTAGTGCCTTACAGCTAGGGTCACAGAGCAGAGAGAAATCAAATGGTAAATAAAAGATTGTATATAAAACTAAAGGGAAGTTCATTCTAAAAGATTCAAACTATTGACAAAATGTTACCTGAAATTTCAGGGAGTTAAAAAAAATTTTTTTTAATTGTGGTTAAGATATAAAACATAGTATTTACCATCTTAACCACTTTTAAGTGTACAGTTCAGCAGTATTTAGTACACTCACATTGTTGTGCAACCAATCTACAGAATTATTTTTATTTTGCAAAACTGAAACTCTAGGGACTTCCCTGGCAGTCCAGTGGTTAGGGCTCCACACTTCCACTGCAGGGGGCACAGGTTCGATCCCTGGTCAGGGAACTAAGATCCCACATGCCACAAGGAGCGGCCAAAAAAACAAAAACAAAACAAAAAACTGAAACTCTATACCCATTAAACAACAGCTCCCCACACCGCCACCCCCAGCTCCTGGAAACCACCATTCTACTTTCTATCTCTATGAATTTGACTATTCTAGGTACCTTATATAAGTAGAATCATACAGTATTTGTCTTTTTGTGACTGACTTATTTCACTTAGATAATGTCCTCAAGGTTCAACCATATTATAACATGTCAGAATTACCTTCCTTTTTAAAGGCTGAATAATATTCCACTGTATACATACACAACACATTTTGTTCAGCCATTCACCCACTGATGGACACTTCAGTTGCTTCCCTTTTGGCTACTGTGAATAACGAATACAGGTATACAAACATCTCTTCAAGAAGGCAGTTTTCACAGTAATGAGTAAGCAGCTGCCTTAGTTTCCTCACTGGTAAATGGAAAATAATAGTTGTACCTATCTCATACTTTTTTATAAGGCTTAACTTAATTAAGTGGAGGAGATGGAACAATGCATTCAAAAATATTAGCTGCTATTATGATCATTAACATCATCATCATTACCATCAACTCTTGACCAGCACTATCCAATAGAAATGTGATCCACAAAGGTAATTTTAAATTTACTAGTAGCCACATTAAAGACTGCAAAAGCAAACAGGTAAAATTAATTTTAGTAATATATTTTATTTAACAAAACATATCCCAAATGTTATAATTTCAACATGTATTAAATATTTTTAAAAATTAGTGAGATACTTTACATGCTTCTTTGTACTAATCTTTGAAATGCAGTACATATGTTTACATATAGAGCATACCTCAGTTGTGACAAGCAACATTTCGAGTGCTCAACAGTCACATGTGGCTACCATATTGGACAGGGCAACTCTAGATTCTACTTGTCTAATCTACTGTTTCACTATCATACTGATTTGACAACAGAAACATTATTAAATTCGATGAAACAACTTTTTCCCTCACTAATCTTTCTCAAAAATTTCTAGAAAATTCTTACAAAGTTATTCTCCCATATTAAAGTTATAATCAATCATCTAGTACCAAAAAATCCTATTAATTATGTTAACTGGAACTACATTAAATGTTCCTATTATTTTGGGTTCTTCATTTTTTTAATATACTGTGCTCACTCAAATTAGATTTTTAATCAATCAAAATATCTCCCTCTTTTCCACCTTGCCACCAAATTGTACTTATTTTCTAATTCAAATTAACTGTTGGTTTATCTTCCTGTAAAATGTAGTTTTAAAATTATAACATACACTAAAATACAGAAATATAAAATCATCTTATTTATTAAACTCCATGTTATTTTAATATTTAAACTACTAAAAAAGGTAGTGATCAAATGACACATTTAAGAAATAACAAATGTGAAATAAAGTGTCAATCTGTTGTAAATAAAACTAGAAGTATGGAAATTTGAATTTTTATTATTTGTTACAGGATGGAATCACTGGCAGGGGTGGCTGTCATAATACCAAGAATATTTCCATAATTAAGACTTATGGCGACAAAAAGTTCTTTAGGTAAAAAACGAATTTATTCCTTGACAATGTGCATAAATAAGATGTTTATAACATTTCACCAAAAAGGTCAAGTTGTATACTTACTATGATCAACTGTTTTTCATCAGCTTTCTCTGCTTCTTTTAGTTTCAATTCTTTTGGAATTGTTATCTCCAAATGGGAATTACACTTAGGCCAAGAATGATTTGGTGGTATCTCCCTTTAAAAAACAAACAAACAAACAAACAAACAAAAACTATTAAATGTTATAGATCCATATCACTTCAAATCACTGGTAGGAAAAAAAAAAACTTATTTTCTATACAACACTGACAAATATCAATTCCAAGGGGGGAAAAATAACCTTTTAAAAACCAAAACAGGGAAGGAAACCCAAAGAAACAACTAACTTGCATCAAATAAACAAAAAACTGCAGCACTAACTATAGTATGAGTAAGTTTTACATTTCGTAGTTTTAGCAATTTGAGTCACTACAGTTTGTCCTAAATACTATTTTCAGTAATGAGCTAAAGCTAAAAAATCATACTAATTTAATTTTGAAATTAAAGACAACAAAAAGCTTTTAAGCTACTGAAAACACTTTTACATGTTGCTAATACTCATATCATGGGGGTTTTGGGGAAAAAGGAGCATTCTCAAACACTGCTGCTGGGAGTATAAGACACAACCAATTTGCAGGGAAATTTGGCAATGCAGGTTAAGTCCTATAGCTATGAATTTATCCTAGATATAGTCACATAAGTGGACAAAGATATATGTGTTTATTGCAGGACTTTTTTTTCTAATAGGAATAAACTAGAAACAACCAAAGTTTCTATAAAGTAGAGAACTGTTAAACAATGGAATATTCACACAATGATATCTACTGCAGAATTTAAAAGAATGAGGAAGGAATGTAGAAAAGATGCCCATAACACATTAAGTAAAAAAATAAAAGCTACAAAATAGTATGTACAGACATAGAAAAAACTAAAATGAAAAGAGAACTTGTATCACCTCTATGTGAAAAACTGAGGGTTACTAGCACAACCTTTCAGGGGAAAAAAACCCCAAACTCAAAACTTACAGGTATAAAATCCTTAAGTTCTCAGATTTATACTTATATTAAACTAATACCTTACCTGTTATCACTGGTCTTAGATGTTTGGTGAGTGAGTATATTGTGCTGTTTGGGAGCTGAACCTGTGATTTAATCAAAAGATGGGTTATGTACTAAGCCTTTGTATTAGCTCTCCACCTAATGGTTAAAAATTATAATAAAAACAAAACCTCAGTGCACTAAATGCTTTATTTTTAATAAACATCATTTGATAAAATTAAAGCCCCTTCCTAGAAATTACTCTTCAGAGAAGAGGCAAAAAGGCTCTACAGAGCTGCAAAGAGATCTAATGGTAGATCAAGTTTGTCTCTAGTTTCACCAATAATTACTAGCACTGAACAATAAAGGAAACTGTTTAAATGCTTGCATAATTATACAATCTCTAAATGGAAATAAATGAAAACATGTTTAAAAAAACCTGTAGGACTTCCCTGGTGGCACAGTGGTTAAGAATCCGTCTGCCAATGCAGGGGACACGGGTTCGATCTCTGGTCCAGGAAGACCCCACATGCCATGGAGCAACTAACCACGTGCGCCACAACTACGAAGCCTGCATTCTAGAGCCCGTGAGCCGCAACTACTGAAGCCTGTGAGCCTAGAACCCGTGCTCCGCAACAAGAGAAGCCACTGCAATGAGAAGCCCGAGCACTGCAAAGAAAAGCAGCCCCTGCTCATTGCAAGTAGAGAAAGTCCACGCACAGCAATGAAGACTCAACACAGTCAAAAATAAAATATAAATAAATAAATTTATAAAAAACCAAACCCAAACAAAAAAACCCCTGTAGTCTCTGGAGTTTTAATCACATTACTAATCAAATAATGCAATAATCAATTTATTTTCTAATGAATAAATGCATTTCTTGTGTTCATAGTATACTTCCCCTTCCCCCACTAAGAGAAAAGGTTAAATGACATGCAATGGAAGCAATTATCTGAACTCAATATTTTGCTCCAAGTGTATCTTTCCTTTACCAGAGAGAAACAACAGAAATTAGGAATTTCTTTTCTGTTTTTTCCTGGTGTTTCATCTGATAAAGGTGAACTAATCCCCATCCAAGAGTTCAAATAATACTTGCCCAATTTTTTTGGCCACATCGCACAGCTTGCAGGATCTTAGTTCCCGGACCAGGGGTTGAACTCGGATCCCGGCAATGAAAGTGCCGAGTCCTAACCACTGGACCGCCAGGGAATTCTCCCCAAAATTTTCATAAGGTTACAAAAATAAAGTTTTTTTATGGTATAAGTGGACAAACTGCAGCAACTGATTCAATTCTTAATTCAAAGACAGAATTACTAAGATGGAAAACTGAGTAATTAAGGGTTAAAGATAAAAACCTGAAGTGGTAAAGCACAGTCATTTATACTTGAGAAATAAACTGCTACCACTAATTTAAGCAATTCATTAAGTAACACTTCTCCAGAAAGTAAGTCCACAAACAAAAGACTGAAAAACAAAAGAATTTTTGGTAGGGAATCAAAGAATCATCTTAAGTACTGTAAACAAGCCAATCAACAGAAGCAATTCTCCCCCTTCAAAGAATGGTGATAATCACACATCACATAATGGTTAAAAGAAGGATTTAACAGGCTTATTTGATAGTGGATATAGTTTACTGTTATGCTGACAAAAATATGTCTGACCACTGTGAAATCCAAACAATATTTTCAAAGTATTACCTGGAAATTTACTCTCCCCTGTACCAATTTTTGCTTGACTGAGCAGAGTTGAAACAGTAGTAGTGGTATTTTCCACTGGATTGTTTTCAAGCTTAGATTCCAAACATAGGCTGCAATTCTAAGCACATATAATTCAAAATGTTAATATTTGCTTTTATATCAACCTTTGGGTCTTATCCCAATACTTTCAGTGAATTGGAGCACTATACTAAGAAAATTTAAGAAAATATATGGAGTAATTCACACAGATATGCCTTAAAAGTCTCTTTATGATCTCCCTACAAGCTACCCTTCTCAGCATCAACTTCTATTATTCCTCTTCACACTAGATCGAAAAATTTACCTCTCCAACAGATATATTTCATATTTGCCTGGCTCTATACTTTTTCTGAGTTTCATCTACCTAAACCTCACTGTCCATTAATAGCCACTGTAACATCTCACTACTGAGCACTTAAAATGTGGTTAGTATGACTGATTTATTACAAATGTAAATCACACACCAGATTTTGAGGTGTTAGTACAAAAAAGTAAAACACCTCAATTTTTAAAATTCATGACACATTGAAATAATAGTATTTTTATATGACAAGTTAAATAAAATCTATTAATTTTACCAATTTCTTTTTTTTTTAATGTGGCTACCAGAAATTTTTAAACGATTTATGTGGCTCACATTATATTTCTACTGGATAGTGCTAATCTAGAACACCTTACCCCCCGTATAAACTCAAGTCATTACTTAAATATTAACCTCTCCCATGAAGTCTCCTCCAAGTTTTCCCATCCCCTTTCCCCAAATTTTCCATCTACTTCATCTCTGTCTTTCATGCCCTTATCACTTCCTATTTTGAATTAGTTGTTTTTTATTAATCTCCTATAACTCTTAAGAGCAAAGACTATTATTATTGTATTTATCTTTGTATTCCCAAGAGCCCCTAAATCAGAACTCTGTCAAAGCAGATACTCAATAACTACCGAAGGAAAATACTAGAAACTCTATCAACATTAGCTGTCTCAAAGAAATGGAAATGAGGAGGTGAACAATTAACTTTCTGTGTGTATGTATGTGTGTGTATCTATCTATATTGTGATTGTTACAAAGAACATGTAACATTATTTGTGAACATTACATTTTTGAAAAATGAACATTATATTTGGCATTAAAAAGCAGAAAAATTAAAAACAGTAAGAACAATTACATGTTACTACTTAATCTCCATTAGGAAGTTAGTAAATTACTAGTTTAAAAAACAAATCATAAAATAATTGAGATTTAAAATTCATAAAATCCAAATAATTTAAATTCAGGCCAAAATTTTCAGAGAAGGGCTATCATATGCTCAGCCTTATCAACCATCATCATTTTTCAGTACTGCCAAGACTGACACCATATAATAAAAAGAGCAAAATTACAAGTAGCCACAGAAAAAGTTTTCAAATGATTTAAGGATTGTTTCTTACATTCTCC
Source organism: Aethalodelphis obliquidens (assembly GCF_003676395.1). Taxonomy (NCBI): domain Eukaryota; kingdom Metazoa; phylum Chordata; class Mammalia; order Artiodactyla; family Delphinidae; genus Aethalodelphis; species Aethalodelphis obliquidens. The sequence goes on from NW_020837976.1 coordinate 1,528,888, forward strand.
TATTTCCCCAAATATAAATCTAGATTCTGAAGCCAGCCAATCGCAGTTCAAAGCCTGACTCCATCACTTACGTGGATCTCTAAGCCTCACTTAAATCTCTAAGCTTCACTCTCCTCACCTGTAATATATGGATAATAACAGAAGTCATGCTGTAGAATGTGGTGACAATTATATGAAGCTCTCCTCTGCCTAACAAAGAGGCAGTGTTCACTAAACAAAAGCTACTATGATGGCTGAACTAAAACATCTTAGCGTTTATGGGAAGAAGAGAAATTTCTAAGTGACTAGTACAATGTAAATTCCTTAAAGGCAGGAAACATCATCTTCTGTAGCCTTATTAGCACAGTGTCTCGGATGCAGCAGGCAATCAAATATGTCTTGAAATGATGTGGTCACCACCACATCTCCTGACCACTCTGTGATAGTAATCACATTGTTGCTATCAGTGAAAAAGTTGGAAACAACCTAGAAGTGCTTTAACAGAGGAAAACATAAATAAACTGTGGTATATTCCTTTACAACTATTAAAATACCCATGTATTAATAAATATCAAAAGTGCTGATTGCACAAAATCAAGTTGAAAAAAAAATGTATATATAGAATATACACATACAAACCATGTTAGCATTTATGTAAACGTTTAAAATACAAACAATGTAAAGTATTCTTTATAATAGATATATATACATACACAGTGAAATCAAAAATAAAAACATAAAATATTCATACCAACTTTAGAAGTATATTTAACTCTGGGGAGAGAGGTGAATGGAAAGTAGAGTGAAGTATGGTCTTTATATCTGTAATGTACTTTTCTTATTTTAAAAAATCTGAAGTCAATAAAATGTTAATTTTTGTCAAATTTGGGTGGTAGTCACTAGTATAATATTGGTCTCTCTAGTATTCTAAACGTTTGAAACTCAAGACTTCTCATGTAAATTTGTACATAAATAAAAATTTTAACACAAGTTTCATAGGACTGTTTTTCATAACATTCCTCAAGATAGAGGTGTTGCATAAATCCAAAGCACATCTCAGTGAAAGCAGCATTATAGAAGATCAAAATAATGTAGTCCAACTAAACATCTCTATTCTAGTAGTTAGTCCAAAGGAATGGATTTCTTATTTCTCAATATATTCCCCATAAACTATCTGCCTTCTGAGTTTTGACAGGCACTTATGCAGCAAGGAGTTAAAAGATCCACTCTGCAACTACACCTGGAGCGTAGCTGTCAATTTTTGACAAAAGCACACCCTGAACAGAAAGCCACTCTGTGTCTGCAAGAGGCCACACTTATTATTCATTCTACCACTCACTACTTACTTTAATTACTATCACTATTTGAATAATTGTCTTCTAATTGATGCTTTCATTCACATTTGCACAGAAAATAAAATCTAAGAGTACCACATTGTATCTGTTCCCTTTAAGTTCTTTCAATTTTAGTCCACGAGAGTAGCCAATAATCTATTTTCAGGGCTTCTGACACAAGCCCTGACTCCTTACTCAAATTTGCTTCTAGACCCAAATGCCTCAAAAGAGAACTTTAAATCACTCCTAAAACTTTAAGGTGACTTGACTTTCTTCTCTATCCATGATTTTTTTCTCAAATGATCTTCTAATATTCAGAGTATCTCACTGTAGAAAGAATGATGGGCTGAGAATCAGAACACCTGAATTCAAATCTATTTGCACAACCAAACATGTGACCTAACCCACATTCCTCTATTGCTCTCAGCTTTCTCGTTACAAAATTAAATAACTAAAACAAATTGGTGGAGTTCTAAAAATCAGTATTATACAACGCTAAAGTTTGACACACATAAAATTTCTGCCTATTGCTTTTATGTATTGGTATTTTACCTATGATTTAATTTGGAAAGAAATGGGCTCAGCTGCTTTTACAAGGTTTCAAAACTACTTCTCAGATAATCATTCAAGTTTCTTCCAGCTATTTAGATTCTGTTTTTCAATTTACTTTTCCATTTTAAAAATTCTTGGCCACTACAATTTTATTCTTAGCCTGAGGTCTGAATTATTTGTATCTTTCAGACATTTTATTTGCCAATTTTTAAAATGGCCACACAAGTCAAACCAAAAGGCATCTCTACTATTAGAAATGTTTAATTTTTAAATTTTATCAGGTGGGGAAAGTTGATTTGTGCCAGCTGAAATTAATTTTAACAACTTGGTCAGAATTGGGCCCAACTTCAAGTTCTACATTTTAGTCACTCATTATGAAACATAGTTTCTGTGGTTACAATTAATAGAAAAAGGAAACAAATCAGTGTGTTAAAGGAAAAAGAAAAGCTAGACTTCAACAGGTTTATGCTTCACATAAAATTAAAATGAAGGGTGAAAATAAGGAAACAATGACAAGCATTCATGTAAATATGAGACATCTAAAGGCGTAAGTTCTATCACTCACTACAAGATTGGGTTAATAAAATAGAATTCCTTAACATTTTACAACTTAATTCTTAAGTTAAAATATGTTGTAAACACTTAAATCTTATCAGAAAGTACTCAGACACCTCTATGTACATGATGAAAATAATTACCTTATCTGGCGTTGATTCAAAAGAATCTTTCTTCTGGTTATCCAATGGCTGATCAGGAGGTGGTTTTATCTGATTACCCAAACAACAATTTTCAGGAGGCTTTTGGGGGGTTTTATTAATGTCAACTGTAATATCATTAAGTTTAACTTCTTCAGAATTAATTTCTTTCATTTCTTCCTGCTGGCAAGCTTTATTTTTATCATCATGTGGTTTTGACCCTAAAAATGTACTTTGAGTCACTGGATGATGCATTTCTAACGCAGGCAGTGAAAAACTGGGTCGTAATAAGCACAATTTAGGGGAAAATTGAGAGTCTAATTTATTCTGCTGCACAGAGTTAAATTTTGAGAGCTTAATTTTAGTCCAGTTGGAGTTCTTTTTAGTTGCGTTGTTTATTCCATTTAGAATACATTTCACAGGCTTTGTTTTTCTACTGGGGAAGAAACGATTACACTGAACATCCTGACTTGTTTCCTTCTGATGAAGTATTTGTCTTTCAGTATCAGTCTCTTCCAATTTTATTTCTGTAGGCTTCTCCTCCTTTACATTTTCCACTTGTGAAGATTCCTTTTTTACCTCTACAGTATCTGACTCAATTTCACCAGCAATTTCTTCACAGAGCTGGAGAATGCTCCCTCGTTTGCTCTTTCCTGCTTGCTCCAGCTCATTATCTGTACTTTGTTCAGGCACTGATGGCTGTGGACTTTTTTGGGATTTTGCACTAGTATTCACTTGTGTATGAACTGACTTCTTCATCTCATTCTTTTTAGACACCACTGAAGCAGCCATTTTTGATCTTTTTATCTCAGAAGAAGTTACAGGCACAGATTTTGTTTCCTCTTTTCTAGTGTTCTTCTGAAGACACTTTTCAGGTACTTTTATGCACTGAGAACTACAAGTAGAGGCTGTCTGATGCTCTACTTTGCGTTTTTTTCCTTTTGGGGAATTTATTACTTCATTAGTTACAGAATTTTCATCCTCTTTAGAATCAGACTTTATTTCCAGCACTTTTCTTTTCACGTGTTTCTGATTTGTTTTAACTTTATTAGATTTGCTCTTAGTATTGCTACGGTGCTCTTTTTTTGTTGGTGGCAAACTCTGTTTAACTGCTTGAACTTGACCCTGAATGTCTCTATTACGCAGAGACCTTGTTGAAACCTCTGTTAACTGTTGTAGTCTTTGTGATCTTCGATTAAGCTGTTCATTTGATTTAGGGGTTTTGTGCACTGACTTTTTCTGAGATAATTTCTTCTGCTTTGTAGATTCTTGTTGTGAATGTCCCTTTACAGTCACCATATTTTTATTAATAGGTTTACTAGCTTTTTTATCACTGGATGCTGACCTTGTGCTCATGCATGTTCCTAATTCATCAGGCTGATTGACTTTACTTTCATTGGAAGATTTAACCAGTGATTTTATAGCTTCCTTTGGACCTGATTTTTTTACTAGATTCTTTTGAGAACCTTGAATTTGTGTTTCTAGATTCTTATCTTCACTCTTTTTAATAACACTGGAGGAATTTTCTTTTGATTTCTCCTGAATGGACATCATTCCTGAGTAAGGTCCTCCTTTTCTAAGTAGTTTTTGAGATTTTGTGTCCTGGTAGTTGTAAATGTTGAATGTCTAGTATTATTACTGAGCAGCAGGTCTTAAAAATCAACTGAAACTGATATACATTTTCAACAAAAATACTAGTTTGCTAAGATTTCTGTCATCCTTATGACATGAGAAAAGCTGGCATGAAGGCTGAAAGATATTTGCTTTACTTTGGACGAGGCAATAGAAATTTGAGGAAAATTTAAATCTAATCTGATATTTTCAGAACTTTTTATGAAAAAATTTTAATTCAAGTTTGATCTACTTTGTTAATTTTATTCAATTAATATCAGTTTTCAGGCCTAGCCCTATTACTGGAGGAGTTATTTATCACTGACCTGTCTGTTTTGACAAAGTTTTTGAAAACTTTTTTCTTCTGAAGTCTACAGTTATTGGACTTTGATTCATTGGAAACATGTCTTACAGTTAACACGTTTCTTTCCTTGTTTGTTGAGTCTGTTCGTTTAAAGTTCTTATATAACCACTTCCGTTTAATAAAATAGTCTATTAATATAGATTTCCTTTTGTGCTGCCATTTCTGGAAAAATAAAAAAATAAAAATTAAATTTTGTACAATTCAAGAAATTTAGCAATGCTGATACTATACAGAAATAACCATGACTTACATAAACTCTAACTTCTCTTTTTGAATTATTTAGTCTGTATACTTAAGGCTAACAGAAAAAAGTATCCCAAGCACAGTCTTATAAATAATGGAAAACCTGTCTCATGTAAGCATAGAATAGTTGAAAATCAATCTATTCCTTGAGGTTACTTACATTTCCTTTCCCACAAGAAAGAATTGATCTTTCAGCCACCATAACTCATAAAAATTTGACAAAATCATTCCTTATAATTTCCTTTCAACACATTACACAGCACCTAAAAGTAAAATATTTTAAAATGTTTAAAAGGTACAAAGATGTAATCATTCATTTACATCTCATCAAATCTATTAACCAACATGTTAATCTATACTCCATAATTTTATCCTATCCTATCATCAGTCTTCAGAGTTCAGTTTACACATAGCACTTAATTTTAGTATTTCTAACCTGAAGTAATCTATGGTACATGCATCCAATGAAATATAACGTTTCTATTTCATTGATGAAATCCATTTTATGTTTTAAAAAAAGTTTTAAAATACAAAAAACAATTCATAATATAGACATATAATGGTTAAGCTAGTAAAATCCTATTTTGAGGAAAAACAGTACACATAAATAACTATATTCATAGAAAAACAGTGACACACAGTAAAAAAGGCAGATTTAAACACACACATTTACCTCTACTCTCATGTAATACCCAATAAAAAAAAAAGCAACAGATTAAAACGAAGCAAGACAAAACCATAAACTCAAAGGATGAAGAACAAAAGTGTAGATGATAAAAATTAAACGTACAGAAGCTACAAAGAAGGACAAATAACTAACCTCCAGACTCAAAAAAAAACTGATCTTAAATTAGAAACAGGAAAGCCAAGTGAGAAACAGCTCTACGTAAACCACAGAATCCCTCAAGAAGCAGAAATTGGCAGTACCAGGAGATAGGTTATGGGGAGGAAAATGGGACTCACAAAAGGGGAAAGACTGCCACACAGCCTTTCCAATTACTACCACCCAGAAGACTACCCCTGCATCACTCCCTAAAGACTGGTATAAATTTTGGGAAGGAGTAAAACAAAAGGTCTTTGGTCTGTGGGCTCAACAGTCACAGCTGAGGGAGGAAGTATCACACTGACAACAGAAGGAGTAAGTAGCAGTACACATACTGATTACTGAAACCCAGTCCTTCCACCCCAAACGCTCTTTGCCTACTCAGAGACTCCCAGAGGACAGCAGCCTAGCCTATGCCTTCTAGGAAGGAGACTAAAAGATAATTTTCTAATGAATTTGACAAAACTAGAGAAAAGACCTAAAAAATACTGATAGGGCCCACAGTCATTAATCACAGACATACACACACTCACTCACTCACACCCTACCAGCAGGAGACTACCCACCATCCAAACAGTTTCCAATTAGTTTTTAGTGTCTCACTTGTAACCATGAGCAAAACCAGAAATCACCACATACAAGAGGAGACCCTTAAAAAAACAGGGAGGAAGTAGCTTGGAAGAAAAAAACAATGCACAGACAAAAACTAAGTTAATTCATTCATGAAACAAATATATAAGAACATTCACAGTACAAAAAGGAACTCTTGAAAATTAAAACTAATATTAAAGAAATTAAAAAGTCAATAGAAGCAATAGAAGATAAAGGTAAGGAGATCACCTATAAAGCAGAACAAAAACAGCAAGGTGGCAAATAGGAGACAAAAGAGAAGAAAAAGGACCAGCCATGCAGAAGAGTCCAGTAATTCTGGTTTTAGAAAACAGAGAAAAAGAACTGAAAAAAACCAAGAATTCAAGAAATTTTCCTATAATTAAAAGACATGAGTGTCCAGATTAAAAGGGTCAAAGCATCTAGCACAATGGAGAAAAAAAGATTTTGAAAAGTTTGTCATGGGAATTCCCTGGTGGTCCAATGATTAGGACTCTGCGCTTTCACTGACAAGGGCGCGGGTTCAATCCCCAGTTGGGGAACTGCGTGGTGCGGCCAAAAAAAATAATAATAATAAAAATAAAACAACCCCCCCCATAAAAAACAGATTAAAACTTGGGAGAATTTTAGTATTTGTCTTGAGTGGGTAAGGCTTTCAAGCCTTGTTACAAAATTCAGAAGTCAAGTTTGAGGGATAAAACTGGGGGAAAAATACTGGCAAGAAACAGCATAAGCTTATCACCATAATATATTCACCGGAAGTAAACCACAGATGGCTGGTGAAATAATAACAGAATAACAAATTAGAACCAAATCAAAATACCATTTTTTACCTGTCAGACTGGCAAAAGATCAAGAAGTTTAACAACACAGTCTTAGCAAGGATTTGTGACAGCTTACTCTCATATTACTGCAGGTGATTCAATGTCTATGCAGGACAATTTGTCAATATCAATCAATATTATATTATAAATGCTAAATATCAAACAATTTCATTTTCAAGACTTTATATTACAGATATACTTGCACAAGTGCACAGACACAAGTAAATACAAAATTCACTGGAACACTGGAGCAACAGACTGAAAATCCACAACGTCCATCATTATAAACTGCTTTATAATTAATGATACACTCATACTATATCATGCAATCATGTCAAAGCAGAGATGAGATTCAACTCAATTCCAGGCAAAATTCCCACAGGCTTTTTATACAGAAACTGACAAGCTGATTTTAAAACTTATGTGAAAAAGCAAAAAAAAAAAAAAAAAAAATCCACATACAATAGTCAAAGCCCTTTAAAAAAAACCTCGAAATACACTATCTGATTTCAAGACTTACTAAAAAGCTACAGTAATCAAGACAAAGGGACACAGAGATCAATGGAAGAAAATCCAGAAACAGACCCATACATTTATGGTCAGTTGAAAGAAAAGTCTGAAAAAAAACAGTGTTGGAACTACTGGATATCCAAGTAGAAAAAAAAAAAAAAATCAACACTTACCTCACACAACACACAAAACTAAGTTGAGACTGATCACAGACATAATGTAAAACTATAAAACTCTAAAAGAAAAAAAAAGGCAAAAATCTTTGAGATTCTGAGGTAAACAAAGATTTTTTAGGAAGGAATACTGTTCACTCCACATAAAAACTTGTCCAAAAATCTTAAAAGCAGCTTTGTGTACAATAACCAAAATCTGAAAACAACCCAAAAGTCGGGTGAATGGATAAACAAAAATGTGATATGTCAATATAACAGAACACTCTGCAATCAAAGGGAGCAAACTACTGGAACCACATGAACGAACTTCACAATCAGGATGCTGAATGAAAAAGGCTAGACACAAAGACTATACAAACTATGATTCTACTTTTTGGAAATTCTAGAAAAGGCAAACTTATCTACAGTAACAGAAAGCAGATGAGTCACTGCCTGGGGTCAGGAGTGGAGGGAGAGATAGACTTTTGGAGGTAATGGAAATGATCTCTATCTTGATTATGATGGTGGTTCCAAGAGTGTGTAAATCTGTCAAAATCCACCAAATTGTACCCTTTAAAAGGGTGCACTTTATTATACATAAATTATGCTTTAATAAATCTGTCTAAAAAATAGAACTGTAAGTAACTGATATGGACCTAGAACCGAGAAACACTGTTAAGCCAAATAATGCAAGGTGCATAACAGGGTGTACTTCCCTTTGTGTAAAAAGAAAAAAAGGGAGACAATGGGAGGAAGGAAAGATATAGAAACGTATGCTTGTTTAGGCACACAAAAGGTATGGAAGGATACACAAGAAACTAGTAATAGTGAAGACTTCTAGGAAAGAGAACTACGGGACCAAGTGAGAAGTGTGACAAAAAAAAACTTACTTTTCACTAACTACCCCATTTTATTATGTAAACATATAATCTTGTCAAAAAAAGTTACATTTCTCTGAATATATTAAGTATATTTGGTATACTGACCAACTATCTTTGAAGGCACTGAACTGTAATAGTATAGGCCACTTACCTTTCTGAAATGAAAATCACATAACTTTTTTCTTCAGGTTGATGGACGATGCTTCTAATGAATGATGCTTCTAATAACTTACTGTGTGTTTTCTGGTTGTTAATCTTAAAAAAAAAAAATTCTATAGCTAAAGTAAAACAATCTATAAAAAAAACATGAGAATACAAAAACAGTATTATCTATTAACTGTCTATTAAGTATTAAAACAACTTAGGGATGAGGGGAAGATGGCGGAAGAGTAAGACTGGAGATCACCTTCCTCCCCACAGATTCACCAGAAATACATCTACACGTGGAACAACTCCTACAGAACACCTACTGAACGCTGACAGAAGACCTCAGACCTCCCAAAAGGCAATAAACTCCCCACGTACCTGCGTAGGGCAAAAGAAAAAACAGACAAAAGAATAGGGACGGGACCTGCACCAGTGGGAAGGAGCTGTGAAGGAGGAAAGGTTTCCACACACTAGGAAGCCCCTTAGTGGGCAGAGACTGCGGGTGTCTGAGGGGGAAAGCTTCGGAGCCGCGGAGGAGAGCACATCATTAGGGATGCAGAGGGCAAAGCGGAGAAATTCCCGCACAGAGGATCGGTGCCGACCGGCACTTACCAGCCCGAGAGGCTTGTCTGCTCACCCGCCGGGGCGGGCAGGGCTGGGAGCTGAGGCTTGGGCTTTGGTCGGAGCGCAGGGAGAGGACTGGGGCTGGCGGCGTGAACACAGCCTGCAGGGGGTTAGTGCACCACGGCTAGCGGCTAGCCGGGAAGGAGTCCGGGGGAAAGTCTGGACCTGCCGAAGAGGCAAGAGACTTTTTCTTCCCTCTTTGTTTCCTGGTGAGTGAGGAGAGGGGATTAAGAGCGCTGCTTAAAGGAGCTCGAGACGGGCGCGAGCCGCAGCTAAAAGCGCGGACCCCAGAGATGGGCATGAGACGCTAAGGCTGCTGCTGCTGCCACCAGGAAGCGTGTGTGCGAGCACAGGTCACTATCCACACCCCCCTTCCAGGGAGCCTGTGCAGCCCACCACTGCCAGGGTCCCGGGATCCAGGGACAACTTCCCCGGGAGAATGCACGGCACGCCTCAGGCTGGTGCAACGTCATGCTGGCCTCTGCCGCCGCAGGCTCGCCCAGCACTCCGTGCCCCTCCCTCCCCCCCGGCCTGAGTGAGCCAGAGTCCCCAGAGCAGCTGCTCCTTTAACCCGGTCCTGTCTGAGCGAAGAACAGATGCCCTCCTACACGCAGAGGCGTGGCCAAATCCAAAGCTGAGCCCCTGGGAGCTGTGAGAACAAAGAAGAGAAAGGGAAATCTCTCCCAGCAGCCTCAGAAGCAGCAGATTAAAGCTCCACAATCAACTTGATGTACCCTGCATCTGTGGAATACATGAATAGACACGAATCATCCCAAATTGAGGAGGTGGACTTTGAGAGCAAGATTTATGATTTTTTTCCCCTTTTCCTCTTTTTGTGTGTATGTGTATGCTTCTGTCTGAGATTTTGTCTGTATAGCTTTGCTTCCACCATTTGTCCTAGGGTTCTATCCGTCCGTTTTAAAAAAATTTTTTCTTAATAATTATTTTTTATTTTAATAACTTTATTATATTTTCTTATTTTATTTCACTTTAATCTTTCTTTTTTTCCTTCCTTCCCTCCTTCCTCCCTCCCTCCTTTCGTTCCTTCTTTCCATCTTCCTTCCTTCCTTTTCCTTCTTTCTTTCTTTCTTTAATTATTTTTTTCTCCCTTTTATTCTCAGCCATGTGGATGAAAGGCTCTTGGTGCTGCAGCCAGGGGTCAGTGCTGTGCCTCTGAGGTTGGAAAGCCAACTTCAGGACACTGGTCCACAAGAGACCTCCCAGCTCCACATAATATCAAATGGCGAAAATCTCCCAGAGATCTCCGTCTCAACACCAGCACCCAGCTTCACTCAACGACCAGCAAGCTACAGTGCTGGACACCCTATGCCAAACAACTAGCAAGACAGGAACACAACCCCACCCATTAGCTGAGAGGCTGCCTAAAATCATAATAAGTCCACAGACACCCAAAAACACACCACCAGACGTGGACCTGCCCACCAGAAAGACAAGATCCAGCCTCGCCCACCAGAACACAGGCACTAGTCCCCTCCAACAGGAGGGGCAGGCACTAGTCCCCTTCCAACAGGAAGCCTACACAACCCACTGAACCAACCTCAGCCACTGGGGACAGACACCAAAAACAACAGGAACTACGAACCTGCAGCCTGCAAAAAGGAGACTCCAAACACAGTAAGATAAGCAAAATGAGAAGACAGAAAAACACACAGCAGATGAAGGAGCAAGATAAAAACCCACCAGACCTAACAAATGAAGAGGAAATGGCAGTCTACCTGAAAAAGAATTCAGAATAATGATAGTAAAGATGATCCACAATCGTGGAAATAGAATGGACAAAATGCAAGAAACATTTAACAAGGACCTAGAAGAACTAAAGATGAAACAAACAATGATGAACAACACAATAAATGAAATGAAAAATACTCTAGATGGGATCAATAGCAGAATAACTGAGGCAGAAGAACGGATAAGTGACCTGGAAGACAAAATAGTGGAAATAACTACTGCACAGCAGAATAAAGAAAAAAGAATGAAAAGAACCGAGGACAGTCTCAGAGACCTCTGGGACAACATTAAATCATTAAATGCACCAACGTTCGAATTATAGGAGTTCCAGAAGAAGAAGAGAAAAAGAAAGGGACTGAGAAAATATTTGAAGAGATTATAGTTGAAAACTTCCCTAATATGGAAAAGGAAATAGTTAAGTCCAGGAAGCACAGAGTCCCATACAGGATAAATCCAAGGAGAAACACACCAAGACACATATTAATCAAACTGTCAAAAATTAAATACAAAGAAAACATATTAAAAGCAGCAAGGGGGGCTTCCCTGGTGGTGCAGTGGTTGAGGGTCCACCTGCCGATGCAGGGGACATGGGTTCGTGCCCTGGTCCGGGAAGATCCCGCATGCCATGGAGCGGCTGGGCCCGTGAGCCATGGCCGCTGAGCCTGCACGTCCAGAGCCTGTGCTCCGCAACAGGAGAGGCCACAACAGTGAGATGCCCGCGTACCACAAAAAAAAAAAAAAAAAAAGCAGCAAGGGTAAAACAACAAATAACACACAAGGGAATCCCCATAAGGTTAACAGCTGATCTTTCAGCAGAAACTCTGCAAGCCAGAAGGGACTGGCAGGACATATTTAAAGTGATGAAGGAGAAAAACCTGCAACCAAGATTACTCTACCCAGCAAGGATCTCATGCAGATTCAACGGAGAAATTAAAACCTTTACAGACAAGCAAAAGCTGAGAGAGTTCAGCACCACCAAACCAGCTTTACAACAAATGCTGAAGGAACTTCTCTAGGCAAGAAACACAAGAGAAGGAAAAGACCTACAATAACGAACGCAAAACAATTAAGAAAATGGGAATAGGAACATACATATCGATAATTACCTTAAATGTAAATGGACTAAATGCTCCGACCAAAAGACACAGATTGGCTGAATGGATACAAAAACAAGACCCATATATATACTGTCTACAAGAGACCCACTTCAGACCTAGAGACACATACAGACTGAAAGTAAGGGGATGGAAAAAGATATTCCATGCAAATGGAAACCAAAAGAAAGCTGGAGTAGCAATTCTCATATCAGACAAAATAGACTTTAAAATAAAGACTATTACAAGAGACAAAGAAGGACACTACAGAATGATCAAGGGATCGATCCAAGAATTGTAACAGTAACAATTGTAAATATTTATGCACCCAACATAGGAGCACCTCAATACATAAGGCAAATACTAACAGCCATAAAAGGGGAAATCGACAGTCATAGTAGGGGACTTTCACACCCCACTTTCACCAATGGACAGATCATCCAAAATGAAAATCAATAAAGAAACAAGCTTTAAATAACACATTAAACAAAATGGACTTAATTGATATTTATAGGACATTCCATCCAAAAACAACAGAATACACATTTTTCTCAAGTGCTCATGGAACATTCTCCAGGATAGATCATATCTTGGGTCACAAATCAAGGCTTGGTAAATTTAAGAAAATTGAAATTGTATCAAGTATCTTTTCCGACCACAACGCTATGAGACTAGATATCAATTATAGGAAAAGATCTGTAAAAAATACAAACACATGGAGGCTAAACAATACACTACTTAATAACGAAGTGATCACTGAAGAAATCAAAGAGGAAATAAAAAAATACCTAGAAACAAATGACAATGGAGACACAATGACCCAAAACCTATGGGATGCAGCAAAAGCAGTTCTAAGAGGGAAGTTTATAGCAATACAATCCTACCTTAAGAAACAGGAAACATCTCGAATAAACAACCTAACCTTGCACTTAAAGCAATTAGAGAAAGAAGAACAAAAAACCCCCAAAGTTAGCAGAAGGAAAGAAATCATAAAAATCAGATCAGAAATAAATGAAAAAGAAATGAAGGAAACGATAGCAAAGATCAATAAAACTAAAAGCTGGTTCTTTGAGAAGATAAAATTAATAAACCATTAGCCAGACTCACCAAGAAAAAAAGGGAGAAGACTCAAATCAATAGAATTAGAAATGAAAAAGGAAAAGTAACAACTGACACTGCAGAAATACAAAAGATCATGAGAGATTACTACAAACAACTCTATACCAATAAAATGGACAACCTGGAAGAAATGGACAAATTCTTAGAAATGCACAACCTGCCAAGACGGAATCAGGAAGAAATAGAAAATATGAACAGACCAATCACAAGCACTGAAATTGAAACTGTGATTAAAAAATCTTCCAAAAAACAAAAGCCCAGGACCAGATGGCTTCACAGGCAAGTTCTATCAAACATTTAGAGACGAGCTAACACCTATCCTTCTCAAACTCTTCCAAAATATAGCAGAGGGAGGAACACTCCCAAACTCATTCTACAAGGCCACCATCACCTTGATACCAAAACCAGATAAGGATGTCACAAAGAAAGAATACTACAGGCCAATATCACTGATGAACATAGATGCAAAAATCCTCAACAAAATACTAGCAAACAGAATCCAACAGCACATTAAAAGGATCATACACCATGATCAAGGGGGGTTTATTCCAGGAATGCAAGGAATATACGCAGATATATTCAATATACACAAATCAATCAATGTGATACACCATATTAACAAATTGAGGGAGAAAAACCACATGATCATCTCAATAGATGCAGAGAAACCTTTTGACAAAATTCAACACCCATTTATGATAAAAACCCTGCAGAAAGTAGGCACAGAGGGAACTTTCCTCAACATAATAAAGGCCATATATGACAAACCCACAGCCAACATCGTCCTCAATGATGAAAAACTGAAACCATTTCCACTAAGATCAGGAACAAGACAAGGCTGCCCACTTTCACCACTCTTATTCAACATAGTTTTGGAAGTTTTAGCCACAGCAATCAGAGAAGAATAAGAAATAAAAGGAATCCAAATCGGAAAAGAAGAAGTAAAGCTGTCACTGTTTGCAGATGATATGGTACTACACATAGAGAATTCTAAATATGCCACCAGAAAACTACTAGAGCTAATCAATGAATGTGGTAAAGTAGAAGGATACAAAATTAATGCACAGAAATCTCTGGCATTCCTATACACTAATGATGAAAAATCTGAAAGTGAAATCAAGAAAACACTCCCACTTACCACTGCAACAAAAAGAATAAAATATCTAGGAATAAACCTACCTAAGGAGACAAAAGACCTGTATGCAGAAAAGTATAAGACACTGAAGAAAGAAATTAAAGATGATACAAATAGATGGAGAGATATACCATGTTCTTGGATTGGAAGAATCAACATTGTGAAAATGACTCTACTACCCAAAGCAATCTACAGATTCAATGCAATCCCTATCAAATTACCACTGGCATTTTTCACAGAACTAGAACAAAAAATTTCACAATTTGTATGGAAACACAAAAGACCCCGAATAGCCAGAGCAATCTTGAGAACGAAAAACGGAGCTGGAGGAATAAGGCTCCCTGACTTCAGACTATACTACAAAGCTACAGTAATCAAGACAGTATGGTACTGGCACAAAAACAGAAAGACAGATGAATGGAACAGGATAGAAAGCCCAGAGATAAACCCACGCACATATGGTCACCTTATCTTTGATAAAGGAGGCAGGAATGTACAGTGGAGAAAGGACAGCCTCTTCAATAAGTGGTGCTGGGAAAACTGGACAGGTACATATAAAAGTATGAGATTAGATCACTCCCTAACACCGTACACAAAAATAAGCTCAAAATGGATTAAAGACCTAACTGTAAGGCCAGACACTATCAAACTCTTAGAGGAAAACATAGGCAGAACACTCTATGACATAAATCACAGAAAGATCCTTTTTGACCCACCTCCTAGAGAAATGGAAATAAAAACAAAAATAAACAAATGGGACCTAATGAAACTTCAAAGCTTTTGCACAGCAAAGGAAACCATAAACAAGACCAAAAGACAACCCTCAGAATGGGAGAAAATATTTGCAAATGAAGCAACCGACAAAGGATTAATCTCCAAAATTTATAAGCAGCCCATGCAGCTCAATAACAAAAAAACAATCAACCCAATCCAAAAATGGGCAGAAGACCTAAATAGACATTTCTCCAAAGAAGATATACAGACTGCCAACAAACACATGAAAGAATGCTCAACTTCATTAATAATTAGAGAAATGCAAATCAAAACTACAATGAGATATCATCTCAAACCAGTCAGAATGGCCATCATCAAAAAATCTAGACACAATAAATGCTGGGGAGGGTGTGGAGAAAAGGGAACACTCTTGCACTGCTGGTGGGAATGTGAATTGGTACAGCCACTATGGAGAACAGTATGGAGGTTCCTTAAAAAACTAAAAATAGAACTACCATATGACCCAGCAATCCCACTACTGGGCATATACTCTGAGAAAACCATAATTCAAAGAGTCATGTACCAAAATGTTCATTGCAGCTCTATTTACAATAGCCAGGAGATGGAAACAACCTAAGTGTCCATCATCAGATGAATGGATAAAGAAGATGTGGCACATATATACTATGGAATATTACTCAGCCATAAAAAGAAACGAAATTGAGCTATTTGTAATGAGGTGGATAGACCTAGAGTCTGTCACACAGAGTGAAGTAAGTCAGAAAGAGAAAGACAAATACCGTATGCTAACATATATACGGAATTTAAGAAAAAAAAATGTCATGAAGAACTTAGGGGTAAGACAGGAAAAAAGACAAAGATCTACTAGAGAATGGACTTGAAGATATGGGGAGGGGGAAGGGTAAGCTGTGACAAAGCGAGAAAGAGGAATGGACATATATACACTACCAAACGTAAGGTAGATAGCTAATAGGAAGCAGGCGCATAGCACAGGGAGATCAGCTTGGTGCTTTGTGACCGCCTGGAGGTGTGGGAGGGAGAGAGACTCAAGAGGGAAGAGATATGGGAACATATGTATATGTATAACTGATTCACTTTGTTATAAAGCAGAAACTAACACACCACTGTACAGCAATTATACTCCAATAAAGATGTAAAGAAAAAACAAAAAAACAACTTAGACTAAACTAGACTAAACAATGGCCTAGTGACGATTTTTCACTTGACATACAAAAATCATGCAACTCAATATGGTCACCATCTCATTTTTTTTTTTTTTTTGCGGTACGCAGGCCTCTCACTGTTGTGGCCTCTCCCACTGCGGAGCACAGGCTCCGGACGCGCAGGCTCAGCGGCCATGGTGCACGGGCCCAGCTGCTCCGCGGTATGTGGGATCTTCCCGGACCAGGGCACGAACCCGTGTCCCCTGCATCGTCAGGCGGACTCTCAACCACTGCGTCACCAGGGAAGCCCCATCTCATTTTTTATACTGTATAATAGATTTGGTTTTTCTTCAAAAATAACCACTACCTTCTATCCGAAACCCCACCTCCCTGTAAGGAGTATATTATTTTCCTTCCCATCAGATGCTTAGCTTGACCATATGTCTTACTTTGGCCTCATGGTGGACAGAGCATACTCTCCTGCCCCCATAGCCTTGCATCTGATGATTTGGCCAATGGGGTGTTAGCAGAAAGTATGCAAACAGAGGTTTGAAATATCTTTGTGCAGTTGGTCTTGCCCTCTTGTTACCTCTGTCATCACCACGAGAAGAGTTTCAGCAGGAATATGTTGCCCCTTCAGCCTAGGCCCCAGAAGAAACACAAACAGTAAGACTGGGCCAAACCCCAAATGAGGTGCCAAGCCCAACCCACAGGGAGAATTAAAGCCCACCCACACACCCACAGCTAAACCTAAGTCACCTAACCCACAGCAGCTCTACAGATATATAAGCAAAAATAACTGCTGTTTTAAACCACTGAGCTGTAGGGCAGTTTCTCATTCAGCAATAACTGATTAATACATATTGCAGTTAAATTTTCTGGGAAGCTCCATATCTACCCAAGATTAAGCCTCAGAGGTACAATAACTTGAAAAAACAGAAAACTCATTTAATTTCCTTTATTACTTTAGCGCCAAGAATTTTAATTTTAAAAATGATGAATTACCTTACTTTACTTCTTTTCCTCGCAATTTCTAAATATTTTAACATTTGGCAGTTGGGACCTACCATAATAAAAAGGTTAACTGATACACAAATCTGCGGTACTTGTCACTCACCTGTTCAGGCATGCTAAGGATCACTTCACTTTAGTTTGCCCTACGTGTTAAATCATTATCAACCTAGCATTATACAACTTAACAACATCCCTTTCTATTAAATAAAATCTTGCAATCAAGGACTGAAATGCATTCTCTAACCTGTTAAACTGACAAGATCCCTCCACAACCCAGAGCCAAGTTATTAATAGAATTCTAATAAAATCAATATTGGGGCCAAAAATCAATAATCAAACTTAACATGGGACTTCCCTGGTGGCGCAGTGGTTAAGAATCCGCCTGCCAATGCAGGAGACACGGGTTCTATCCCTGGTCTAGGAAGATCCCACATGCCGGGGAGCAACTAAGCCCGTGCACCACAACTACTAAGCCTGAGCTCTACAGCCCACGAGTCACAACTACTGAGCCCACGTGCCACAACTACTGAAGCCCACGCGCCTAGAGCCTGTGCTCCGCAACAAAGAGCAGCCCCCGCTCGCCGCAACTAGAGAAAGCCTGCGTGTAGCAACGATGACCCAACACAGCCAAAAATAAAAAAATAAATAAAGAACATAAAATGATCACTTCAGAAAACCCACAGTAACATTTATATAGAAAGATAATTTACAAGATATATGTTAGAAAGTACCTGAGAATTTAAGAGTACATCCAATTTCCCAACAGTACATTATAATAAAATATACTCAAATTTTAATCATTAAAATATTTAGATTACATCACCCAATATATTTTTAAGTTTAGTGATTTTTTTAGAACCATTTTATATTCGGGAATTCCGTGGCAGTCCAGTAGTTAAGACTCCATGCTCTCACTGCTGAGGGCCTGGGTTCAATCCCTGGATGAGGAACTAAGATCCCACAAGCTACGTTATGTGGTCAGAAAAAAAAATTTTTTTATAATTGAGATGTAATTTGAGATAGGACTATAAAATTCACCTATTTATAGTGTACAATTTAGTAGGTTTTAGTATATTCAGAGTTGTACAACAATTGCCAGTAGTTCCAGAGTATCTTTGCCACCCCAAACCCATTAGCAGTCATTCTCTTATTTCTCACCCCCCTTCCAGTCCCTGGCAATTACAAATCCACTTTCTGTCTTTATGGATTTGGCTATTCTGGATGTTTCATATAAATGAAATCATAAATACATGTGGCCTTTTGTGGTAGGCTTCTTTCACTTAACGTAATGTTTTCAAGGTTCAAGCAGGGTTGCAGCATGTTTCAGTAATATCTTGTGCTTTACGGCTAAATACTATTCCATTGTATAAATATATCACATTTTGTTTGCCTATCCATCAGTTGATGGATTGTTAGATGGGCTGTTTCTACTTTTTGGCTATCATGAATAATGCTATGAATAATCCTGAAGGAGTTTTTATGTGAACATGTTTTCAAGTTTCCTGGGTATATACCTAAGAATATAACCATTGGGCCATATGGAAACTCTGTGTTTAACTTCTGAGGGACTGTTTTCCAAATCAGCTGCAACATTTTACATTCCCACCAGCTATGCGTGTGGGTTCCAATTTCTCTACAACCCTGTTAGCATTTATTATTAATTTTTAAAATTTTAGTTATCCTTTTAGGTGTAAAGTAGTATCTCATTGAAGTTTTAATTTGTATTTTCCTAATGAGTAATTATGTTGAGCATCTTTTCATGTGCTTATTGGCCATCTGTATTTCTTCTCTGGAGAAATGTCTATTTGAATCCTTTCCTCATTCTAAAAATTTGGGCATTTTTCCTTTTATCATTGAGTTGAAACAGTTTTTTACCTGGATATTAGACTCTCATCAGATGCATGAACCACAAATATTTTTCTCCAATTCTATTGGCTGTCTTTTCACATTTTTGATAAGAGTCCTTTGATGTACAAAAATTCATCCATGGATGAACACTTAGATTGTTTCCATAACTTGGCTATTGCAAATAACACTGCAATGAACATGGGGGTACATATATCTTTTTGAGGTAGTGTTTTTCATTTTCTTCGGGTAAATACCCAGAAGTGGAATTGCTGGATCATATGGTAGTTCTATTTTTAATTTTTTAAGAAACCTCCATGCTGTTTTCCATAGTGGCTGCACCAATTTCCATTTCCACCAACAGTACACAAGGGTTCCCTTTTCTCCACATCCTTGCCAACACTTTTTATTTCTTGTCTTTTTGATATCAGCCATTCTAACAGGTATGAGGTAATATAGCATTGTGATTTTGATTTGCATCTCCCTAATGATTAGTGATTCTGAGCATCTTTTCATGTTCCTGTTGACTCTCTGTATGTCTTCCTTGGAAGAATTCCATTCAGATCTTCTGCCCATTTTTTATTTGAACTGTTTTTTTTGCTATTTATTGAGTTATATGAATTCATCATTTATTTTCAGATATATGATGTGCAAATATTTTCTCCCATTCAGTAGGCTGCCTTTTCATTTTGTTGGTTTCCTTTGCTGTGCAGAAGCTGTTTAGTTTGATGCAGTCCCACTTGTTTATTTTTGCTTTTGTTGTTTTTGCTTTTGGTGTCAGATTCAAAAAATCATCACCCAGACTTATGTCAAGGAGCTAACTGCCTATGTTTTCTTCTAAGAGTTTTATGGTTTCAGATCTTATGTTCAAGTCTTTAATCTATTTTGAGTTAATTTTTGTGTATGGTGTATGATAGTGTTCCAGTTTCATTCTTTTACATGTGGCTGTCCAGTTTTCCCAACACCGTTTACTGAAGAGACTGTCCTTTCCCCTGTATATTCTTAGCGCTCTCTCTCTTTTTTTTGCCACGCCATGTGGCTTGCAGGATCTCAGTTCCCTGACCAGGGATTGAACCTGGGCCACGCAGTGTTGTGAAAGCCTGGAATCCTAATCATTAGGCCACCAGGGAACTCCCATTGGCTCTTTTTTCAGTTAAGTTTTTAAATGAGGAAATGTGACTCCTTCAACTTTATTTCTCTTTTTCAAGATTGTTTTGGCTTTTTGATATTAATTTTAAGATCAGTTTGTCAATTTCTGCCCAAAAAGTCAGCTAGGATTTTGATAAGGAATTGCACTGAATCTGAGGATCAAGTTGAGGAATACTGCCATCTTAATAATATGTCTTCCAATTCTTGAACATAGATATCTTTTCACTTATTTAGGTCATCTTTAATAATTTTAAACAATGTTTTGTAATTTTCAGTGTACAAGCCTTGCATTTCTTTTGTTACATTTATTCTTAAGTATTTTATTGTTTTTTTATTCTACTATAAAAGGAATTATTTTCTTAATTTCCTTTTTGGATGGTTCATCACTAGTAGAGAGAAATACAATTGCTTTTTGTATGTTGTTCTTGTATCTTATAACCTTGTTGAATTCATTTATTAGCTCTAACAGGTTTTTTTGTGTGGATTCCTTAGGATTTTCTCCATATAAAACCGCGTCATCTGCAAATAGATATAGTTTTACTTATTCCTTTCCAATCTGGATGCCTTTATTTCTTT
This sequence comes from Aethalodelphis obliquidens, assembly GCF_003676395.1. Classification (NCBI taxonomy): domain Eukaryota; kingdom Metazoa; phylum Chordata; class Mammalia; order Artiodactyla; family Delphinidae; genus Aethalodelphis; species Aethalodelphis obliquidens. Next base: position 1,549,815 of record NW_020837976.1, read on the forward strand.
TTCTTGCCAAATTGTCCTGGCTGGAACCTCCAGTACAATGTTGAATAAAAGTGGCAAAAGCAGATATCCTTGTCTTATTGCTGATCTTAGGAGGAAGGCCTTTAGTCCTTCACCAGTAAGTATAATGTTAGATACAGGCTTTTCATAGATGCTCTTCTATTGCAGCTTTGTTGAATGTTTTTATCATGAAAGATGTTAAATTTTGTTAAATGCTTTTTCTGCATCTATTGAGGTGATTATGTGATTTTGTTCCCCTTTATTCTATTAACATGGTATCTCACCTTGTTAATTTTCATATGTTGAACCAACTTTGCATTGACAGGATAAATCCTATTTCGTCAGGGTGTATAATCCTTTTTATATGTTGCTGGATTCAGTTTGCATGTACTGAGTTGAGGAATTTTTATGTGTATATTTATAAAAAATATTGAACCATAGTTTCCTTTCTTGTGATGTCTTTGTCTAATTTTGGTATCAGGGTTTTACAGTGGCCTCATAGAATTAGCTAAGCTGTATTCCCTCCTCTTGCATTTTTTGGAGGAGTTTAGGAATGCTTGATGTTAATTCTTTAAACACTTGATAGAATTCACTGGTAAAGCCATCTGGGACTGAGTTTTTCTTTTTGGATGATTTTTTGGTTACTAATTCAATCTCTTCATTTGTTATAGGTCTATTTGGATTTTCTATTTCTTCTTGACTCAATCTCTTTCTAGGAATTTTTTCATTGTATCTAGGTTATCAAAATTGTTAGTGTATTCAACTGTTCATAGTATTCTCTTATAATCCTCTTTTATTTCTGTGAGGTTGTTAGTAATATCCCCTCTCATTCCTCACGTTAGTAACCTGAGTCCTTTTTTTCTTGCTAAAACCATTTTTTAAAAAAGAGAAAAGCAAACTAGGCTACCTTTAATTTCTAGGCACAACAGCAAATCAGAAACTGTCAATTCTGTATATTGCTCCAAATTTCATGGAGACAAGAACAACACTGACCTTAAGTAGCAGCTGCTTCCATCCTTCTAATCCCACTTCTCATTCTTGAGAAGCAAAGTCTCTGTGAACCAGCTGCCCTATATGGGGTAGCTTCCAAAGACAGAATTAAGTATCAACCCAAGGCTTCTACTTATTTTTAATTTTTACTCAGTTTCTCCAGATACACAAGGGGAGGGGGTCCTAACCAGAGAGACCTGTGTTTATAATCTATTTTGAGAACTTTATGCTTGATATTAACAGACCATCCAACTACAATTTCTGTATCCTTAAAATAGGCAGAACACAGAGTAGCAGTGCATTACACGTATCCAATACAAGATGCACTTGGAAGAAGTGGAATTTTCACAGTAGGAAAAAAAAAATGAGTGTCCTCCACCGACAGCCTCCTTCTTGGATTCGTGCCCAGTATTCAATGGGTCATGATCATTTCTGTTACAGGTCTCAAAAGCAGGAAGTAAACAGGGGCAGCAGCATTCATCCATCTACACTCATGTACAGATTAGAATGTTCCTTAAATCACCCAAAGCTTAAGGACAAACAGAAATATTAGCAAATTGAAGGGTACTAGAATAAAAAATTAGTATTTGTTCTGGTGTATATCTGCTAGAAATGATACAGGTTCCCACCCTGCTGAGTACTACCAGTGGGCTCCTATTTTTTGACAAAGTGGGTAGTAAATGGGAACTCAAGACAAAGATGCAGGGACATCTAGAGCAGACACAGGGAGGCTGAAAACTCTATAAACTCCCAAATCCCTTGCCTACAAAGGTACACACACCCCCAACCAGCCTTCTGAGTTAAAACCTTTCAGTTACTGCACCTGGAGCAGATGCCTCAAAAAGAAATACATACCAATTCTCCCCAGTCATATGAGAATTAGATCCCAACACAGTCCAAAGAAATAAGAGACCAGTCCTAGGAGGAAACAGTCTCTACACTAACCATCAATAGGAGTCTGGAGAACAAGAGTGAATCTAAAGGTAATAAACCAACAAAGATGGAATATAAGGCTTGATAAGACCATTTATTGTCATGAGTGGACTCACATGATATTCTCTTTCTTCAAAGGGCCAGATAGCAAATATTTTAGGCTTTGTAGCTCACATACAGTCATGATTACGTATTCTTCTTTGGTTTTTTGTTTATTTTTTTTTACAACCCTTAAAAAAAAATGTAAAACCATTTTGAGGAATGAAGGAAAGGAGGAGAACTGACTAAATTTGGCCCAAGGGACAAAACAGTTTATCAGCACCTGCTCTAGAGCACACCAAAGCATTAAATAGTCTGTTAGGGGATTTCCCTGGTGGTCCAGTGGTTAAGACTCCATGCTCTCATAGCTGAGGGCCCGGGTTCAATCCCTGGTCAGGGAACTAAGATCTCACAAGTGGCGTGGTGTGGTAAAAACCAAACCAAAACAAAAAGCCAAGAACCTTAAAACAAAAAGCAATATTAAAGAGTCATACCTTAATGATAAAAGCTTCAATTCAACAGGAAGATGTAACAATTTCAAACTGCACACACCTAAAAACATAGTCTGAAAACGTGTAATTCCCAAATTGATATATAGAGTCCCCTAATTACAAGTACTACAAGGAGAAATATATAAATCCAAAACTGTAACTTAGAGATTTGGCAACACCCCTCTCAGCAAGTGATAGAACAAGCAGACAAAAAAACAAAACAAATGAACAAGAAATTCAATGTACAGAATTATGAACTAATTATACAGAATTATGAACAAGACAAGTAATTTTAAATTTGAACTAATAAAGATATACACGGGGTTTCCCTGGTGGCACAGTGGTTAAGAATCCGCCTGCCCATGCAGGGGACACAGTTCAAGCCCTGGTCCGGGAAGATCCCACATGCCACAGAGCAACTAAGCCTGTGCGCCACAACTACTGAGCTTGTGCTCTAGAGCCCACAAGCGACAACTACTGAAGCCTGCGCACCTAGAGCCCGTGCGCCACAAGAGAAGCCACTGCAATGAGAAACCCACGCACTGCAACGAAGAGTAGCCTTCGCTCACCACAACCAGAGAAAAGACCGCGCACAGCAAAGAAGACCCAACACAGCCAAAAAATAATTTAAAAAAACAAATATATACACATTATCCCAACAATTGCAAAATATATTCTTTTCAAGCACACATAGAACATTTACAAAGGTGTCCCCAAATACAAGTCCTAAAGCAAGTCTCCACAAACATCTAAGGAATGATACCACAAGTGCTCTCTGATCACAATGCAATTATACTAGAAATGAATAATCCACAAAAGTCTAAGTAGAAAATGCCCAGATGTTTGGAAATTTTAAAAATCTGTTTTACATAAACCATAAGAAATCACACTTAAGAAAACCACAAGGTGGGTGAACCTGCCCTACCAGATATCAACACTTATTGTAAAACCACAGTAACGTGTGATATTGGTTCAGGGATAGACAAATAGACCAATGGGACAGAACAATGACACAAAACAGAGTGCCCAGGGACTTCCCTCATGGTCCAGTGGTTAAGACTCCGCACTCCCAATGCAGGGGGCCTGGGTTCGATATCTGGTCAGGGAACTAGATCCCACATGCCGCAACTAAAAGATCCCGCACGAGGCAACGAAGATCCCGAGTGCCGCAACTAAGACCCGGCGCAGCCAAATAAATAAATAAATGTCGGAAAAAAACAAAACAAAACAGAGTGCCCAGAATCAGGCTCACGTTTATGGTCAACTGGTTTATGATATACAATACCATAGCTGGGAAAATAGATTTTTTAAAGAAATAGTGCTGGGACAACTGGATATCATATGGGGAAAATAGTGAAACCGGATTCCTACCTCGAACCATATACGAAAGCAAATGCCAAATGGACTGATCATAGATATAAAATGTAAAAGGTAAAACGTAACCTACAGAAGATTAGTATGTACAGATTATATTATTAAAATCCTACAAATCAATAAAATAGCCACTCAAAGGAAAAAACAGACAAGAAATTTGAACAAGCTCATCACAAAAAAAAGGAGGAAGAGAGATGAAAGGAGAAAGAAATCCAAAAAGGCAATGGAAAACCACCACAATGGGCTAAAATTTAAAAGTCTGAGAATTCTGGGAATTCCCTGGCAGTCCAGTGGTTAGGACTCCATGCTTCCATTGCAGGGGGCACAGGTTCCATCCCTGGAACTAAGATCCCACAAGCTGCATGACAGGCCCCCCCAAAAAAGTCTGAGAATTCAAAGAATGTAAGTAATTTGCTGCCAGTGGCAGTATTAACTGCACAAACACTTTAGAGAACAGGCCAAGAGAGCAACCAACCCACAATGAAATAGATGGAATGAAGGATCCCAAAAGGAACCCTGAAGGTAGTGTGCGTGGGTTAGAGAAGGGATTGGACCTGCTGTTTGAGTACAAAAAATAATAGTCGGGCATGTGACATGGGGTTGGGGACACTGGGGAGAAAAATTGCATGTGACATGGGGTTGGGGACATTGGGGAGAAAAATTGCCCTAACATCTTAGGAAATTAAGCAAAAGAAAAGTGAGGCAATTACTAACTCCATGAAAAAGTGAAAAGGGGGATATAGTTTCAGAAAAATACTTAGCTCGGCAGTAAACAATATTTACATAGTTATAGTACCACTCACTATTGGCTTAAACAATTTGAAATGTAACTCTATTAAGGTATATGGGGAAGAAAGCAGGAGAGCCAATTCTCAACTATGGAGGCAAAAAGTCAATAACATCTGAAGTTGATCAATCAAAATATAGAAGTTATTGCATACCACCAAAACTATGGAGCCAGATATAAAGAAAACAGCTAGGACAGTGAAAGTGGCAGCTCCTGGAGAAAGGTACTGGGAGATGGGGAAAGGTGAGGAGTGGGATGATATTCAACACTGTATGGCTTTTAGTGCAATTTGACTTTAATAACAATGTACATGTATTACTTTGAAATTTTTGAGAAAGTTCTCCACTTTTATTGCATTTCTGTCCATTTATCCTGACACTCAACAGGTCAGGCATATAAAGGTTTTAACCATTTTTTAAATTTAGAATGCGCATACAATGTATTTTAAAATCTCACCAAAATGGAAATTCTGAAAATAATTTATCCCAATTTACTCAATAGGTCAAAGAAAATGAGAACAAAAAGAATCTAGAATCTAGAAATGCCTGAGAATATAATCTGAAATACAAAAAATTTAAACTCACAGGAATACTATTCATAGAGATTTTTACTGAACTACTAAACATCTGAAACTTTAACATGTCAATAACTGAACCCCTAATCTTGCCTCCTAAACCTAAAGCTTCCAAAGGATTTTCCCCCTCATCTCAGTAAATGACATGTTCATCCTTAATTGTTTAGAACAAAGCCTTGGAGTCAACCCCAACTTTTCTCTTAAACTTCATATCCACTCAAGCCATCATTAACTCACCTACCTTCAAAACACATCCAAAATCTGACCACTTAGCATCTCAACCACTATCACCCTGGTCCAAGCTATCACTATCCCTCACCTGGATTTCTGCAACAGCTTCCTAATTGGTAACTGTGCCTTCAGCCTTGTTCCTCCCTCCCCTGCATCCCCCGCCCCCTTCAGCTTCTTACACAAAACAGCCAAGGTAGTCCTTTTAAAATTTAAGTCAGGCTCCATTATTTCTCTGCTCAAAACCTTTCAGTGACTTCCCATCTCAATCAGAGCAAAAGCAAAGGCTCATATTAACTATTAACTACTTCCTAGTTTTTCCCCTGGTCACTCTGCTCCAGTTTTCTTGGCCCCCTTGCTATCCCTTGACTGCATTAATCATATTCCCACCTGAGACTAATAAGTGTTCCAGGCAGAAGGAATAGCTCTGCTTTCAAATAACTGATAACTTTTCTGTTCCAGAATGCAGCAAAAAAACAAGTTACCCAAAATAATACAAAATTTGTCTTGATAACAAAACTAGTGTGCACATGTGCATGTGCACACACACACTACACACACATTTCTAATCTCATATACAAAAAGATACATGAAAGCCTTAAATTAAAACAAGTTAGCATTTTTAACACAACATGGGCATAGCCAAGTGGTCCACCACTACCAAGTAAAATTGATAAAAGGAACACAGAGATGACTGAATTTTAGGAATTCTATTAATACATGACATCAACCAGTCAAATAAAAACAACTACCCTATCACCTCAATGTAACCACCCCCATGCCCACCAGAAAAACACTTCTTAAAATCAAACAGCCTTTTTTCTATACAACCCTAGGACTATTTTGCCCAACATGCTTTTGATATTTCATACATCATTGGAAACTTCTAGCCATCTCAAGGTGTAGTAATTCTGTCAAAAGATTTACTGCAGAATTCAGCTCAGGACACCTCTCAATCCCAAAATAATTTACTTAAGGTCTATTCCCCAACTACTTCAAAAGTCTCTTCAGTTCCATAAAACACTGGTACCAATTCAGAAAGCCATCCAACCAGCTGGAAAAGATTTTGCTTCTGAGATCACAGGACAACTTTTCAGCAGTCCTCAGTTTGAACCTGGCATAAAGCAGACTAAAAGGTCTATCAATAGCATCATTTTTCTAACACCAAAGACCTTCAATTTGCACAGATCCAGTCTCAAAGGCCCTAGAAGTCATGCACATCCACCAACCAAATGCAAGCTCCTCATATTGGTTATCATTTCCTTTATTATCTTCCTCCTGACTCTATTTCCACAGTGGATCTCACTCTTTCTTACCCCTCTCCTTTGGAAGCCCACATAAACCCTTTCCCAGTGAAAATATGAATCTTGAGGTCATCCTGGATCATTCACGTGGGCCCTAAATCCAGCGACAAGTATCCTTATAAGAGACACTCATAGGGAGACAAACACAGAAAGTAGAAAACAATGTGAAAACAGGCAGAGATTGGGGGTCTGTGCTCACGAGCCCAAGAATGCAAGGGCAGCCACCAGAAGTTGGACAAGGCCAAAAACAAACTCCTCTCTAAAACCTATGAAGAGAGCATAGCCATGCCTACATCTTGATTTCTGACTCTGGGCATCTAAAACCGTGAGAAAATAAATTTTTGTTGTTTTAAGCCATTAAGTTTGTGGTAATTTGTTACAGAAGACATAGGAAACTAATACACCTCCTAAGCAGGCTGTATCACATCAAGGGACCTACAGTGTTCCCAGCACAGCAGTTTCATCTCACATGCAAAATTTTTTCCACTTTTAAGGTTTATGCCATTCTGCTCTTATACCTTCTTTCTTCACTATAGTAATCTATTGATCACCAAAAACTCTTCAAGCATAATCTTCTCAAACCGAACTATTACAAACATCATAGGTTTTAAAATTCACATGAATGACCATAGGTTCTTAATCGCCTAAACTCTGATAACCTACCAATTCTTAGTCCATTTCAACTACACAATCCTTTTGCCACATCCAAGAGATAAGAGAAATATTCACTGAAAATCTGAGTCTGGTGGCTTGTCAAGTTCATAACCCTTTTCTGAAAATTCACCATGCCGACACGTACCTGCTTTAAAAAAAAAAAAAAAAGTGCAGGCCCTTAGGTAGTTCATAAATAGTTATATCCTGAAACTCCTGTCCCTATGCCCCCAAAGAGATTACTGACCGAAGAGCAGCCAACATGCAAGGTTTCCAATCTCACCACTACTAACATTTTGGAGCAAATAAAATCTTTGCGGGGGGTGGGGTGCTGGTGGTGGTGGTGTTTGTCTTGAGCATGGAGGGTATTTAACAGCAGCATCCCTGATGTGTACCTGCTAGATACCAGGAGCACCTTCCCCTCAGTTCTGACAATCAAATATATCTTCAGACAATGCCAAGTATTCCCTGGGAGGCAAAAATCATCCCTGGTTGAACATCTGGCTTACCTCGTTTTAATTCCCCCAGAGGAAATTTCTCAGCAACCTTCTGAGTCCTGAATTATCTTCAGGTTTCTATAAGGTCTAGTGTTTGGTGATTCCTGTTTTTTCCTTGCACAAGATCTGGCTCTACAAATAGTCTTCTCTTCCTTATTTCTCTGTGTATCCTGCCAATCCATTCACACACTATTTAGGGTAATCCAAGTATTTCTCACCTTCTAAAACGCCCAATTAATACTTACAGACTAAAAAGCATTTTAAAGAACATAAACTAATTACCACTAACCAAAAACATATCAAATGTCACAACTGAAGCAACAATAAACCATTAACAGAATGCAACAAAAACACACAGTAATACAAGGTATCGTCCCTAATAAATTTTTCCAAACATTCAAAGACAAATTCTCTCTATTACACTAGATTTATAATAGATATTCAGTAAAACTCAACATTATTCTCAACATTATTAGTTAAAACTCTAAAAAAGACAGACATGGACAATTTAATTTTTTTAATTCTCTTCTTCCACTGGCCTCTTAACAAATTAACATTCCCCAAGTGTTGTTCTCTTACCACAAAAGACACACATTAGATAATTTCATCTATACTCATACTTTCGATTACTATCTGTAAGCCATTAACATACAAATGAATATCCCCAACACAATTTCCATCCCTAGTGATACTCAGATATCCAACAACATACTGGACATGTCCATCCTGATGTCTTAAAGGCACCTTAAACTCAACTATCTAACAGTCAGGTCATTCCACTATGTCTGTTCTCCACAATTTATGATACTACCATCCACCCACATCAAGAAAATAAAACCAAAAAAAAAAAAAATTTACATGACAGCAACGATGACAACAGTAGCATTTACATTAGCAAAAATATCAAAAATAGCCCAAATGTCCAAAGGAGAAAAAAACAAAATGCCAAGGTAGAATTTTGATAGTCATTAGAAATAAGAAGTACATAAATTGCATAAAGTAATTTTGTAAGAAAGAGATAAATTAATGTGTCAAATATAAGTATTCTAACACAAAACACACTGAAAGAATACACACTAAAATATCAATAGTACTTACCTGTAGGGTGGTAAAAGATGGAGATGAAAGGGTATACAAAGAATTTTTTTAAATACCTTCCCATTTTACTTATATGTTTATGCAATGTTTGAATCTTTCACATCAAAAAAGAATGTACTTATCAGTCGTGAAATAACTAACTACATAGGGCTTCCCTGGTGGTGCAGTGGTTGAGAATTCACCTGCCAATGAAGGGGATACGGGTTTGAGCCCTGGTCCGGGAAGATCCAACATGCCGCGTAGCAACTAAGCCTGTGCGCCACAACTACAGAGCCTGCACTCAAGAGCCTGCGAGCCACAACTACTGAAGCCCGCGTGCCTAGAGCCCGTGCTCCACAACAAGAGAAGCCACCACAATGAGAAGCCCGCACACTGCAAGGAAGAGTAGCCCCCGCTCGTCACAACTAGAGAAAAGCCCACGCGCACAGCAACGAAGACCCAACGCAGCCAAAAATAAATAAATAAATTTATACATATAAAAAAAACTATATTGTGTTTATATCTATGTAAAATATATCGGGAAAGGTCAAAAGTGAAACTGGATGTCTACACAATAACCTGTACACAAATGTTCAAAGCAGCATTATTCATAACAGCCAAAAAGTGGGCATAACCCAACTGTCTATGAACTAACGAATGGATAAATAAAATGTGGTATGTCCATATAATGGAATATTATATTTAGCCATAAACAGGAATGAAGTACTGATACATGTTACAACATGGTTTAACCTTAAAAACATTATGCTAAGTAAAAGAAGCCAGTCACAAAATGCCACGTGTTGTTTGATTCCATTTATCTGAGATGTCCAGAACAAACAAATCTTCAAAAAAAGAAAGCAGATTGATGGTAGTAAGTGGGCAGGGGAAAAAAAAAAAGGAATAACATGTTAGTATAGGTATTTTCATCATTTTTGGAATGATGAAAATATGCTAAAATTAGTGGTAATGGTTGCACAACTCTGAATATACTGAAAACCCCAGAGTTGTATTCTATAAGGGTTGATTTTATCTCCATAAAGCTATTACCAAAAAAGTGAATCTGAAATGAAACAGACTTTAATATGCATCAGGCTTTTTAAATAAACCTAAATTTGTCTTATGAAAATTATCTATTTTTGTTTTTGAAGAAAAATTTCATTTAGTGACCATGGTCACAACAAAGTTTCAAATACTAGTTGAAATGATTTAACAAAATAAAACAAATTTCCATGTCAACAGGATTATCTTCATTAACACTACTAGTATTTATTTAATAACTCCATTTTCTGATGGGTTAATATAGTCTAAAACAATATATTTTAAACATAAACAGTGACAGATGCTAGGGATCAGCATATTTTCTATCTCAAATACCTTACAGATAAATTATCTAGGTATTATATATCTTCTAAAGTGGAACTATATCTGCATTATAAAGGATACGTCAGAAAGACTGTACTGGGCTTCCCTGGTGGCGCAGTGGTTGAGAGTCCGCCTGCCAATGAAGGGACACGGGTTCGTGCCCTGGTCCGGGAAGATCCCACGTGCCGCGGAGCGGCTGGGCCCGTGAGCCATGGCCGCTGAGCCTGCGCATCCGGAGCCTGTGCTCCGCAACGGGAGAAGCCACAACAGTGAGAGGCCCGTGTACCGCAAAAAAAAAAAAAAAAAAAAAGAAAGACTGTACTATCTGTAGGGGAAAAAAATAAGTTAAATTATACTTGCCTTTCTCTTAACCATCACTAAAGATGATACAATAGAAATATTTCCTCATATAAAGTCCTTAGAACAGTTCCTGGCACATCATAAGCATTTATTAATTTACTGATATAATATTTTTGATGAAAAGAAAACATGAAAAAAAATATTTACCTTAGTTACTCATTTCACTTAACTAATTATCAACTCTATTTCCATATTACCTTTATCCCTTTCAGCTTCAATAATTACATTAATTCTAAACTATTAAATTATTTACATTAAAGCAGCAGTTCTCAAAGTGTGGTACAGGGACCATGGGGATTCCAGAGACCCATTCAGGGGGTTCATGGGATCAAAATCATACACAGGTAAAAGATCAATTCAAAGCACAAACAGACCAATGAAATTTAATGCAACATTGTGTGAAAAGTATATAGATACAGTTTCAGATTCCACATTGCAACTAATCTTTAAGAAATTACCACTTGTTGGGACTTCCCTGGTGGTCCAGTGGGTAAGACTCAGTGATCCCAAATGCAGGGGGCCCAGGTTCAATCCCTGGTCAGGGAACTAGATCCCACATGCATGCCACAACTAAGAGCCCACATGCAACTAAAAAAGGATCGGGTACGCTGCAAGGAAGATCCCACGTGCTACAACTAAGACCTGGTGCAGCCAAAATAAATAAATATCAAGAGGAAAAACAAAAAAACCTTTATTTAAAAAAAAAAAGGCAATTACCACTTGTTGAGTTTTGTTGTAGAGTCAAAGAAGAGTATCACAATTATCTGAAAATGTTATTAAAGTACTCCTCCCAACACACTGGTGTGAAGCTAGATTTTCTTCATATGCTTCAACCAGAACAACATATAAAGATTGAATGCTGAAGCTGATAAGAGAATCCAGCTGTCTTCTATTAGGCCAAACATTAAAGAGATTTACAAAAATGTAAAACAGTTGCCATTCTTTCACTAATTTTTTTTGTTTTGGAAAATAGTTTTTCATTTAAAAAGTTATTTATATTAACCTGCAATTAGTTTATTATTTATTTTTCAATGAATTAATATACTTGTTAATTTCAAATACAATAACTGTGAATAGATATAACCCACATAAAACAAAAGCTATTTGGAGTCCTACATAATTTTAAGAATGTAAAGGGATCCTGACCAAAAAGTCTGAGGCCACTATATTAAAGTAATACTTAAGGGAATTCCCTGGCAGTCCAGTGGTTAAGACTCCACCCTTTCACTGCCGAGGCCAGGGTTCCATCCCAGGTAGGGCAACTAAGATCCTGCAAGCTGCGAGGTGAGGCCAAAAATAAATAAATTAATTAAATAAAAATTAAAGTAATACTTAAAACCCCATTTTTAATTTATATTCTGAGTTTTATCTCTCATGAGTCTCACATATGAAGCCATAAATCTTTAAAGTAAGCTGAAGAGCGCAGATGACATAAATCTTGATTTCTTCAGGTGTACTAAAATGAAGTTAAGCTTAAGATGTAGCTCCCTCAAAAAAGACAGGATGGTCAAGTAAACAGAATGATGTTATTGTCAAAAGTAACCACAGTATGCAGAAATAGAGCCAAAGAACTTTCGCTGTGCCAACAAAAAGGGAAGCACAGAAAAACACTGAAGGCTGAGCTTCAGAGGGGTTAACAGAGCCCTTAATTGAATTATGTATGGTAACAATTTTACTGGAGTTGGTTTCTACCTACCATCTAAACTTCTGATCACCTTCAGCTGAGGTTATTCAAATTACTCAACATGTAACATAAATCTGCTAACAAAACTCACGAAAAAATATTTAACTATTAAAAAAATCCATTGTGCAATGCTAGTCTCCTTCATTATTAGAATAATTACAGTCAGCTTTGTGCTGTGATGAATTACCAGGCTAAAAAGGGCCATCCAGCAAAAGAGGTTAATGACATCCATTAATTAGGGTCCTTTTTCAGTTCTTCTGGAAGCATAATTTACTGGTTTAAAGGCCTAGCACAAAATCTTGTTTGGGTCTGATGTTAAAAAAAACTACTTTTTAACTACAGAATTATAATACTAATCAACGAGAAATGACAGCATATTTTCTTTACCCGGGAATTAGTAAGGTGGGCAGAAGCTCATAACATAAGGGAGGTTTTGTTCTAAGAAGGGTACTTCCAAAGACACACATCTGACCTAAGGGGCATACACTGCATTCTGCCCAAAAGGGGGAAGTGTCTGTTACAGCTTTCTCATTTCTGCACATGCTCTAGGTCTGAATTTGCAGATTCCAAATTAAGCACTTTTTATCCCACTCTCATTTCTAATTCCACGGTGAGATTTTTTAAAGTTTTTCAAATTAAAAAAGTTCCATTGGTATTGATGCCTTGTGTAAAGCAGAAACTAAGGACTTAATCAGAAGAGGCTGAATATAACATAATTCACGGCATCCAAAATGTTTGAAATTGAAATTGTGTTTTACCTTTTTTTTTTTTAAATAACGTTTAGGTGAGGAAAAAACAAAGCACACCGACATCCCACTCTTCCACTAAGTAGCATTCTTTTACGGGTTTCTGTTAAGGCTATTTACTGAAACATCGTTTGATAATACTATTCAAATACTGTGTGCTGCAACTACTTCCTGCTAAAAGAATCCCTTTTCAGCTACCGAAGGCTACCCAAAAACAAGATGCACAGTACTTCTAAAACCTCAAGGATTTAACTCCTTCCTCCTCCCCCGCCCCCACTCCTGGAAAATACCGTACGTGCGGGTTTTCAAAACAAAACATTTGGGGATGAGGGAGGGGGAGGTTAAGGGTGTGGGAGTGGCAATGTTCTCCAATTTTTGGAGTTGCTATCTCTCCCATTCTGCCCGAGAAAAACAAACCCCCGTTATAAAACAATCTTAAGAATAGTGATCAAAATCGAGGACCCAATTCCCTTCTACTCGCATCTATCTCTACAAACTTCACTATGCCCCTCAACACACCCAATTTCTACTCCAGAGCAGCCCTGCCTGCGCCCAGACAGTCCTGTCCAACCAGAACCACACTATGACCTTGGACCCGGGCCACCGCTCCCCTCCCAGTCTAAGGGCCGTGAGGCCAGGATCCTCACATCCCGCCCAGCAGACTGCAGAGGCCTCAGGGTTCACGCAGGGTCAGCGGGGGGCGACGGGCAGGGGAGCGAGCCGCAGGACCGCAGCTCCGCCAGGGCTGGAACGGCGGGTTCGGGGGAGACGCACGGAAGGAAAGACGCCGGGGGTGGGGACGAGGCAGGGCAACCTGCGGGCCGGCGCCGACACCTCCCCGTCCGCCGCAAAAGGCTGCACGCCACCTCGGGGTCTCCGGAAGCCCGCGCGGCCACCTGGGGAGCCCCGGCCTGACCCCGTCCTCGGCCACGGCCCCTTACTACCGCTGACCACCCAGCGGGCCGCGGCAGGTGATGCGGCGACTGGGCAGCCGAGCCGCGCAGGTTGGTTACCTGCCTCAGGCGACCGCGCCTCCGAGCCGCCCACTCCCTCCCAGGGGCGCCAGGAGCCGGGACCCGAGGAGTAGGAAGGGCGTGCGAGGCAGCACGACAGAGGGGCGGACAGGAAGCGGGAGAAGCGTCCGGCTCTCCGGAGGGGCTGGCAACAGGGAGGCGAGGACGCTGGCGACGCGACAGCAGGCGGCGGGGCGGTCGGGACGCTACCGTACCTTCCTCGCTCCGGGCCAAGGGTCCGACGAGAGCTAGCAGACCGCCTCACATCCGGGTATCGGGAGACACTCAGCTGCTTCTGCCGCCACCACCGCCTCTCCCGCGGCGCAGCAACGCCAAACTTCCGGCGACGACGGCTACGCCTCGCCCGTCAGATGGGAGTTACCTGGGACCGTCTTGGGCGCGCTTGCGCAACGCTCCTTTTCTGCCTGAACCGGCTCAGCTGACGTGCCCAGAAGATGAAGATGGCCGCCACGCTCGTTGCGTGTCACGCAGTTTTTCACCCCGGCCCGGACTGCTGGGCGTCGGGGAAAGACGAGCCAGCGTCGGACCGCAGCGCAGGCGCGGTGGGAGGCCTCGCGTGCGCGCACCGCGGGTGGGCGCCTCTCCGGCTAGCGGCAGACTCTTCCCTTTACCCGCTCGTCTCTTGGAGTAAAGCCACGTACGCCCCCAGCGGTGGTGGTTTGTCTTGAAAATCCGTCGCCACCGGTTCTTCTGTTGGTTGCAGGTACTGCTCTCTGCGACTTTCAGTTCAGATACCTCTAATCCTCGACAGGGGCCAATGTAAAGAAAAGGGTGGACGATTGACCCTTCTCTCTCCTTCCCGGCACTGCACTCCAGCGCCTCCCCAAAATGCAGGGCTTCAGCGTCTCCTTGCACACTTTCCTCCCTGGGCATCAGAGCACGAGAGTCGACAAGAAATTGTAGAAAGTTCCACCACGTTTAGTCATGGCGGGTGTTCAAAGCTTTGACTCTTAGAGACCTCCAATGATAGAATCCAGGGTTCTCGCACTAGGATTCTTGGTTCTACCCTGCTTTTGAACACGCCCTCTGTGCTACTCTTTCCTTATTTGCAGAACTGTGAGGATGGGCAAATGGGTGCTATTGCCCTTGAGAATCTGAAGAGAGGTTCTCCACTTCCGGCCCTCCTTTTTTGAAGCCAAGTCCAGCCAAAATGTGCTCTAAGTTTGTGAAGCCTGATGTTTTTATGAGAATACATCTTCCACAAAACTTTATTGAGCTGCCTGTCAGTTTAGTTTGGGGAAGTTCTGTGGTTTAAAAACCAAAATGAGAAGTATTGGTGGGTGAAGCCATTGGTCACATCACCATACCTTGTGTTATGGCAAAAACCTGTCTTCCCCCCCGCCCATCCCCAGTGCCTGATACTTTCATTTGTCCCTTGTTCAACACAAGTTTAAACAAGTCCAGTTATATGGGGATTTTTTTTTTTCCCAGTAGTAAGTACTAGAGTACTAAACAATCATCATCAACTGGTTGGTTGAATCGGAGGATGTGGAACTGGGGATATGGAGGGGCGACTGTAAGTTATGCATGGATTTTCCACTGAGCAGAGTCTCTGTGCCCCTAACGCCAGAGTTGTTCAGGGGTCAGCAATATACTTTAATGGCATATACCAAACGGCTTAAATTGGGGAAAAACTCAGGAGTAGACTGCCAACGTGATTAAAGCTGGTTATCTACTGTTGATAGAATATCTGACCTATATTTGCCTTCACCTTCAGATTGTCAGACAATTGGTGGGATTTCTCTTTGTGTGTAAACCACTTTATCTGTAGTAACTCAAATTCTGGCATACACACATACACAAACCATATTTACAAGTTTCCATTTCCAAAAAATGGGCCTCTGCTTTTTTTTTAAAAGATGTTGGGGTAGGAGTTAATTAATTAATTAATTTTTGCTGTGTTGTGTCTTCGTTTCTGTGCAAGAGCTTTCTCTAGTTGTGGCAAGTGGGGGCCACTCTTCATCGCGGCGCGCGGGCCTCTATCACGGCCTCTCTTTTTGCGGAGCACAGGCCCCAGACGCGCAGGCTCAGTAGTTGTGGCTCACGGGCCCAGTTGCTCCGCGGCATGTGGGATCCTCCCAGACCAGGGCTCGAACCCGTGTCCCCTGCATTAGCAGGCAGATTCTCAACCACTGCGCCACCAGGGAAGCCCTTTTTTTTTTTTTTTAATATTTATTTATTTGGCTGCGTCTGGTCTTAGTTACAGCATGCGGGATCTTTTAGCTGCTGCATGCGAGATCTAGTTCCCTGACCAGGGATGGTACCTGGGCCCCCTGCATTGGGAGCATGGAGTCTTAACCACTGGACCACCAGGGAAGTCCCAGGGCCTCTCTGCTCCTGAGTAATCTATTCCACTATACTTGTATTGGCCACAATCAGGAGCGTTGGAATCTTTACAAATGTCACACCATATGAAATCATATGTATTTATTTTTGATACATAAGGAATTCATATTTGATGTATAATTCCTGTCTGCAATTTGTTCTAGGTTTTCTTTTCTAAAACTAAATACAATCAGGTGTTTAAGCATGCTGTGAAAATATAAAATAGTTTGCTTTTACAATACTGTATTATACACTTCAGAGTTGGGTCATTTGATTTGTTGTTTACTAAAAAATAATCATGATCCAGTGAATAAATTATCTTGCTTGACTGAGCTTTCAAAGATCATATAAGCTGACAGCGAATTTATCCTAGTAAAAATAGAGGCTTCCATTCCCGAGAGCTCTTGAGAAAGTCCCCGGGGGGGAGAGCTGTGATTGGTTAATCTTTTGCCATGTGCACATGCTAAAAACAAATGCTGTGGCCTAAATGATGCATCTTGGTGCTGAACATTATGGTTCTGTAAATTTGTGAAGTTCTTTTTCAGAACCCTACACAAGAAACATAAGCCCCTACTTGTAAATTCTTTTGCCAAACTTAAAATTGTGAATGTAATCTGGATTTGTTTAAAATGTTTGCTTTCCTTGCTCACTCCAAATTGCAGAACGTACTTTTTTGCGCATGCTTATCATTAACACATCTACTTCTAAAAACTACTGATGGAATGGTTGTATTGCCCCACATGTTGCATTCTCATTTCCTTGTTCCTTTTCTTTCTTATGACCAATCTAAATGCCTGTAATATATAAAACCTCAGCTAACTCCAAGAAGACGGAGTAGTCTCACTTTCAGACTGACCCTCCTGCTAGCAGCAAATAATGGCTTTTCTGTTGTTGCTCCATTCTTGATGACATTATTTCAGGACTCTTGACAGTTTTATACTATGAGAGAATAAAAATCCTAAAAAATTTTCAAGCTAGAAAATAAAAACAAAGAAAAATTATAGCAATTTGGTCCACATTGGATCACCAGGAGATTATTAGGAACTGTTCGGAAGACAGGGGGATAGATGTTGAGAAGGCAGCACACATATGTCCATTACAGTCTTGCTACTCAAATTGAGATCCATGGAATAGGAGCATCTTCATCAACTGAAAGCTTGTTAGAAGTGCAGAATTTCAGACCCCATACCAATGGAATCAGAATTTTCATTCTAATATTTCCTCCAGTTGAGTCCTATGCACATTAATGTTTGATGAGAATTGCCTCACAACATTCAAGAATTCTAATGACCAGGGATGAAGTCCAAGCTGGAGATACAAATTAAAGCCGTAGTTTTGGAGATCACCTAGGCTAAAGGAGAAAGTATCCATTAGAGAAGCATAACATGATCTCTGGATCTCTGGGCACTGTGGGGAACCCTTCTGAGGTTTGTGACCAGAATTTAAAGTGAAAATAATCAGTTAAATTGTGTGATTTTTCTGGACTTCTCTGGAGGCGCAGTGGTTAAGAATCCGCCTGCCAATGCAGGGGACACGGGTTCGAGCCCTGGTCTGGGAAGGTCCCACATGCTGCGGAGCAACTAAGCCTGTGTGCCACAACTACTGAAGCCCGCGCACCTAGAGCCCGTGCTCCACAACAAGAGAAGCCACCGCAATGAGAAGCCCGCGCACCACAACGAAGAGTAGCCCCCGCTCGCCACAACTAGAGAAAGCCCGCGCGCAGCAGCAGAGACCCAACGAAGCCAAAAATAAATAAAATTAAAATTTTAAAAAGTTGACATAGGGCTTCCCTGGTGGCGCAGTGGTTGAGAGTCCGCCTGCCGATGCAGGGCACACGGGTTCGTGCCCCGGTCCAGGAAGATCCCACATGCCGCGGAGCGGCTGCGCCCGTGAGCTATGGCCGCTGAGCCTGCGCGTCCGGAGCCTGTTGCCCCGCAACGGGAGAGGCCACAACAGTGAAAGGAGGAAGGCCCGAAAACCCAAAAAAAAAAAAAAAAAAATTGACGTAAAAAAAAATTGTGTGATTTTTTTCAGGCACGTTAAGTAATGTTGAGGTTCCTGGTGTTGGAGCAGAGTTAGCATAATCCTCTGGACTTCTCCCAGAACTTCCTTTCATTGAGTAAATTTCGTGCTGCTGAATACACGGAGCCCTGCCATGCCCGTTAATGGGATTTAATCTCCTCAAATTTCCCTCTTACCGGAAGTTTCCTCCTAAAGCAAACCCCCTCAGCAGTTGCAAGGCACACCTCCAGCCGCCAGGGGCCGCAGTGGCGCTTCTCACGGCCGGAAGGGAGAGCTCAAGGGTGGTCTCGGCGTTTCCGCCGTGCGTCCGCACCGGTACGCGCGCTCTTTACGTCGGAACCCTGGGATTAAGTGTTTCCGGCCATTCATATTCGTAGCCGGTCGGCGCTCAGTTGTTGGGTTTTGTTCGCTATCCGACCGAAACGGTGACGGCGCCGCTAGGATGAAGCTCGTGAGGTGAGGAAGTGACCAGGCGGGGTGAGGGACTGTGAGGGGACAGTCTGAACGGTGTGGGCCGGGAGCGGGAGGCTGGGCTGCCCCAGAGGCTGGAGGCGCGAAAGCCGCGTGTGCGCGCGGCCTGCTAACGGCCTCCGGCGCCCGCCGCTCCCGTCCCATCTTGGCCGCGCCGCCGCGGCCGCTCGGACCTGGGCTTCAGACTGGGTCGCGCGGGGATCCCCCGTATTTTCCAAGAAGTGGAGGTAAAGGCCGGGCCAGGTTTTCCCACCCAGAGTCTTCGAGGCCGTAGAGGTGCAGCGCCAGGCTTACAAGCTACTCCCGGTGACTTACCGACTTTCATTTTGAGTAGAACTTGTGCTCTAGTCTGGGTTGCGTTTCTGGCTCGTCTCAGCCTCAGGAGCCGGCAAATATAACTAGGTCCACGCTCCCTGAGAATGTGGGAGACATAAAAATACTACTGCGTAAGTAGTTTAAGTTAAATGCGTTTTTCGCGATGAAACTACCATCACACTTAAAAGAGTACTTAGAAGCTGTAGGAGTTTATCTGGAAATAATGAAACCTAATTCCGAAATGTTTCAAATCAGGGATGGACTTTCGATTCCGTAAGTTTATCCTATCACTTCTTTCCCCCCCCTTGTTGTTACTTACTAGACTTAACGTTATTCAACCGACATTTCCCCTTAAAATAGGACTTTGCTTTAGGAAAAAAAAGTCTCCCAACGTGGGACAGAATCTATTTTCTGTATATTTTGACTGATTACACAGATAATCGAGATTTCTTCTGGTTCATTTCTGTGTTTAAATTTGGCCGGTTAGCTGAGCCTACTGAAAACTTGTTTACTGATTGGAGTAATTCATTCTAAACTACTTGCAAATAGATTGGGGTTTGGTGTTTTTCCTTGAGGCTGAGAGCTTGCAGCATAGAAGCAGAGGTTTCTAATAACCCAGCCGGCAGTCACAAACTAGGATTGTCAGTGTTATTGGGCACCTGTTACACTGTGCTCTCATAATGTATGCTTTTTTTTTCCGACACAGAGTCCCTGCCTTGTTGGAGCTTTATGTTTTGTGGTGAAGGTAGACAAGTAGGTAGTTTCTAGTATGTTTGAAATATCATATAAAATCCTTATTGTTATATTCAGGGTGGAGTTTGTAGAGAGGGCATTTAAGGTTAACTTTTTGTCCATTTTTTTCTTACAGTTTTATTGAGATGTAATTGGCGTACGACACTGTATAACTTTAAGGTATACAGCATAATTATTTGATTTACATCCATCACGAAGTGATTAACACAATAAGTTTAGTGAGCATCCATCGTCTTATATAGGTACAAAATAAAAGAAATAGACAAAAAATTTTTTCTTGTGATGCGGACTCAAGATTTACTCTCTTAACTTTCATATATAACATACAGCAGTGTTAATTATATTTATCATGTTGTACATTACATCCCTAATACTTATTTATCTTATAACTGGAAGACTTTGTCCATTTTTATTTGAAGTATAACTTTGGGGGGAAACATCTCAGAATTTAAAGTTTATTTTTTCAATTTCTCAATACCTGCCAGTCTGAATCTGTAGTTAAGTTTTATGTCATACTCTTTGGAATCAGTTTGTCTCATTTAAAGATAGTCTGTGTTGTGACGGAATTTTCCTATAAATTTTAATGGCTGTACTGAATCCTATTCTGTGTCTTACACTATAGAAATAAAATTTCTAATAACTGGAGAATGTGTTTTACGCCAGGAAAAATGGGTGTTTGTCTAACTGGTTTGCGGTTTTGGTTGACTTTGTTATTTCTTTATCTCAGTTGGTGACACTGTTATACTGTCTCCCTAACCAAAAACCTGGGAGTCGTCTTTGACTTCTTCCTCTTGATAATCCTGATAATCTGATAAATTGCTAGGTTTTGGCAAATTTACCTACCTAATATAAGTATCTTTCACTATCCCATTCTCTTTGATTTTTGAATTTAATAGTGTGAGTTTGGATAGCATTTCAGTGCTATACTGAAGGAGATACCATTTTATCTGAATATCTGAGTATTATCTGAATATTTTAAGTTACAGTATTATCTGAATATCTTAAGTTACTGTAATGGACATATGTGTGCTTATCTGAATATCTCTAAGTATCTTTCACTATCCCTTCTCTTTGATTTTTGAAGTTAATAGTGTGAGTTCGGATACCATTTCAGTGCTATACTGAATGATACCATTTTATCTGAATATTTGAGTATTATCTAAATATCTTAAGTTACAGTAAGCAGAAAGAATTCAGGTAGTGAAGGATTCATCAGAAAATAATTTGAATTTGCTTGGTTCCTTGGCTCGGATAACTGTGTTTATTTCTCCTACCCTCAGTACACCTTCCTTGCCACTCCAGTCGACACCACTAAGCTGTTCAGCCTCCCTTTTCTTCCCACCCGTGTTCTTTAATCTCACTTCTTAAAGTAAATATCTCATAACAGTGAAATTCAGTGTGCATTTCCCAATTTTGAAAAATGTATACACCTGTGAAACCCAAACTGCTGCCTGGATAGTGAACTTCTGGACTCTGTTCTGTTTCATTGACCTATTTGTAGTTCCTGTGTCTTGATTACTTTAATCTATCTATTGCTCTAGCCACCTAATTTGTCTTCCGATGTGGCACTCCACTCCATTGATGAAAAGCCTTCAGTAGTTCTCCTAGGGGAATTCTTTTTTTTTTTTTTTTTTTTTTTTTTTTTGCGGTATGCGGGCCTCTCACCGTTGTGGCCTCTCCCGCTGCGGAGCACAGGCTCCAGACGCGCAGGCGGAGCGGCATATGGGATCTTCCCAAACCGGGGCACGAACCCGCGACCTCTGCATCGGCAGGCGGACTCCCAACCACTGCGCCACCAGGGAAGCCCTAGGGGAATTCTTTAACAGAGCTTGGGCATTCCATGAAAGGAACCTCTTCCCTACTCATTTTCTTGGACTTAGTATTCTATCAGTAATACCTATAATTTCTGTGTACCTTGTGCTGTTTCTTACTATATCTTTGCTCTAGTCTCTCTTTGCTGCATATTTCCAACTTTTCAGACTTACTAGAAGTCCACTAAGATCTGACTCCTTCCTACCCATGCTACATTATATTCATGGTAAGAACCTGTGCATATCTCCGTTGTGATTTAAATTTACGTAATTACTTAAAAAAAAAATCTTTCATGTGTCTGTTCTTCCTTACAGAGTTTGAGCTCCTTGGGGGCCTAGTCTTACTCATTTTTAATCATTACCAAGCACAGTGACTACCATATAATATATAATGATAAATACTATTTATCAAAGAAATATCCTTGGACTTGATAAAATGTATTTTGATTGTTTCAGAGGTTTTCTTTCTGGTTTTCCTTTTATTTCCATATGGTAGACTGCTTGATTAATAAAGTATTTTATTTTTACTTGAATCCTGCCTGTTTCTAAAAATGATTTGAAAGAAGTTTTATAAAACTAGTAGTTATTACTGGATGGGACAATTAAAGTAAAAACAAATTTTAAATTGATAATGGGAAGAAACCATTCGGTGAAAATTCTAGGCTAATATAGTTATATTAAATTTGAGCTAAGTTAAAGAATTCTTATCTGGTGAAATAAAGGATTACCAATTCATTAAGAGAGACTTTTTTTCTTGACAGCAAATATGGAAAGGGAAGGGATTCAACACACAGTTTTTTCTTTGTATGAGAACAAGTTTGGGACTTGTCTTATGCAAGACCAAGTAATTTCCCCTTTTTTGATGGCTGTCTATACCACTTCAAAAGTTGTATTTTAAGCCTGATTTCCCTTTAATCATTGAAACATTTTAGCCAACTTATTCAGTGCCTGTTACAATCCAGGATTAGATACAAAGTTCATGATTCTTAACCTCAAGGATAGACTAGTTGGGGAGAAAGTAGGTAATCTTAACATTTAGTGTGATCGGGTATACAAAGTACATACTATAGACCAGAAATTTTGAATATGAGTTGTATATTAGATCATACTGTAGGATTATTGTTCATTTTTCTAGATGTGATTGTGGTGTTATGGTTATGTGGTAGAATGTCCTCATGAGAAAATGCATGCTGAAGTGACTGCAGTTTACTTTCAGATAATGTGGTGACAGTGTAAGTGGGCGGGGAGGGGCACACACAAATGGTAACATTTTCATAGTGTGTGAACCCTTCAGCTTCCTCTGCAATATTTCATAATAAAAAGTTGGAGAACAGAAGAATAGATGAAGTGGGGAATGGATGACTATTCAGTAAATGTTATTGAAGCACCTGGCTATCCAACTTGGGAAAATCATAAAGGCCGCTTCCTACCTCACATTGCACAGAAAAGAGATGAATTCTAGGTGGATTAAAACTCTAAATGTAACAGTAGAAGAAAATAAGAGACTTTTTATAATCTTGGGATGGGAATCATCTTTCTAAACAAATTACATACCCAAGAAGGATTCATAAATTTAACAACATAAAAATGAAAAAAAATTGTATGGCTAAAGAAAACCATGAACTTGAATTGCTGTGGCAAACTGATAGAAAATAAAAGAAGAATTCGACCTAATTGGAGTTGTGAATAATGTGAATAGGAAAATAACAGAAGAAATACAGATTTCCTGTATTCATGAAGAATTATTCAACAAGTGATAGGGAAAAGCAAATTGCCTTTTTTCCCCTATCAAATTGACCAAAACAAGATTGGTGACAGTTAGTGTTGGTGAGGATTTGCATAAATGAATTTGGTGGGGGTTTGCATAAATGTCTCTAAATGCTAAATGAGAACTAAAAGTTACAGAAGCCATTATAGTATGGCCCAGTTTCTGTAAAAGTAAATTTTATGTAAATGCTTATGTTTGCATATAAAATGGTCTAGAATATCCCCACATGCCTGGAGGAGGGTTAGAAAAGGAGACTTTTTACCTTATTTATACACATACAATAAGAGTATAATCTTTTAATACCAATTATAATGTATCATTTTTTTCAGTTTCATTGAGATATAATTGACATACAACACTGTAAGTTTAAGGTGTACAGGATAATGACTTACATAAGCTGTGAAATGATTACCACAGTAAGTTTGTTAACATCCATCATCTCATATGTATACAAAAGAAAAGAAAAAAATGGCTTTTTTCTCATGAGAACTTTAAGGATCTAGTCTCTTAGCAGTTTTCAAATATACCATACAGCAGTATTAACTATAGCCATCATGTTGTACATTACATCTCCAATACTTACTGTCTTATAATTGGAAGCTTGTGTTTTTTGAGCACTTTTATCCATGTAATTTCTTGATTTCAGTTTTGTGGCTTACAGTGACTTCAGGATCTATATGCATGGATCAGAGGTTAAGCTGTATAATGGCTTAGAGAATCAGAAATGTCCAAGTGACAATTTCTGTTACTGTGCTCTTTCATAAATGTTAAGGGTATCATTCAGGGAAAGCTGAAATTGTTATGCAAGGTATTAACAGGAATTGGTGCAGATAGCATCCATAGTAGGTTTTCAGCATCTAGAAATTTCACCCTTTGGCTTAATAATAATAATAAACATGTTTTTGAAGTGTTAAAAGTGAAAATTTATCATTTTATTCCTATTGTCTTTATAGATTTTTGATGAAATTGAGTCACGAAACTGTAACCATTGAATTAAAGAATGGAACACAGGTCCATGGAACAATCACAGGTATGGAGGTTGGACTGCGTTTATAACACTTTTTATTTCCTATCTCTTTCACCTACAGGCCAGAATTCTTTGGTTAATGAATGTTTTATATAGTACAAATCTCATTCCTTTTGTCCTATTTCACTGACCTTCTTATTTAAGCCTCACCTTAAGTTCTTATGCTAAGACCAGACTGGATTCCCCAGGTTATCCTATGTGTGACCACTGTTTTCCTGCTTTATGCCTTTTCTACTTTTGCCTGTACGTGTCCCCTGGAATGTTGCATCTTACAAAACACATATTACTTGTATCAGAATTTTGTGTCCCCTGTTAGATTGTAAAGTCCTTGAAGATAGAGGATGGAGTTTCCATGTCTGATTATCCTGGGTAAAAAATATGTGGGAAATGGGAAGGGGGTGTTGAGGAACCATAATTTTATCTAAGCATAACATATTAGAGTATTATATTTGTCTTTTTTCTTAGGTGTCTAACTCTTTAATGATATTGTATGTATGATATGTAGTTTTATATTTAAAGCCACTGTGATTCTTCACTAATAGTAGCTGCTGCCCCCAAAAAGGGCAAATTTTTAAAAGAATTGATGAAAGAAAATGCTATCTTAGCATATGGTACCATTCTACTCTCTGAAATATTTAAATTGTAAATTTATAAATAATTTTTTAACATGTAGATCCAGCATCTGAGTAAACAAGAGAAATATATAGTATTAAACTGATAATATTTGTGAGTCCACCAAAACTTTGCAACACCAATTGCTATGAAAGGAAATCTGTATAGTTTAAGGTTTTGATACAGTCTGATCATATCTGAGGAAATGTAATTTCTGTCCTGTTAAAATTCCGTGATTTTAAACAGTGATTTAGTCTGCTCTTTTCTGAGCTCTGTGTTGCATGTTGTAGAGGAAGCAGAGTGTTCTTTTTTTTTTTTTGCCGTACGCGGGCCTCTCACTGTTGTGGCCTCTCCTGTTGCGGAGCACGGGCTCCGGACACACAGGCTTAGCGGCCATGGCTCACGGGCCTAGCTGCTCCACGGCATGTGGGATCTTCCCGGACCGGGGCACGAACCTGTGTCCCCTGCATTGGCAGGCAGACTCTGAACCACTGCGCCACCAGGGAAGCCCTCTTCCTGCTTTTTAGGAATTCAAAATCTAGTGATGGAAGACACTCACAAAAGTAATATAATGTAAGGTTTGCCTCACATACAGTAGGCACTTAATAAATGATGTCCCAGGAGGAAAATTTAGTAAATTGGGGGAGCAAAATCGAGTAAAAATCCAATTCCCTCCCCCAGTGACAACCACTGTTTCAAGTTTCTTATATCCTGAATATATATTTTAGTCCTCGCAATAGGGATAATCATACTATCTACCATAAGGACATTGAGGATTAAACTGAAATGCCTTAGCATGCAGTTCCTGGAACATAGAAAGAGATCATAAATCTTTTGGTTTTTTTCCCCCTCTCCCTCGTTGTATCAAGTTCCCCAACAAGATGGAATGTATCAAAAGTCTATTAATTTTGGGAAAGAAGAGTACAGAAGATTAGTAAACAACAAGCTAAGGAAAAATCTAGTGAAGGAAAGATTTCTGATTTATACAGACATAATTACCAGTTGTAGAACAGATAATACTCTTCTATAACATCGTACTAACAGTGGCTTGATAGATTAATTGGTTGCCTTCCTTATTATGCTAATAACTGTCCTCTTTTTTCCCTCCAGGTGTAGATGTCAGCATGAATACACATCTTAAAGCTGTGAAAATGACCCTGAAGAACAGAGAACCTGTACAGCTGGAAACACTGAGTATTCGAGGAAATAACATTCGATATTTTATTCTGCCAGACAGCTTACCTCTGGATACACTTCTCGTGGATGTTGAACCAAAGGTGAAGTCTAAGAAAAGGGAAGCTGGTAAGTTTGAAGGATTATAAACATTTTTGTGTCTGGCGTATTTATGCCCTAATCTGCTATTCAAAATATGTTTATATTTGCAAACAACACGGGTTGGTTGGTTTGTTTTAATTGCCTCTACTTGCCATGAGTACATATAGTGTTTCTTACAGTTCCTGGTATTGCTATTCAAAAGACTGATGTTCTTACTTCCTGTCCCTTTGTGCATGGCCTGGTCCCCTAATCCCTGCACACTTTGGAAAATTCGGAGATTGAGTCTTATTTTTTTAAATAAATTTATTTATTTATATTTATTTATTTATTTTTGGCTGCACTGGGTATTTGTTGCTGCGTGCGGGCTTTCTCTAGTTGCTGTGAGCGGGAGCTACTCTTCATTGTGGTGTGCGGGCTTCTCATTGCAGTGTTTTCTCTTGTTGTGGAGCACGGCCTCTAGGCGTGCAGGCTTCAGTAGTTGTAGCATGTGGGCTCAGTAGTTGTGGCTCACGGGCTCTAGAGCACAGGCTCAGTAGTTGTGGCGCACAGACTTAGTTGCTCCGAGGGCTGTGGGATCTTCCTGGACCAGGGATCGAACCCGTGTTTCCTGCATTGGCAGGTGGGTTCTTAACCACTGCGCCACTAGCGAAGCCCAGAGATTGACTCATTATTCCTGATATTCTGAAATTTTTTAATGACTTAGCATTTTGTCCACTGTTGTTCTGGGTACTTGGTGGACCCTTTCAGTATGGATATTCTTGCCATTTAGAGCTAAGAAATTTACTTGTGTAATGATAAATTTCTTCTGTTTTGCTTGTTCTGTTCTTTCTTCCAGGAATTCTTAATAATTGGATCTTCTGACTGATTCCTTCTGAGTCTTTTCTTTTATTTTTCCTCTCTGTCTTTTATTCTGTACTTGGTGTTGTTTTCTCTGGTTTCTCTTTTTATTTGATCTCTTAGTTTGGTCTTTATGTTGAAGGTTTTACTATAGTATCTTGCATTTTGGCCATCTGTTTAAGAAGGACTCTGAAAAGAGAACTTCTGGGAATGGAGGCTGGACTCCTTAGAGGGTGGGTTCAAAGTAAGTTGGCTTCCCCACTGAGGAGACCTAAAATTTCAGGATCTGGAAGTCTTTTCTGGAGCTGGTTTTCTCAGAAAAAGATTCTAGTCACCTACTGTGGGAGATATATGTCTGGCAGCCAGCATTATAGGAGAAGGGCAGGAGAAAGGGGCTGATACTAAACAATGATTTTGAGGCTTTTCCTTCCACTCACACTAAGAAATATATTGTACTTTGCATCATGACCTATTCATACATATAAATGAAACAAAAGCTTCAGGAAGAATTTAGTCTTAATACATGCAGATGCCCTTAAGCTTCCTATCGTATTCTCTTTCAGTTTAAAAAAAAAAAAAAAATTCAGGTTGTAACACATAGCTTGAAAAACACTGACTTGATCCCCCTGTTCCTTCCCTCCAGCTCTGTGACTTTTGCTGCCATCCACTTTGCAGGTGTTTTCAAATCCGAAGCCTTTCTGCTTCAAGGTCTTTGGGTTAATTTTATCTTTTCTCTCCTACCTACCTGTCAGGGAAATAATCATTAGCTTTGCAAGGTGGGGAAGAGGACTAGCCAATCTACTGCTCTGCATAAGGATTGTCAACTTCCCCCCCCCCCATGTTTTCAGCCCCCTGCCTCATCATCTCACCCCTGGCTTCCAAGGTCCTAGGTCTTTTAGAAGTTATTCTTCCTTTACTAAACATTTGTAGGTTTCAGTCTATTTTCTGACTTAAAAAATTGTTGAAATCTTTCAACCACTGTGTTTTTTCAGCATTTGTTTTTTCCCCCTTATGGATATTTGCCATTTTTATTCCTTTTCTATCATGAATAGTACTTCAGAGGGAATTGGAGATAAGTGTGGTTAATCTGCCTTGTTTTAAGAGAAGTGCTAGACTTACTCTGTTGCTTTGAATGGTAAGACTAGGAACAATTGGTAGAAATGTCAAGATTTTTAAAATATTCATAGATGTCTGAAAATGAAAAGTTCACAGCTAGGATGACCAGATAACAAGGATATTGTTACTGGATTAAAGTACTAGGTTATGATTGGATCAGATGACTTAAGATTCTGAAAAGTCATGAAGTTGTTATTTGATGTAATATATTTTAAGTTTTCTTGGCATGAATTAACTAACTTGAATTCTATACAGTAACAGAAACATCTGGTGCATAGTGTTTGTGTTCTGTTCCGTTAGTATTATATCTTTTTCATCTTGTGTGAGGTTCAAATCATTTGTATTTTATTTTGTGGTGAATTTGAGGCACGATACAAAGAAAAAATATTTTAAAACTTGATGAATTTCTCAGTAAATAAAGTCAAATGAAACAAATATTTAGGTATTAATAGGCCATCAATTCTTGGTTCTGTATGATAAACTGTCGGGAAAGGGTGACTGAGGTTACATTTGAGAGAAGCTGAATTAAACTTTTCTTTACTGTAGGTGCTGTTTGTGGTGGCCAGGTAACATCAGCACAGAAGAGAATTTCCTTTACTTTGTTTCTCTCTTCCCTCAGTTGCAGGAAGAGGCCGAGGCCGAGGAAGAGGAAGAGGACGTGGCCGAGGAAGAGGAAGAGGGGGTCCTAGGCGATAATATCTCTCAAGACTACTATTTCAAAGTAGTAGGTATTATGGGATATTTTCTGTACAGGTTTTGTTGTTTATGGCAGGCAAGGAAGAGGAAGAGGACATGGCCAGGGCAGAGGAAGAGGGGGTCCTAAGCGATATTGTCTCTCAAGATTACTGTTTCAAAGTGATAGGTACTATGGGATATTTTTTGTACAGGTTTTGTTTGTTTATAACAGACGAAGAGGAAGACGTGGCAGAGGAAGACTACGTGGCTAAGTTAGAAGACGGTGCCTAAGCAAATTGTGTCTCTCAAGATTATGATTTTAAAGTGATCGATGCCCCGGGTGCTTTTTGTACAGGCTTTGTTTGTTTGTGGCAGTTTTTAATAAACATAAATGTAGGACAGAGTTGTCTATTGACTATATCATATTAAGTTTTAATAGTTCATATATATATTCATGATACAAACACAATAAGAGCTAAGCGTTACTACTAGGCAGTCTCAGAATAATTCCAATCTTAGATCAGGCTTTTAATTTTTTGAACTAAAATATTTCTTTTATGAATATTTGTAGAATATACACCTTTTTATTTCACATGCACTGACTATGCGTTTTGTTTTTTTTAACATCTTTATTGGAATATAATTGCTTTACAATGGTGTGTTAGTTTCTGCTTTATAACAAAGTGTATCAGTTATACATATACATACGTTCCAATATCTCTTCCCTCTTGCGTGTCCCTCCCTCCCACTATGCGTTTTATTGTTTTACCTTGACTCCATTCTGTGGAACCTTCGTACAGGTGAAATAAGTTCTTTTTGGTACCTCAGAAACTAAAGACCTATGGAATTAGGTCTAAAATTGATTCTCCTTTCCTGAGTTTTATTCCATGGAGACTTAGGTTCTTAGTAAAAGGTGATGATCATCTTCTAAATTAAGAAGTCATTGCTTTTGTTGTCATTGTTAATGGTTTTTTGGTTTTATTTTACTTCTTTTGGGCCACACTGCAGGGCAGGTGGGATCCTAGTTCCCTCACTAGGGATTAAACCCATGCCCCCTGCATTTGAATTGAGGCATCTTAACCACTGGACCACCGGGGAAGTCCCTGTTTTACTTTTTTAATAGGTTCTTAATAGAATATAGTTTTTTTGGGGGGGGGGTTAATTTTATTTTTGGCTGCATTGGGTCTTCGTTGCTGCACGCAGGCTTTCTCTAGTTGTGGCGAGTGGGGGCTACTCTTCATGTGGTGCATGGACTTATCGTTGCAGTGGCTCCTCTTGTTGCAGAGCACGGGCTCTAGGGTGCGTGGGCTTCAGTAGTTGTGGCTCGCGGGCTCCAGAGCGCAGGCTCAGTAGTTGTGGCGCACGGGCTTAGTTGCTCCGCGGCATGTGGGATCTTCCTGGACCAGGGCTCAAACCTGTGCCACCTGCATTGGCAGGCGGATTCTTAACCAAATACTTTTTACAAGTAGTCCTTTAAGAACAAAAGGAAGAAGACCTACTTCTTTGCCAAAAACTGGATTCTTTCTGATCATTAATAAGGATTTTTTAAAAATTGTTTTAATTGGTTAGATTTAGAGAAAAATACTTCTCAGTATATAGTTTCTTACAAAGCTTACTATTGTTTATATACTAAGGAAGCTAACCTAACTGAGGATTGAACTAGATCTGTGTTTTCATTTAATCATGTATGGGGGTTTGTTTGTTTAATGAGAAGGGAATGTTCTGCAAAGACTGTTTTCAAAAAAGGAAGTTTAGGCCTTGTAAGGAAGTTAATGTAATTGAGATGGCAAGAGCATTTGTGTGTGGTATGTGTATATGTGTATCTCATTCTTTTCCATCCTTTGTTGGTGCTCCTATTAATTGAATGCAAGCAGAAGGCAAGGGAACACAGTGATGCATCAAGGTGGAGAGATTTGAAGGGGACAAACAGAAAAGCACAAGTAGTGAGTAAACAAATGTAAGTTGACTCCTGCCCTCCTGGAGCTTATAGGCTAAAAGGGAAACAGTTAGATATACATTGATACGTAATTGCAAATTGTGAATACTCTGATAAGGAATACTTTGTATTATCTTGTCTGTTTTAAAAGCAGTGGAGGCTCATGTTGATTTTAAGTCGAATGCCAATAACAAAGGATTTTTAAGCGTGCCTCGGGGTCTTAGTTCTCAGACAACGGGTGGAACCTGTGCCCTCTGCAGTGGGGGCTCAGAGTCCTAACCACTGGACCGCCAGGGGAGTCCCCTGACTGTGTCTTACTTTGTGAATTTTAACGTCTAGAAGTTTGTAGTGTGAAACCAGTCTAGTAACACTGTTTAAATGTAAGGCTAAACCCTAGTGGGTACTAGATTGAGTTTGTCAGCTTTAATAATAGGCAGTCATTTTATCAGCAAAAGTGAATTTATTTGAGAATAGCCAGAAGAATTGCAATTTGGCATATACAAACTATGACAGGCCATAGGCAAATCCAGAGAACCAGGAAAGGGAGCTTGCTTTGCGTGTGGGTGGGGACCTTGGGAGGGGCAATAATAAGCAGAGTCCTTTGCAGGAAGAGGCTTCTCATTGCTTGGGTGACTACAGTTTCTGATTGGCTGGGCTGCCCTTGGGAAAAGAGATGTTTTCTTCTTGCTGGATAGCAAAGTAGGCATCGCCTTCATGTCCAGATGTAGGGCCACGTCTCTTCCTGTTTGAAGTAATTGGATTTGCAGTGAAGCTGGCCAGTTGGACAGCAGAACTTTCCTTATTGTCTTGTTCCCTCTGGTTTTGCAGGGGAGGCTTCACCAGGTGTGTGTTTTTATAAGAAGCAGTAGTAATGCCTTCTGTTTTTATGTTTTTCGGGTTGTTTTTGTTTTTGTTTCTGGCTGTGCCACTCAGCTTGTGGGATCTTAGTTCCCCAACCCTGGGATCGAACCCAGGCCCTCAGCAGTGAAAGCACGAAGTCCTAACCACTGGGCCGCCAGGGAATTCCCAGTCTGATATCTTTTAAAGCTTAAGATTTTATTTGTGAAATTTGTTTAAAGAAATTTATTGTGAGTTTAAACAGAAAACTGTAAGTGAAATAATAGAGAAATTGTATTTCACAACATGTTTTAATCTACTATAAGTAGGTTGGTTAAGCAAGGATGGCTTAGTATTTTGAAATGTATTATGTTCAGCAGTCAAAATACACACAATCTTCTATAATAGATATCAGAATAACATTTAATAACACAACACTCATTCCTGAAAACCTAAAATGGACTTTCCTCATCATGTTAAGGAAGAATTTTCTATCTTAAACCAACAGCAGACATTTCTAGAGACATTCCAATTAAAACAACAAAAGAATATATCTGATATTGGTCTTTATTTAATGTGAAAATTCTTGTGAATCCACAAAATAAGAGGTATACTTTTGAGAAGGAAGAGAAATTTTGCAGTATTACTGTTTTCTCTGCAGGAACATGGTAGTATTCCATTTATCTGAACCAGTTTTAAAGTTCTGTGTATTTCCTATATTTTGAGTAAGGTCAGTATATAATATGAGATTCAGTTTACAAAAGAATAATAGCAAAAGCACTAGATGTCAAATGCAGTAGATTCTTGTTATTGATGATAGTTAGGTTCTATAAAGTTGCTGTGAACCCTGAATTAGTGAATAGTGAACCATTGCTCCTAGGAGGAACACAGGTTCTCTGTGTATGAGTCTCTGGTCATGGCATTTTCATCAGCTCGTCAATGCATAACCTCGTTTTATGTGTGTTTTCTGTTTAAAAACACCTTATTTAGTACCTATTGTTTCATTTACATTGAATTCACAATCAACAGCACTGTAATGTATGCCTGAACAGAGTTTTTCTAAGACATGTATTTTTTCCAAATGCCACATCAGAGCCTTCTTGCTTTATGGATACTAGATAGCACTATGCTTGGGGGCCATTTTAAACAACAAACTCACCACCCAAAAGCACAAAAGTACCAAAAAACTGTGGCACTAAATTGACCATGAAGGATGTTTGTCTACCGTATGAGACCTGAAACAAAAGGCACTGTCGCTTTATTCAGCCTCAGCCTAGAACAACCAGGTGGCACATCAGGTAACAATTTTTTGCTGCTCTAAAGCATGCATGGTCCATGCATGACCATGGAAGCACCAATAGTACTGATTTTGGAGTTACAAATAAATTTTAGCAAGGAAATGACTTCCCCAGTACAGAATGATTAATGATGATTGACCATACTTAACATATTTTGGTAAGATTATTCCGAAGTATTTTGTGTATTTTGTTACTATAGTGAGGGATATCTTATCCCACTATTTGAATTCTAACAATTTCACCTATTCTAAGATGGATTTTTAAAATATATTTTAATATCTCTGAAATTGAGATGCATCTTAAATGGTATAAATTTAGATTTGGTATCAAACTTAAATCATCAAGCTTTTTTCTTTGTTAGTAGTACATACAATAACAAGTGCATCCAAAAATTGATGTCTTAGATTTGGTGAACTACAGAAATTATGGTGATTCATATGCCTCTCAAGTAGAGCCATACTCTGCTTTGTCTTTAAATGATAATATGCATTGTGAATCTGCAAGGAGAGTAAAGATTTTCCATGTTTCCTAGAACTTTGTAATTTTCTCCTCTTTGAGTGCTTCTGGAACAGTGGCAAAAATCAGTTCTAGCTTTTTAAAAATTCCTGAGCCATAAAATAAAAAATAGTACCATATTCCAGTGTGGGAAGACTGACCAGTGTAAAGATAGAAATTCTCTCCAATTTATAGGTTTAGTGCAATTATCTTGGTGAATTTTTAAGTAACTTCTTTACTGGCAGTATGTCAACTAATATGTACTTAATGCTTATTCTGTGCCCAGTTTTTCTGATTAATTTATAGATTTAATGAAATTGCCAAAAGGATTTTTTTAATGGACAATAACTGTTCCTCCCATTTGACAAATATTTGGGTACTAACTCTGCCAGGTTCTGTGCTAATAAGCCCTTTACATGTTATTTCTTTTTTTTTAATAATTTACCTTTTAAAAAAATTTTATTTATTTTTTAATTTTTTGGCTGCATCGGGTCTTAGTTGCAGTACATGGGATTTTCATTGAGGCATGCGAGATCTTTTGTTGCGGCGCGTGGGCTCTTTGTTGCGGTGCTCGGACTTCTCTCTAGTTGTGGCATGCGGGTTTTCTCTAGTTGTGGCGCGCAGGCTCCAGGGCACGTGGGCTCTGTAGTTTGTGGCATGCAAGCTCTCTAGTTGAAGCTGTGCGAGCTCAGTAGTTGCAGTGCACAGGCTTAGCTGCCCTGTGGTATGTGGGAACCCAGGGATTGAACCCACGTCCCCTGCATTGGAAGGTGGATTCTTTACCACTGGACCACCAGGGAAGTCCCCTACATGTTATTTCTTTTAACCCTCCGAACAGCTCTGTAGCAGAAAGAAAACTTGTGCCCAGAGAGGTTATATAACTGCCTAAAGTCCCAGTTAGTAAGCAGCAGAGCTAGAATTTAGATGCAAGTCTCTAAGAACCCTGTGTTTTTAACTGGTAAATTGGTTCCAATGTTCATCCTGAAGAAGGAATAGGCTGTAGGAGATTCATTATCTTTCTAGAAAGGAATTAGAAAGGTGTGGGAGAACTTAACCTTCCTAGATACCAAACATTGTAAAATATTAAAACCAAAGGAAATTATCTTGATACTCATGCAGTTTTCAGCCAGATTTCATTTTTGGTTTATCAAGTAATTTTGTTTTTGTTTTTTTTTTTTGCGGTACGCGGACCTCTCACTTTTGTGGCCTCTCCCGTTGCGGAGCACAGGCTCCGGATGCGCAGGCTCAGCGGCCATGGCTCACGGGCCCAGCCGCTCCGCGGCATGTGAGATCTTCCCGGACCAGGGCACAAACCCGTGTCCCCTGCATAGGCAGGCGGACTCTCAACCACTGCGCCACCAGGGAAGCCCTCAAGTAATTTTTTAATAGTGCTTATTGCTATGAAGGTAGAAGACCATTTGGAGTAGGTTAATAGGAATCTAAATTGAAAAACTTTAAGCAGGTTAAGATATGTCAGAAGTCTTAAATTTTTTTCTGTACTTTGATGCAGGATTCCATTTGAGAGTCCAAGGGAAAAACATTGACAGAATGCTCATTATATTTCTTAATTAAAAAGGAAAACAACCCTGTATGTCCAAAATTAGAGGAATGGTTAAATCACCTAAAGGATAAACCTGGAGTCACCAAACTTTTTCTGTAGAGGACCAGGTAGTAAATGTTGTAGGCTTTATGGGCCATATGGTCTCTGTCTCAACTATTCAACTCTGCTCAAAGCAGCTATAGGCAATATTTTTATAATAGTAAAAAATAAATAAGTAAATCCTAACTAAATGTCCAACAGGAAAAGAGTAAATTGTTTACGTATATAGTAAACTACATCACTGAAAATGAACTAGAGCTGCATGTGTCAACATGGATGAGCCAGACAATATTGAGCAAATAATTTAAGTAGCAGAATACATGTTATTCTATGTAAATGCTATGTAAATAAGGAAGATGTAAACTGTATTTAGGGATGCTGACGTGGCTAAAGTTTAGAGATGTGTGTAAGAATGATAAATTCAGGAGAGCAGTCACTTCTGAGGGATGGAAAGAAGGAGGGGAGTGTGATAGCAGATGGGGATGCATGAATTTTAACTGGGTGATGTTCTGTTTCTCAAGCTGGCAGATGGGTATACTTAGGTTGAACCATATGAAATTGCTGATGTTTGATTGTCTTGACCTACAAAAACATTGATTTCATATCGTTCAGGTTACTATTTCTGTGCATTTTTTAATATAAAATATTATATAATTTTTTTAACTGCTTGAAAATTTGGCTAAAGAAAAATAAATGTTATTCAGCTACACTGTCTCTGAAAATGACATTGATGATTTTGGGCCTAAGAGGTGGACATTTGCTATAATTATGTTTGAGTGATAAAAGTTAAAGCTTGTTAAGAAAATTTCAGATGCCCATCCACTGTCAGCCTGTGATGTATTGGTAAATGTTTAACAATTTGTGGCATTTGCTGACTTCCTACCTTGGAAATTTAACCATTGCCATGCTGTTAAACAGCTCACAACATTTCTGAAATTTTGACAAACTGCCCTTTTACACTGGTATTACACACCCTAAACATCTCCCTACTCTCTTCAGCTCTTTTCTCTCTGTTCTGGCTTGAAGTATAACCACCTCATTGTTTATATCTGGATTGGTAAATTAGGCCTCTTTTGATATGGTCCTCACAGGATGAAGCTGCAGAATTGGAGGTAGATTTGGGAGTTTGTTGATGCAGGTCCTGGGAGTTAGAGTGATGGGAATGGAAACCAGTAACTCTAAGTGGTTCACAAGATCTTTCTCACCAGCTCTCAGTTCTTGACTTCTGGACCAAATTTCCTCGAGGTCAGCTGTCCAGGGACCACCTATATTCTCATCCTCGTAATGCCTCTACAGTTTACACACCTTGCTACCTCTTGCTGCCTGTTTCAGCAACAGAGAAGCCTATGGTCATACCTTTCACTTTAGTAAAGTTGTAAGTGTACCAAGGTCTATGTTAACATGTCTGTTGAAGCACAGAATGACAACAGAGTTTTCCTATATAGTATTTGGAAATTGTTTTGAATATGGTTATTTTTTTTTGTTAAATATTGAAAGCCACATCCCTGAAGAATGTGGGGAAACTGGCTATTTGAGAATAGACACTGAGGATACATGAGAGAATGACAATAAAGACCCATAGGATGTAGACCTTTAAATAGTACTTCTTTCTAGTGAATACCTTGAGATAACTTGTAATAGATAACTGAATTAGTTGACTTGGTATAGAGAATTATATCTATGACACTGTTGGAAGATATTTTATAGTTCAAGTTAATATACTAGAATAGCTAATTCTAAGTAACTTTATTGTAACTTTCTCCAGATTTTAAACCTTATTTTTTCTGAAATTTCATTTTTAAGTCTTCGAATATGCTTGAATTTTTACTGACATTTGGATTAAAATAACCCAGCTTTATTGAGATGTAATTTACATATCATACAATTTACCCATTTAAAGTGTTCAGTTCAGTGGCTGTTAGTATATTTACAGAGTTCTGCATCCATCACCACAATCAATTTTAGGTTTCATTACTGCAAAAAAGATATCCCATCCCCCTTAGGCATCAACCTCCAGTCTGCCCCTGTTCCCCTATAACCCTAGCCAACCACTAATCTACTTTCTGTCTATAAATTTGCCTTGTCTAGATATTTCATATAAATGGAATCATAATGTGTGATCCTTTGAAACTGACTGACTTGACACAGTGTTTTCAAGGTCCATCCAAGTTGTAGCATGTGTCAGTACCTCGATCATTTTATTGCTGAATAATATCCCATGGTATGGATATACCACTTTCTATTTATCCATTTATCGGTTGATGGACATTTGGGTTATTTCCATTTTGGGCTATTGTGAGTAATACTGCTATGAACATTTCTGTACAAGTTTCGATAAACATAATGTTTTTAATTCTCTTGTGTACATACCTAGGAATGGAACTACTGGATCATGTGGTAACTATGTTTAACACTTTGAGGAACTGCTAGACTGTTTTCCAAAGTGACTATACCGTTTGGCATTCCCACCAACAACGTATAAAAGGTATAAGGGTTCCAATTTCCACATCTTTACCAACAGTTAATTATTATCCAACATTTGGATGTTGTTACTCATGTCCTGTGTTGCCATAATGATAGGAGATGCGATATCCATGTTGTGCCAAAGTAAACAGTGTACATTCTGAGTTTGAATGGCAATTTTTTTTCTCCAAGAGTATTGCTACATTTAAAACTGACATATTAAAATCACTATAACCGAGACGGCATTTCCACCTGTATAAAGTGAGGCTCAGGAAAGTGAATTGTCAATTAGATTTTTTTTTAATTTATATATTAGGTTGCGTGGGGTCTTAGTTGTGGCAGGCAGCCTCCTTAGTTGCGGCACATGGGCTCCTTAGTTGTGGCATGTGAACTCCCAGTTGCGGCATGCATGTGGGATTCAGTTCCCTGACAAGTGATGGAACCTGGGCCCCCTGCACTGGGAGTGTGGAGTCCTATCCACTGTGCCACCAGGGAAGTCCCATCAATTAGATTTTTACCTGTGTTTCCCCTAGGACTACTAGTAAGAACACACCACACTAGATCAGCCTGTCCCTGGGAGAGGAGGTGAGAAGCCATCTTAATAGCTTGATGACTGGAACAGCATTCCAACAAGCTATTTGCTTCCGAAAACATAACCTCCCAATCAGCTCTTATGCTAAAATCACTGCCATGATCTCATAATAATTGCCTTTGTCTACTGGCTGCAGAGGAGAAGTAGGTCCTGGACAATGGGAATTGCCAGGCAGCTTAGACCCAGATCGTCCTGTCTTTTTTTTTTCTTTTTAATTTAATTTAATTTTTTATTTTATTTTATTTTTTTGGCCTCACCTCACCTCACAACTTGCGGGCTCTCAGTTCCCGGACGAGGTACTAAACCCAGGCCATGGCAGTGAAAGCCCGGAATCCTAACCACTAGGCCACCAGGGAACTCCCCTGCCTTCATGGTGGCAGAACTGGCCATTTGAGGACAGAGGTATCTCTGAGCCTTTCACTCTCAGGAACCTCTCCAGTTGATTTGATGCATCTGAAAAAGTCAGCATTTCCACAACAAGGAATAATTTCATTCTAGAAGCCAAAATAAAATATGGAAAGGTAAGTGACAAGAATTTCCAAGACTGGAGCGTCAGTTTTCTTTGTGTTTTGATCCATGGACAGGTTAATGTTCACTCAGCTGCTACCTTTTGCCCAGTTAAGAGCCTCTAAATCACAGACTGACCTACAGCTTATGCAGTCTGAATCTGTGTTCCATTCTGCAGTTTTAAGATTTGAGCCTGGGGCCTGGCATTTGTTTTTTTTGTTTGTTTGTTTGTTTTGCGGTACGCGGGCCTCTCACTGTTGTGGCCTCTCCGGTTGAGGAGCACAGGCTCCGGACGCGCAGGCTCAGCGGCCATGGCTCATGGGCCCAGCCGCTCCGTGGCATGTGGGATCTTCCCGGACCGGGGCACGAACCCGTGTCCCCTGCATCGGCAGGCGGACTCTCAACCACTGCACCACCAGGGAAGCCCCTGGCATTTGTTTTTATTGGGTATTTCCCCTTAACTGTGCATATATAAAGCTTTTGAGAATTGCTTTTTGTTTCTCCTTGCTGGAAATAGTGTACATCATCTAAGGGATTTGGCTAATATGCATCTTAATGTACTGGTAAGTGAAAGGAAACCAATAAACTTTCTTGGGGAACTGTATTAGTCAGTGTTCTCTAAAGAAACAGGACCACTAAAAGATATTTACATATACAAAGAGAATTATTATAATGAATTGGCTCACACAATTATAAAGCCTCAGAAGACCAGAGGCAGTCAGCCCTCTGCACGCTGGAGACCCAAGAAAGTTCCAGTCTCAGCCTGAAGACCTGAGAATCAATGGTGTAAGTCCAAGTCCTGAGAACTGGGGGAGCTGATGGTGTAAGTTCCAGTCTGAGGGCAGAAGACCAGTGTCCAGATCAATCAGTCTGGCACACAGAGCAAACTGTCTTCCTCTGCTTTTTTCTGTTCAGGCCCTCAACAGATTGGATGATGTCCACCCAAACTGGGCAGGGCAATGTGCTTTACTCAGTCTACCAACTCAGATGCTAATCTCATCCAGAAACATCTTCACAGACACACCCAGACACACCCAAATGTTAAACCAAATATTTGGGCACTGTAACCCAATCAAGTTGACACGTAAAATTAACCATCACAAGAGCAGTGCTTTACATCCGTCTTAATCATCTCCTTCCCCCTTTCGTATTTACTCCTTACAACTAGTCACCTTCACCTCTAATCTAGTTTTTCTCCCACTCACTGAACTGCAGTCTTCCCTGTCAGAGTGTGTCTTCTGTGTATATTTACACTTTTTTGGTGTGACATTGATAGTCCATGTGTATATGTTTTTGTTGGCACCCAACTTAGAAAAACCAAATATTCTGCTAAGAACATGTTGTACTTCGATAAGAAGCATGTTTATTTAAACCAAGACTTTTTTGGACTATTACTTACTTCAGATTTATTGTGGATTATCTTTCAGTAAGAAATAATGTACTTGAGTTTCCTAATCATACTTCTATAATAGGCTTCCAACCTTTACTAAATGTTCTCATAAAATGACAGCTCTCAGGGAATATCCAGGAAAATGAAAACCTAAAAATTATCTCTCATATAGGGGTGACATGTCTCTTCCTCTCTCCATATTCCTGCCTGAGCACATAAAATAGAACAGAGTCCATAAAATGTTGAGGGTGGAAGAGGCTTGGTCATTTTGTTTACCTCATCCCCAAGGGAGTCTGTATTTTGTTGACATTCCCCAGGGGCATCCTGTAAAAGGCAGGTATGGAGGTCCTCCACTCTGGCTTCCTCCTCTGTGTGTGTTCCACAGACTAAGAGTGCTCTGTGTATCCAGTTACTCCCATAAACTTGTACTAAAGTGTGCCTTGGGGGAAGAATCATTTTATCTTCCAACCTAAGTTATGTTCTTTAATCTAGCTTTACCACTAATAAAGCAGGTAATCTGACCCCACCTGTCTTATCAATTTCATTCAAAACCCAGAGATGAGGTTAATTGGCACTTTTGAAACCCCAAAACCTCACAATAAAGGTACAAATAGGATCCTAATGAGTTTGGTCACAAATTCCTGATGCATA
This sequence comes from Aethalodelphis obliquidens, assembly GCF_003676395.1. NCBI lineage: Eukaryota > Metazoa > Chordata > Mammalia > Artiodactyla > Delphinidae > Aethalodelphis > Aethalodelphis obliquidens. The sequence goes on from NW_020837976.1 coordinate 1,590,722, forward strand.
TTTGTGGCATACATGTATACATACATCTACCTGTCTGTCTATCCCTCCTTTATTTAAAGATGGATTGAGGTCAACCATGAGCCAGAAAATAAAACATCTGAAATATTGGAGACCGCTGTTTAAATGGGTTTGGTAAGCATACATGGTTAGTCACCAACCCAATATCTATTCTCTGCTCTTACCAAGAGAACCTAGTTTGGGGGGGGCTAGAAATGTGTAAGCTTTTAAAAGCTTTATTTTCCCACTGTGCTTATCAGGAACCCTTTGACCTAGTTCTGATTAATGATATATAAATGGAAATCTCTTAGAGGGATTCTGGAAAAGCTACTATTTTCAGATAAAAAGGAACAGACTCATCTGACTTGGGGTCTTTTATTCTTTATCCCTCCCACCTTCTTCCCTGGAACACAGATGGGATAACTGGAGCTGTAGCAGCTGTTTTTACAATGAGGAAAAGTCCATTAGAGACCTAGACCCTGACATTTTTTCTTTTTTAATTTATTTATGTTTGGCTGCGTTGGGTCTTTGTTGCTGCACGCTGGCTTTCTCTAGTTGCAGCGGGCAGGGGATACTCTTCTTTCGGAGTATGGGGTCTAGGCGCATGGGCTTCAGTAGTTGTGGCACACAGGCTCAGTAGTTGTGGCTCGCGAGCTCTAAAGTGCAGGCTCAGTAGTTGAGCACATGGGCTTAGTTGCTCCGTGGCACGTGGGATCTTTCCAGACCAGGGATTGAACCCGTGTCCCCTGCATTGGCAGGCAGATTTTTAACCACTGCGCCACCAGGCAACTCCCTACTCTGACATTCTTAAGGTGTTAAACCAATGCCAGCAACTGTCTTCCTCTGAACTTTTTCTGCAAGAAAAAAAATATCCCTTTAGAATAAACCATAGTAAGTTGCTTTTTCTATTATCTGTTGCCAAATGTCATTCCTAAGGGATAGAGTTTCTAATGGAAGAGACCACTTAGCCCCTGTGCTACAATAATACTCCTGATTTGTTCAGCTAACTTGGTAAGGACTGGAAGAATCATCAAGGTAACAATTCTACACATTATAAGAGGTTTAAAATGGGATTTGGCAAGTCTTTATACAATATATGTGACAAACAGCATATGAGTTTATAACAGAGCAAGTTGGTTGTGACAGTGCATCCCCCCCCCCATTGCATTAAGGAGTGAGGCACCTGTAAAAACCAGACGTGTGTTCAGTATCTACTTGATTAATAGTTTGCAGTGAATATGCTGTACTGATTACTCAGTAGGATTTTGAAGTGGTTTGGTAGATGGTGATTGATTATATTCATCTTAGAATAAGTATGTCCTAGTGGAATTGTATGCCACTTTCATTCTGTTTGACCTTTCAAACATATGCAAAATAGAATGGTACATTGAACTCCCATATAGTTACTACCCACCTTCAACAATTGTCAACTTACTGTGAAACTTGTTTCATCTGTACTGCCACCCATCTCCCCACCCTTACCCCCCACCATGACCCGCTGGATTATTTTCAAGCAGATCTGAGATATTTCATCTATAAATGTTTCAGGGCTGTTTTTAAAAATATAACCACAGTATCATTCTCATGCATAACAGTACTGTCAAATATCCAGGCAGTGTTCAAATTTCTGAAATTATAGAGAATTCTGTGGTGGTCCAGTGGTTAGGACTCCACGCTTTCACCGCCAAGGGTGCAGGTTTGATCTCTGGTTGGGGAACTAAGGTCCCACAAGCTGTGTGGCGTGACCAAAAAAAAAAAAAGTCTTATAAATGATATTTTTGCAGTTGATTTGTTTTCTTACTCCATTTTGGTTTTTTCCTTGCAATCTGTAAAGTTTCCTGACCTCTTCCTTTTGCAAATTGCACCCCATTTGGTCTTTTAATATGTTTCTTTGTCCCCTGAATTTCCGGGAAACTGGAAGTTTGATTGAAGTTCACCTGCTTCAAGTTTAATTTTTTGTCTGTAATTTTTCATACGTGACATTCACATTCTTTTGCATTGCTGTGTTCTTCACAGCTTCTTAAGCAATGTAACACAGTGATTGAAAAGGGGAGTCTTAGGGAATTCCCTGGTGGTCCAGTGGTTAGGACTTGGCACTTTCACTGCCATGGCCAGGGTTCAATTCCTGGTCAGGGACCTGAGATCCCACAAGCTGCACATTATGGCCAAAACAAAAAGTAGTTACTATAAATTCCTTTCTTTAACTGGCCCTCAGAAAGCATGGCTAATAAATATTAATTTTTGGAGTATTAGTACTTAAGCTATAGTAATGGCACCTAATAATATCTTACATTTTAGCAATCTTTAATTTTCTGGTTAATAAACATTTTCGTGTATTTGATTTAAATTTGATGCTTATAACAATTCAGTGATAGCATGGCATATTCTGCACATTTTTAGATGACAAAACTAAACTTCAGAGGGGTTAAATGTCTTTTCCTAGGTCTCACAGCTCATAAGTTAAAAGGGGCAGATCTTCTATCTGGCTTCCCATTCCAATTTTGGGATTTGTTTTCAACACTATTATACTATTCAGAAACAAATAATATGCAATTCTAATAGATTGAGTCCAGTAATTAATTGATGGCCCGTTTTTCTGCATATTTGGCCATGATTGAGAGCTTTTAGGAATTGTAGAATCATGTGACCCCGCTCCAAAACAACCGGCTCCTGAAAATGGCTGGTGAATGTTATGGCTGTTCCACCCAGCTCTCACCATTGAGTGAGCTATTTTGGATTCTGAACAGAATTTTAACCTTTTTACTCTTGGGGTAGGCTTTGCAGGACATTTGGTCCTGTCCAAAACATCTGTAAGATATTTGGTCCATGCCAAAAGGTGCTGATATTTGGTCTTGTCCAAAACCATTTGTCATAGACGAAATCTGCTCATAGACCTTTTGAACAGGAGCAGATTTCAAGGACCTTTTGGTTTGGACCAAATGTCTTATGGATGTTTCAGACAGGACCAAATATCTGCTAACCAGAGTAAGGCTGTAAGTCACTTACTCTGAGATTTCTTTGGAGGATTTTGGGGATGGAGGCAGGAACTTTAGAACCATAATAGTTCACCTCCCACTGGTCTCTACCCCATTCCCAAACAGTGAAACATGGAAAAATTTCCCAATTAGTGACATATACAATAGGTAGGCACTGTTGTTTTTGTCTGTAGAACTGGGATTTAAATAAGCAGTTGGATTCTCTCACAAGAGCCATGCCTTAAATAGAGTTAAGGAGAAATGGACTGGAAAGTCTGTAGAAGGAAAAAAAAACCTAAATATTAATTAAAATTGTAAATTATTTAACATCACTTCATAATGCTTTCAGCTTAAGATTTGGGGATAGGGAAGGGGCTTTCTAAAAGCTAGGCTTTTCAGCTCCTTTTGCCAGATGGCTTGTAGGTGGCTTAAAATAGATAACTGCAAAATATTCTAACATTTCAGTCAAGACCTAACTCCCTTTTGTTCAGTGGTTTGCCTTTGATTCAAGCAAATGCATAGGTTCCAAATATTCTGTTTAATTTGGGCTAAAGACATGATTTGTAACATAATAAACCTAAAAAATATATTTATGCATTTATGAATTAAAGAATGCTTTTGCTCTGCTATAACTTCCTGGTGATTGGTTTTCTCCAGTAATAGTGCTGATGCAAACCATGACTGCAGATAGCCAATGGAACAGTTAACTATTAGTACAGTAAACATAACTACAATATCAACTCATGCCTACAACTATTTTTTGTCTTTCTGCTTACATGGCTTAAAATTAAAAGTGGGAAAAAAAAGTGGGAAGGGATACGCATTAATTTTCAATTGGCATTTAAAATTTGCTCTGGTTATGTTTGTTTTGTGTCTGATATCCACCTTTTTAGGGTTTTTGTTTTTAGCAGTTGACTAAGAGGAAGGACAGATAGGGACCTAATGAGACAAGACAACGAATGAATTTCTGCCTCCAGAGAGATTTGCTAAATCCTGTGCTCAGGGTTCTCCAAAAGTATACATCCTCCCCTGTTACTCTGAGGAGCTAGAATTTCATTTATACCACCCTTCTTTGTACAAAGAAACTGTAGGAAGTTGCTCAGAGGTCACTGAGACATGAGGTTGAGACTGAAACATCCCTTCTCCAAAAGTCAAGCTGGATGAACAGTTATTTAATTGCAACAGCTGGGAGAATAAAATGATTTAAATGGCGTTGTCTTTAATTTCTCTATCTTTTCTGTAACTTATTTTATACATTCCTTTAGGAATCCTTTGCTTCCATCTGTACACATCAAAAAGTATTTCATTCCTTTAACATCTCCTTTAAAAATTACCTTCTCTGTGAAGCCCCTCTTAATCCTTACCCCTGTGATAATTATATTTTCTCCTATATCCCCAAAGCACTTTGTATATCTGCTATAATATTTATCAAAATCTACCTTGTAAAATGGTAAAGTACATGTTTCTGACTTCACCATTATTGTGGTCCTCAGCATCCATCACAGCCTAATTTTAGTATATTCTATACAAATCTGAAACTCAATAAATGTATATTAGAATGATTGCTAATATTGTATCTTCTTGAGTAGTATGAGACTGGACATAGCAATAAAAAAGTTTTAGAGGGTTGGGAGCTTTTAAAGAAATAGGAAGGGAAAGGAGGACCCTTGGATTAGCTTTATTGAAGTAGAGAAGGTTTTGGAAGAGAGAAAAATATGCTCTATTACTGGTTCTTTCCTCTCTGTCTCTCTTTACAATGAAAAAGATGCCCCCTCCCCTTCTTTCTTTGGCCAAATCCTGCATCTTTGCTCTGAATCACACTCTCTTTTTACTTCTTTGGGGACTTAAATCCATCAGTTGTCAAAATCAGACTCAATTTTCTCATCTTTTTATGCAGAGTGACTTCTGCCTATCATTTAATTACAAAGATACCATTTAATCTTTCTAGCAGTTGAATAAGAAAAATGAAAAAAATAAGTATAAAAATAACCATCTTGGGCTTCCCTGGTGGCGCAGTGGTTGAGAGTCCGCCTGCCGATGCAGGGGGCATGGGTTCGTGCCCCGGTCTGGGAAGATCCCACATGCCGCAGAGCGGCTGGGCTCATGAGCCATGGCCGCTGAGCCTGCGCGTCCGGAGCCTGTGCTCCACAACGGGAGAGGCCACAACAGTGAGAGGCCCGCGTACCGCAAAAATAAATAAATAAAAAATTTTTAAAAATAACCATCTTAAGTTACCTATTCTCATACCTTTCTCTACCTCTCAGTTTCTGATATTTCTTAATATTTCACATTTTTCTTTGATACATTTTGAGGTAATGGCAAAATGCACACATCTACATAGTTTGAATATCTTGAACTGACTTATTTAGTTTTAATATTTAGCTGTTTAAAACCTATTAAAATGTAAAACATTTGAAAAGAAAAGAAAAAAGTAGGAATACCAAGTGCTGTGAGGATGTGGAGCAACTGGAACTCTCATAAATTCCTTGTGGGGATGCACAAGGTACGGCCACTTTGGAAAATAGTTGGTCAGTTTCTTATACAGTTAAACATACACCTACCATATTACCCAGCAATCCCACTCCTAGGGATCTACTCAAAAGAAATGAAAACTTATGTTCACACAAAAATCTGTATGTGAATGTGTATAGTAGCTTTAGTCATAGTCACCAAGAATTGAAAACAGTCCAGTTTGTAAAACAAGTGTTATAAATGGATGAACAAAGTGTGGTACCTCCTTACGATGGACTACTATTCAGAAATTAAAAGGAGTGAACTACTGAATCACACAGTATAGATGAATTTTATTTAATTTATTTATTTTTATTTTTGGCTGTGTTGGGTCTTCGTTACATTCAGGCTTTTTCTAGTTGCAGCAAGTGGGGACTACTCTTCGTTGCGGTGCGTGGGCGTCTCACTGCGGTGGCTTCTTGTTGCGGAGCATGGGCTCTAGGCACGCGGGCTCAGTAGTTGTGGCTCAAGGGCTCTAGAGCACAGGCTCAGTAGTTGTGGCACATGGGCTTAGCTGCTCCGTGGCATGTGGGATCTTCCCAGACCAGGGCTCGAACCCGTGTCGCCTGCATTGGCAGGTGGATTCTTAACCACTGCACCACCAGGGAAATCCCTAGATGAATTTTAAATGCATTTTGCTAAGAGAAAGAAGCCAGACCTATAAGACTTATATACTGCATGATTTCACTTACATAACACTCTGGAAAAGGCAAAAAACTATAGGGAGGAAAGGAGGTCGGTGGTTGCCAGTGTCTGTGGGGGTGGAGAGAATTGGTTTCTATTAATGCGTATCATAGGGGATTTAGGCGGGTGATAGAAAGTTTGTATAGGGAACTGTGCTTAGTGGATGCACAATTTATGCATTTGTTAAAACCCATAAACCTGTTCACCACAAAGAATACACTTTATGTAAGTTTTAAAAACCCACCAGGATGTGGCAAGAAGGGTGGAATACAGATACTGACAAATGAATAGTCTAAGTGTATTACAAATGAGTCACATAACTACACTGAAAGGAGTTAAGTACTCAAGTTAGTAAATTTGTTTCTCACAGGGGTGTAGGTTAGAAATTCTGAAATGACTTTACTTTTATTTGTACAATAAATAAGTAAATATATTGTAGACAATCAGCCAGGTTTCTCACTTGGAGAAAAGAAATTACAAATAAGGAAAGGGAATTCATTGTTGCTAAATTGGAGTCAGAGGTGTCAGTATGGACTCGTTTATTTATAAATATAGATAAGTATAGACATATGTGCATGCATTATACTTACATATAATTTTTTCCTACCTCTATTGAAAAGGGCTGCAAGCAGTGGGACCCCAGTAACAATGAGCATATGTATCATCCAGATCTTGGTTTTTAAATGCCATTCTTTAATAAAAGGAATCAGGACTCCTTGGAGAACTAACTCATTCCAGGGCTGAAGTAGGGAAAATAAAAGATGAGACTAGTGCGTCTGGTGGTGCCAGCACACTTTAAAAAAAAAGGCATATCAAAGGGACATAGAAACCATCCAGAACTCCCAAACTGAAACAACTTGAACAATAAAATAAGGATAGTATTGATATTTAATTATAACCCAAAGAAAAAACAAATATTCATGAGTCCATACTGATGTCAATAACCAAACAAAGAAATGGGATGGGTCGGGGAGAGAAGTGACAGCACTGTCTTTCAGAATTGCAGTTATAAACACAGAAGGATTGTAAGAAATAGAAAAAAACTATCAGAACGCAGTAGTATCTTGCTACAGGCAAAATAAGATCCACCAATGAGTGAGAAGAAGTTTAAACAGAAACAGGATATTTGCATTGTCTCAAAGTAGCCCCCCTGTGCCCCACCCCAGAATATTACATAATTACAAAGGGAAAATTAGTAACTTTACTGGGTGAATCCTGGCTGGCATCACGTCAGCCAGGGGATCAAGGTTAACATCACCACACAGATCAACAGGTAATTTTTTCCCCTACCCTAAACCCAATGTGTTTTTGATAGAGAAACCTACATTAGTAATAAAATGTCATTTGATTTTGATTTGGTTTATAATAGCCAGTGTATAGGGCACTGTCAATTTGGTTTTCATAGCCAGGTATTACATTTCCATAGCACTTTATTTAATAGTTCACAAAGCATTTTCACCTACATGTTATCTCTTTATAATCCTCATAATACCTCTGTAACATTGATATTACCATCTGCATTTTTTTTAACCATCTGCATTTTATAGATGAAGAAACCAAACCCTGGACAGGATAAATGATTTCCTTCAGGTCACATGGTGAATTAGTAGCAGAGCCAAGAATCAATCTCAGATGCTCTGAATTCAAGTCCAAATTTCTTTGCCAAGAAATGATCTTTTTTTTAAAATAAATTTATTTTATTTATTTATTTTTGGCTGCACTGGGTCTTCGTTGCTGCGCGTGGGCTTTCTCTAGTGGCGAGCAGGGACTACTCTTCATTGCGGTGCATGGGCTTCTCATTCCGGGGACTTCTCATTGCAGAGCACGGGCTCTAGGCGCACAGGCTTCGCTGTGGCTTGTGGGCTCTAGAGCGCAGGCTCAGTAGTTGTGGGGCACAGGCCCAGCTGCTCTGCAGCATGTGGGACCAAGAAATGATCTTAAAAATACTAGGAACTATGATTAATGACTATAAAGAGCTCTAGGTAAATATGGAGAATATTAGGCATTTTTACTTTATATATTGATACCTATATATCATCTATAATATCTATTCATACATTCTAGAATATATATTATGAAAACAGATACTAGTTTATTCTACATCATATTTTTCAAAGGGTCCCTTTAACTCTGGTAAGAAAACCTAGAGGTTTCAAAGGCCATACTGGAACACTTCCGTATGGCATTAGAAGAAAAAAAACATAATCAGTCCAGGAATTAAGCACTATGCATGCTCCATTTTGAGCCTGGAAAAATAGAGAAAAAAATCTGAAACTGTCTGCCCATAAGTAGAGTAAAGCAGATAAATCGGATATTTAAAATTTGCAGAAACCAATTAGTAAGTTGACAGTTTAAAAGAGAATAATGCTCTTTTGGGGTTATTCAGATCTGTTAATATGCTGACAGCCTGTCTATTCATATCCAGCTGGTACTGAGTCCTTGGTAATATAATTAACAGCAAACTGGAAATACAGATGGAGTAGATATGATTATTGTACTGCTTGCAAAATTTGGGTACCAGTATCTAACTCCGGGGGAAGACAACCCTTTATAGAAGGCACAAACATACAGTTGTCCTGTAATAAGTTAATACTGAGTCATGGTGTTAAATGACGTGAAGTCTTTATGATTTGATCCAGGTTATTATCTTTATTTAAAAGAGATATTCAGTGAGGTAAATTAATCTTGTCAGATTCTTGCCATTTACTTTTTTCAAAGTAATTCCCACATTTAGGTGGTTGAAGGCTAGAGCCAGAAAAAGTATCTCTTAGTTTCAGAATAGGGATAAATAGCACAGGTGAATAATTCACAGCTTGAAAGTGCATATGACAAAAGCAAAGACATCATTTTTTATCATCACAAGGCCTTGAATATATAAATATCTCTTTGCTTAGAAATAAATTTTAAAAGAAAAACAAAATCAATTATATACTGCAATTTTTATTGCATTAGGTATCAATACTGACAGCAACATTATATCATAGGACAAGAAATACCAGCTTCTACATGTTGGCCTGTTTGTAGAAAAGGTTAGGACAAAAAGACTGTCTTTTAAGTGAGAACTAGAGTTAAAATGGCGTATTTCCTAAGTGTTCTTTATTACCTGACCTTGCATATTGTCCTCATTGACTCCAAATTAAGTTCTAAGAAGCTGAGTGTTTACCTTGTGTCCAGCATTTTGTTAGGTTCAGAGCAACAGTGAGATTTTTTTTTTTAATTACCATTACTTCATTTGACACTGAAGTCTGCAGGGGAAACAGATGCTGCTTTAACGGATGTTCTGATTTGGAGTGAGACTGCAAAAACCCTTCCTCTCCCCACTTCTGATTTGTATGTAAGATGTACCCTTCCATCAGGGCCTAAGGTTCAAGTATTATTAAGTATTTGGTATCATTAATGAATAATAAACCTAATACGAGGCAGACACCATGCTGGCCCCAGGGGATAAGATGAAGAGCAAAGAAAATATGTTTCCTGTCCTCACTGTGCTCACAGTCTGCTGGGGGAAAGCGGGTAAGTAAAGAAGCTATTACAACTAAGTGTGACAACTGCCACAGACAATAGTGACTTCTTTCTTTTAACTTCTAATAACTTCTAGAATTCAAGTGTTTTTCGAACTACGTTGCAACCCATTAGTGGGTCTCAAAGGTGCGCATTTAATTTTTAAAAAGTAGTAAGAAAATTTGATGCACAAAAGTAGAATAATGCAATGAGTCTCATATACCCATGGCCCAGATTTAAGAATTAACGAGAATTTTTCATTTTCCCACTTTCATTTAAAAAAGAAAAATGGGGGGCTTCCCTGGTGGCACAGTGGTTAAGAATCCGCCTGCCAGTTCAGGGAACACGAGTTCGAGCCCTGGTCCGGGAAGATCCCACATGCTGCGGAGCAACTAAGCCCGCGTGAGGCAACTACTGAAGCCCGTGCGCCTAGAGCCCGTGCTCGGCACCAAGGGAAGCCACCACTGAAGAGTAGCCCTTGCTCACAGCCACTAGAGAAAGCCCACATGCAGCAACCCAACGCAGCCAAAAATAAATAAATAAATTTATTTTAAAATAAATAAATAAATATAAAAAAGGAAAATGGGATAGTTGAAAATTAAACTAGACCAGACTAGAACAGGATGGGCTACAAAATATGAGAGTATATTGCACTACGAATACTGCGCAGAGTTAAGAGTAAAGACGGTTCTATAAAACTCAGCAGCAGAGTCCATTAACAATGCCCTGGAAATAAAAGTAGAAGCTGGGTAATAAAGTCTAACCTTTTTTTGTTTCTTTTCCTTTGCACTTAGTTTCACTTGCTGGGTGCAGAGGCCTCGCCTCTAGAGGCCTCTGCACCCAGCCCTTCAGAACAGGGTTCCTCCTGCGAAGTGGTTGTGCCGATTCCTCACCTCAGCAGGCTACGTGCAGAGGTGCTGCGTGCGCACCGCAATCCAAGACGGCGGTGGCCGGCCGTGTGCAGGGGTGCTGCGCCCGGCACTGCAATCTGGAGCGTGAGCAGCACAGCTGCGCTGGCCCCAGGAGAACTCCACCCCCTCCCCGCTGACCAGATACCTACAAAGCAGCCCGGCCGACGGGTATGGGGGAGAGTGGGTGCTCTAGGGTGGTAGCCTGTGTCTCTCGGTTCTTTGATCAAAGACTAAAACTTTTCTTTGCTCCTGAAGCCAACTGAACCAAACTCGGTCTTTGTTTTTTTAATTTTTGAATTTTATTTTATTTTTTATACAGCAGGTTCTTATTAGTTGTCTGTTTTATACATATTAGTGTATACATATCAATCCCAATCTCCCAATTCACCCCCCCTCCCCCGCCGCTTTCCCCCCTTGGTGGCCATATGTTTGTTCTCTCCATTTGTGTCCCTATTTCTGCTGTTGGCTCAAAAGGGACCGACTGGGTAGGGTCTGTAACAAAACGTATGTGTTTGCACTAGGTTCAAGATATAAAAAAATGTATAGGGCATTGTCAAAAAGGAAAGAAGGAAAAGAAAGCTGTTGTATCCATTTGTATCCCTATTTCGAAAACAATGCTCTGTGAGGCTTTGAATAAATGTTTAATGATAATAACCTAGAGAAACTGAGGAGACAGTTTTAGAAAAAATTCCAGGATATACTTAAAATTAACTTTTCAAATCAGGGAACCGGCTTGCAAGGTAGTATTTTCATTCTTATACAAACCACTATTATTCAGCTAATCTTGACTAAGGACCTGCTTTGTTCCGGACAATATGCTAAGTGCTTGGGATGTAGAAATAATTAAAACACAGCCCTTCTTTCTCAGAGCTTATTAGTGTGTGGAGGAACTGCTGGGAAGAATAGTTTACCCTCCACATCAACACATGAAAATGCTCATTTCATTGTAACTAACACACACACTATCGCATGCATGTAGAGCTATATTTTATTTTTGTTTATACTAATGAGATCCTATATATATGAATAAATTGTTTTTCATTAAATTACCTATCAGAAATATCTTTATAAATCAGTACATAAAGAGCTACATCATTATTTTTGGTGGCTCTATCATGTGAATGTGTCATAATTTATCCATTCCCCTACTAAATAAGTTGTCATCCTGAATGTCCAAAGCTGCAACAAACCTATATCTTTACACACCCTTGCTAGATTTTCTATAGGATAGATTCTTCAAAATGGAATTGCTAAATATGGTTGCTCTTGTATTTTAACTGTCAAAATTTTTTGCCTTCCAAAAAATAATTGCTAGTTTACATACTCACCAACAATTTGAGTAACTATTTCCCCATAGTATCACCAACATTGTATATTACTAATCCTGTATGTTATTAAACTCACAATTTGATGGTCACAAATATCTTTGTTTTCAAATTTTGCATTTCCTAAATTACTAGTGAAATTGTTCACCTTTTTATAAACTTGCTATTATTCTATGAGTCTCTTGTATATCCTTTGACCATTTTTTTATCAGATATTTCATTACCAATTTTTAGGGGTTCTTTAGCTATTTGATATATTAGCCTTTTGTATATTGCAAATATCAATATTTTTTCTGTCATTTGTATTTTAATGTTGGTTATGGTAATTTTGTAGAACTGAAGTTCTTTTTTAATCTTTACATGAATATATCTGTCACTTTTGTTCTTTACGGCTTCTCATTTTTATATTTTGCTTAAGAAGGACTTCTCCATTCTAAAATTATGAAAATAACTTCCCATATTTTCATTAGTACTTTTATGAATTTAAAAAGTGCTTATCTGATTAATCTAGCTGGAAATAATTTTTGTGTGTAGAGGGAGGTCAGGGGCTACCTACCCAAATCTGACAATGGCCAATGGGTAGACAGACTTCCTGACATAATTTGTTTAAAATCTTCACGATAACTCTGAAAGGCAGGATCAGCCCCACCCAAACCATGCCAACTGAAAGTTATTATCACTATTGAATCAGAATATATGCTGAACGGGCAAAAAATCACTGGCATTATCAGTGCTATTGTTCTAGACACAGTTACGTGGGAGTCTACAAGTACACAATCAGGAACTCTCCAAAAGATGGCATTTTTAGTAAACAATTTTGTGTTAATATGCTTTTATTACATGGTTCTCTTAATGTGATACCTGGGCAAAAATATACATATTTTATAAGTCGTGGAAGTAGTAAAAAAAAAAAAGGAGGGAAAAGATGGCGAGGGACTTCCCTGGTGGTGCAGGGGTTAAGAATCTGCCTGCCAATTTAGGGGACATGGGTTTGAGCCCCGGTCTGGGAAGATCCCACATGCCGCGGAGCAGCTAAGCCCGTGCGCTACAACTACTGAGCCTGCTCTCTAGAGCCCGCGAGGCACAACTACTGAAGCCCTGGCGCCTATAGCCCATGCTCTGCAACAAGAGAAGCCACCGCAATGAGAAGCCCGTGCACCGCAATGAAGAGTAGCCCCCGCTCACTGTAACTAGAGAAAGCCCGCACAGCAATGAAGACCCAACACAGCCATAAATAAAAAAGTAAATAAATAAATAATAAAAATTTAAAAAAAAAAGATGTTGAATGGTATAGAAGATAACACTATTGCCTGGATAGCCCATCAACCACTACCAATCCCCTCCCCCTTGCTTGCCTCCACTACAATTGGAAAAGTCTACACACTTGATTTGCCAGCCTCCCAGTCAACCAGGGTGACAATGTGACACAGGTCTGGCCAATAGATATAAGTGCAAGTCTTCTGAGAAAGCTTTCACTTTCCCAAAAGGGCAGATGTGTCTGGCCCCACTCCTTCTGCCTTTTTCTTCTCTGAATACAAATGTGATGTCTGAGCTGCAGCAGCCATCCTGTGTCTAGGAGATAACTGGCTACCCTGCCTGCTAGGGATGTGGCAACAGAAAGAGCCTGCATCTTTGATGACACTGATAAATGACAAACACCTACATCTGGAGACTGCTTACATGGAGACTTCTTGTGATGCAAGATAATTAAATATTGTTATTCCTAAATCACTGTTAGATGGGTTTCCTGTAGCTGAAAGTATTTTTAATTGGTACGAACGGTGGGAGCCCAATATTCTGGAAACTGAAACAATACAGTTGTAATATTTCTTACTAATGCATTTATGAAATCACAAATTACTCTAGGGATTACTTTTTTGTGGATAAAATCTCACAAAGAAACAATTTAAAATGGTAGAATTTAATATAATGATATATAAGTATGCACATACACTATTTAAAAAATAAGCATGTGAACTATAATCATTATAAAACATAAGTCAGCCTTAATTTAATATTATTAGAGTAAAAGAACATGTATAGAAGTCTAACATTTGTTGCATTTGCCTTTTAAAGTTAAAATACGTAAAAGATTTAGCACATTGTATTTTATCTTATTTCAGTTTTCATGTTACCATCATTAGGTATAAATACCCTTATGAATGTGCCAACTTATAACTTACATTCAAATAAATAAAGTCAAGTCCTATTACAATTATTAAAGTACCATAAATCACCTAAAATAAATTATCTAAAATAATACTAGCCCAAATTAAAACCCTGAGGAATTAAAATCTTTTTACACAATAGTTTTGGTTAAGTGCAATTCCATGTTTGTACTACTTTATTTAAGGTCATACTTGGTAAGGCATAGTAAAAATAAAATCTACATAAGTTACAGTCTAAATCTATATTTTATTTCTTGCTACAAAGTTGTTTTGTTACTCCAAAAAGTAGTTTTTGCATGTCATTCTGGACCTCTTCACCACCTGCTGGCTAATTTGCTTTATATACAGTAATTAAGATTTGTGCAGTAAGCTGAGCTGCCTTTATACGGTGGTTTAGACAAAATGCACCTGAAGAACTACATGCCAGAGAGTTCATGTCCGTGTTCAACCATGGCCTGCACAAACTGCTTGAAGACTCGATCCATGTAAGTGGACTGTCTTGGCCAGATTCCCTCCAGAAAACCAATATGGCCTCCATAAGAAGTAAGGACCAAAGCAACATTAGGGTTTTGCTTAGCAGTTTCTATTGGAATAGCTTGACAAAAAATAGGCGGGGGGAGGATAAGAGAAGGGAAGGAGAGAGAAAAATATATAATTATTAACAGTTTTTGTTAGGAAAAGTATGTGCCTTTATCATTTCCAATCATTATAAATCAAAACATCATTAAACAAATAAATATTCATAATGAGTATGGCTAATGGAATAAGTCTGACTAATTTGTATCAACCACCTATATTCTTATAACAGTTCATGTTCACAGTTATATACTGGACCAGCAATTTTGGAAGAATCAATCGAGTAATCAATCACAACACAAAAGTATAGGCCCAGTCTTGTTTTGAGAAATTAAATAATTCAAGAAATGGTGAATACTTACATTATGTTATAAGATTTCCACTTAGGTGCTACACCAAGAAAAAAACCCAAACTAATCTTATCACCTTTGTGAGAGTTATACATTCATTATGTATGACTTTGGTTAACTTTACATGAAGTTAGATTCCTGAGGCCAATTGGTGGCTGTTAAGGATACAAAATTATACATATGATTTTTAAAAACATATAGATAGCAAAAAAGAATGGCATATAATACTCTCAAGTGGTAACAGTGTTTATCTTTGGGTGGTAAAACACTGGTGATTATTTTATTTTATTTATTTTTTTCCTTCTCTGAATTTCTGTTTATAGGCAGGAGAAAAAAACTTTATTTTGAAAATATAATTGCTGTATTTAAATAATCCTCCAATAAGGACAGTCTCTTCAAATGCTCTACAAAATTATGCTGAGTAAAAACTTTAAAGGACATGAGTTAAAGTTGTTTTATTTTTATTTTCCCCTCAGGCTTAGAGTTCAAACAGTGAAACCTTTTGATTTAAGATCTATAATGGATCACGACCTGGCATGAGAAGTGTTTTGATTTCAGATACTGCTAAATCTTACATCCCTAATCCCTAATTAAGATAACATGGTTGATCCAGTAATTAGACCTTCGTATCTTGGGTAGAGTCTTAGGGGTAAATGAGTTCATTAAAGGTAAGATCTCCCTACCCTTCCAATGAAGGAAAGGAAGCTGACACACTATAGGACAACTGAGACCCTTTGAAGATAGAGCTGCTGAGGGCCCCAAACTGCATGTTTAGATGATCTAAATTGGACCTCTCAGGGAATTCCCTGGCCATCCAGTGGTTAGGACTCCGTGCTTTCACTGCCGAGGGCTGGGAAACTAAGATCCCACAAGCTGCAGGGCACAGCAAAAAGAAAAATAAATTGGACCTCTCACTCCATTCCTTGAAGAATAAACCTAGAGAACCTAAATCAAGGCCTAGGAAGTCAAGTCCTTGTCCTAAATGGGTCCTGAACTCACATCCTTATCTAGCTACACCTAAAACAGAACATCTATCTTGGGATCAGGTGTTAGAACTTAAGGGGCAGGTGAAATGACTGATACTATTTATGTTTTTCCTTTTTCACCTTACACTAAGGGCTTAGATTATGAGTGCTTCATTTGTCTCTAATGGAATTATTAAGAGCCCCAATTTCACACTCTGGATACAGTCAGGAATTTCTAACACACTGATAGTTTACAGTCATATCAGAAGAACGAAAGGCTGGGCCATTCGAGTCATGTGAAAGATGCTGGCTGCCTGTGCTCTCAGAATGCAGACAACTGTCTACTACTTTAATGTGGCAAGATGATTTTAAGGGCTGGGAAAGAATAAGAAATAGTGAGCTTAAACTTCAACCAAGTGGGTCAAGACAAGTTAAATGCTGGGAAATTTTTGTTGGTGGAAGAAGGGTCCATGAAATATAAAAATAGAGAAATACTGAACTTCCTTAATCCAATGAAAATAGGCTAAACAATCTCCATGTAATTCGACTGATTATTAAAGTTCACAGTTAAGGGAATTCCCTGGCTGTCCAGTGGTTAGGACTCCGTGCTCTCACTGCTGAGGGCCCGGGTTCAATCCCTGGTGGGGGAACTAAAATCCCACAAGGCTGCACGCAGAGGCCAAAAAAAAAAAAAAAAAGTTCACAGTTTAATTTTTTGATTTGTGGTCAAAGACCAAAAGTTCCAGTCATCTAAAATTACCTGTGATTTAATCATAAATCACACATTAAAATGATATCCCCTAAAGAGACGGTAAGTGACTTTTTTAAAACATACTTTGGGGATTTTCTGAAATTTTGGCAATACGTACGTGCTGTGTTTGTACTCAAAATAATTTTTTAAAATGAAGTACTTGGGGAAAATGTTTTAAAAGTATTTAAGGGAGAAATAAGGAAAAAAGTTTTATAAAAAGCTTTATGAAATTTCATTAGAAAAAAATTAGAGGTCAAGTCTACTTATCCTTAAGACAGTATGATCACTTCTAGGCGTCTTATATTGCTTTAATGTATGAACACATCCACATAGATCTTTGTTACAAAATTCCGTATTTCTTGAATTAGGAGAACAAGGAAGTTAATTTGGGCATAATTTTCTTTTATATAGTATCCGGGGGAAAACAGACACTTTCCCTTCAAATATGACCTTATAGTCCGAATGTGCTACATTCATTGAGTTATCCAAGGACATCATATTAATAAAGTCTCAAGCTCTCTTCTAGGTTAAAAGGGGGAAAAAACTCCAAAGCCTTCTGTATAAGAACCTCAGGAATAAGGGACTTCCCTGGCAGTCCAGTGGTTAAGACTCCGTGCTTCCCCCCTCCTAAGGGACATGGGTTCAATCCCTGGTCAGGGAACTAAGATCCCGCAAGCTGCATGGCCAAAAATAAATAAATAAAAATAAAAACAGTAGAAGTTACTCTTAAAAAAAAAAAACCCTCAGGAAGAAAAGGCAAGTGATGACAATGTACTCTTTTTTTTTTTTTTTTTTTTTTGGTACGGGGGCCTCTCACTTTTTTGGCCTCTCCCATTGTGGAGCACAGGCTCCGGATGCGCAGGCCTAGCGGCCATGGCTCACGGGCCCAGCCGCTCCGCAGCATGTGGGATCTTCCCGGACCGGGGCACGAACCCGTGTCCCCTGCATTGGCAGGCAGACTCTCAACCACTGCGCCACCAGGGAAGCCCGACAATGTACTCTTGAGGCAAAGATACTGTAAACATAGTCTGTCCAAAGAACAGTTATTTTATAAGAAGGAAAAGTTGTAAAAATGAGAACAAACAAAATATTGAGTCATAATTTGTTCTGAGGCTCTCACAGTAGACTAGATAAGGGTCTATGAAGACGTTTAAAGTGATCTGAGACATTTAGATACTAAATTATGAGTATCAAGGGGTTTTTTTCTGTTTATCACAGTAGAAAACATTATATGACTGACGTTTCTTATTACTGTATTTTCCTAAAAAAAAAAAATATATATATATATATATATATTTTTTTTTTTGGTTTTTGGTTTTTGTTTGCGGTACGCGGGCCTCTCACTGCTGTGGCCTCTCCCGTCGCGGGGCACAGGCTCCGGACGCGCAGGCTCAGCGGCCATGGCTCACGGGCCCAGCCGCTCCGCGGCATGTGGGATCTTCCCGGACCGGGGCACAAACCCGTGTCCCCTGCATCGGCAGGCGGACTCTCAACCACTGCGCCACCAGGGAAGCCCTTCCTAAAATATTTTAAAACAGTTAATTCATGTCAAAATGTATACAAAGATGTTAAGTTTACCATGACTGGGTGAAAAAACATCATCCACAGAATTCAGACACAACACTGGAATCCCTACTGATTTCAGTCTACGATTTGGACTGGCATCAGTATAATAATCGTCAATTGTTCGGTAGCCAAACATGACTGAAGTGAATCGCTTATCAAATTCTCTTATGGATTTAGCCTGAAAAACAAAAACCTATTATATTTATTCTTGGAATCAAAAAAGGAAATAAATGTATTATGTAAAGTTTCCTTCCTACCTTCATGACATGATCCATGTCAATTTGTTTTACAAACATATGCCGGTGCCTGGAAAAAAAGAATTTCAAAAGTAAAAAATTAAGGTCATTCCCATCTCAAACATACCTAAAATACATAATTATAAGTAACTTAGAACAGGGAATAAAGTTGTTACTCAATAAATATTTACTTAATTAGACATGGCAGGAATACATTGATATTTGTCCTGAAGACTTTTTGTAAAGTTTATTTTTTTTATTGAATGATTCTTTAAATTCTATAGTGCTTTACAATTTTCAAAAGTTTCACATACATGATTTTATTATATTATATCCCCTTTTTAAAAATCCCCTACCTCTATATTGCCCCTCCCCCACTTCCTTCTCCCCGCTGGTAACCACTAGTTTGTTCTCTGTGAGTCTGCTTCTTTTTTGTTCTATTCACTAGTTTGTTGTAATTTTTAGATTCTACACATAAGTGATATCATACAGTATTTGAAGTACATGAAGACATTTTCTAAAAGTACTTTTTCTTAATTGAGGAAGAAGGAACCAGTAATAATAAACAAAATAACAATAATAAATGAAAGTGTTGTTTCATAACAAATTGCACCTACACACCAATGCTATTAAGCCAATTTGGCCAAAAAGGCCTCACTTAAGCCAGAAGCTTTCAACTGGGTAAATCAACTGAAGATTTATCTTATTTTTTAAATTGCTATATTGAAAATTAGAATTTATATTTTTGTATACTTAAAAAAAATTTTTTTTATTGGAGTATAATTGCTTTACAATGTTAGTTTCTGCTGTACACCGAGGTGAATCAGCTATATGTATACATATATCCTCTCCCTCTTGGACCTCCCTCCCACGGCCCCCCATCCCACCCATCTAGGTTGTATACTTATTTTTGAATGTTGGTTATTCTTCTTGTATAACCTATATTTTAATTCAAATCATTCTCTTCCTTTTTCTTGCTACTGTCCCCCATTTCAGTGACCATGAATAAAAATACGATTCTGTAGTATTTTTAGCAGTATTTTATAGTCAACATCTGTAATGTAACAAATAGGTTAAGTTTTTTTTTAATAAAGTACTTTTTAATTAAGGAATGTATATTGTTCTTTCTTTTTTTTTTTTTTTTAATTTTTGGCCATGCCACATGGCTTGCGGGATCTCAGTTCCCCGACCAGGGATTGAACCTGGGCCATGGCAGTGAAAGCCTAGAATCCTAACCACTAGGCCACCAGAGAACTCCCCAAAATAGGTTAAGTTTAATGCAGTGTCTAATGTCAACTTTCGGGGTAACTATGGTTTTCAGTTAAGTTATGCGCAATTAACTGTACTTTTTAGTTAGAGTTTATATTTAAATTTGTCAATTCACTTAAAAATGCATGGTAACAGTTATCAAAAAATAAACAGAAACATCCCATGTTCTTTGTTGCCACACTGTTTAACTGTTAGAAGATACCTAAACAATTTCAGAAAAACTAATGCAAAGATAATATTTTGGTAATGTTAAGAACTGTAGGGGCTGAGAATATCCATGTTTTAGAAGCATTCTCCTAAGCCACTAAAACATACTATGTTCATAACACATGCTTAGAAATCATATTATTCGTCTCTAAAAACACTTAATACATTACTTACTACCTAGGGGAGAATTAGGTACTAATAAGATTAGCAACAAGTAGAAAATCCAGGGAAATAGCCCATAATGTTATTCAACACATTTGAGACTAATGTTTTTATTCTTTTAGAATAATTTAGAACAGTGATGAAATGGTGATCTTCCAAGTGGGGCACAGAGCCTAGAGGTTGTACAAGGTAATCCACTGGGGTACAGAAAGAAAACAGAGCTTTTATCTGTATTTTTAGCTTATACTTAAAATCTTTTTATTTTTGTATATATTGACAATAGAATATTTTGGTGCAGTAGTAAATGCATATAATGTAAACATAAATATACATATATTAGCAGTGTTATGCTTGAAAACATTTTACTGTGGCACGTAATCCAAAGAGTTTGCAGACATCAGGTGTTAAAGATGACTCACTTATTAATGGAAGACTGGAGGCACGTTGTCAAGTAGTAATTAAAAAGCAGCCAGTTCAGTGGTTTCTCCAATGACTCCGAGCAAGCAAAAGTATTCCAACCAACTGAAAAAGTTGCAGCTGCCTTCAAAGGAGTTTTTGGCCCCATTTTGCCAAGGTAATTTAAAAGCAGCATTCTAAAATGAGAAAAGACAGAAAACTCAAGTGATGAATTTGTTGTCTCTCTCAAGACATCCCATTTCTAATTGTGGACTTTAACTATGGAGAAGAAAAATATAAACCAGTGTCCAAGTCCTTTATCTTGGAAAACCATGCAAGTATCTCTATTCTTTCCTTACATTCACCTATTTATTTATCTTGCAGTCAGCTATATTCAGAATGGGACAAAGCATACAGTTATTACTTACATGTGTACCTTTCTATGAAGTAAAACATAAGAAAAAGCCACCGTAAGAGTGGTTTTTCTTTTTGTTGTTTTCAAAATGATATTGGGGATTTATTAAAAATTTGCAATTCCCTGGGCCCCAGCCTCCAGTTGAGTGTTTAATTTAATACGTGGGGGTGTTTCAGGCAAACTTTTTCTATAGAGGATCACAAAGTAAATGTTTTGGGCTTTGGTGGCCCTACAATCTCAGTTGCAACTACCTTGTGATTATAATTTGAAAGCAACCATAGACAATACGTGAATAAATGGATATGGCCATGTTTCAATAAAACATTAGATGTGGATATTGAAATTTCATATACTTTTCACATGTCATGAAATAGTTTTGATTTTTCCAACCATTAAAAAAATATAATAACCACTCTTAGCTCTTGCACTGTACAAAAACAGACAGCTGGCCAGATTTGGCCTCCAGGCTGTGGTTTGCCAAGGCTTGGCATAGATGAAAGATCACAGAAGGAGTGGTTTTCAAATGTGGCTGCATGTTGGAATCACCTGTGGAGTTTTTAAAACTATTATCGACGTCTGGGTCTCACCTTCAGAGATTCTGAGTAATTGGTCTGGGTGGCCATTCCGGTTGCCTTTGCATCCTTGTACCCTACAGCAAGTTTGTAAGGGCTCCCTCGTCTAGAGTTAGACTTTCTGAATTGTGGCAGAGCAGTTGGCCCCTAAAGTCACTTGTTTTCTCTCCCTACTCCCTCTTGCTATTTGTCCTTATCTCCTATCACATATTTTCCTTTCATTTTATCAATTTTCCTGATTCTACTCTAGTTCTATTTTGGTAAGAGGGACAAGAATGGAGTTTAACCTGCAGTAATGTCAGAAATCTAAGTTTGACATTGCCAACTAAGAGAAAGGATGATAGCCTAAATTCTGTTTCTCATATTTTCCATTCTTTATTTCTCCAATTGCCCAGGTTCTGAAATAGGACAAATGAGTAAAAATTCTCTAATTCTTTTTATACAACCCACATGGAAAAAAATCCATTTACAGAGTGAATGTGATGAGATTTTAGATTAAAAATGGAGATTTCATGGTTTTTGTTGTTGTTGTTTTTGTTGCTGTTGTCCAAGGTTTACTGAAAATATGACAGCACAGCAGAAAGATTCACATGGCTCCATGTGGTGTTTTAAAATTCATCCCAACTGTAGGCTGAGTGACTGTAGGTTAGACAGACTGCCAAAGGCCAACAGCTTCAGCATTTCCGTAGTGTCAGAAACTACTTCAGTGATTTCCTGATCCAGGGCTGAGAGCTCAGGCTGGAGATTTCGTTCTTGAAAACAACTCTTCATTAATGACTGTATTCCTGGTTTATAGTACTGTGGTTCACTAAGCTATTTAGAAGATAATGCTTACTCTCCTGCAAAAGGGTCATTCTAGGGTCCTAGTTTTGGTGGCCCTATTCTTTGGCTGGAGGTCAGAGATTTTTGAGTCTGATGTAATAGGCAAATTGAAAGGGTTGGAAGTGAACCTCAGGAGTAGGAAGGACCAGGAATAGCTATGACCGAGTAGGTGGGGATGCTTCTTAGTTATTACTCAGGAGCAAAATAATGTCAAGACATTACCCCCCAAAAAGCTGTCTTACTTTGGCAAGAAAAAGACTCCATTTTCACAAAAAAAAAAAAAAAAAAAAAAAAGAGAGAGAGCGAGAGAGAGAGAAAAGATAACCCATGGATTAAGAGATTTAAGAGACATATCAATCTCAGTATGTGGACTTTAGCTGTCTGCTGCCTCAAACAAACTGTAAAAACCAGCCAACAGACTGATGGGGAAATGAAATACTGACTGAATATTTGATGATATTTAGGAATTATTGTTAGTTTTTTTGTTTGTTTGCTTGTTTTCTTGCGGTACACGGGCCTCTCACTGTTTTGGCCTCTCACGCTGCAGAGCACAGGCTCCGGACGCGCAGGCTCAGCGGCCATGGCTCACGGGCCCAGCCGCTCCGCGGCATGTGGGATCTTCCCGGACCGGGGCACGAACCCGAGTCCCCTGCATCGGCAGGCGGACTCTCAACCACTACCACCACCAGGGAAGCCCCTTATTGTTAGTTTTGTTCAAATGTAATCAAGTATTGTGATGGGTTGTTGTTGTTGTTTAAGAGACTCTACCTGTTAGAGATACCTACAGAAATCTTTATAAATGATGTCTAAAATTTATTTTAAAATAATCAGAGTTGAGAGGGAATGGGGGGGTGGTACTACTGACAAGATTATCCTTGAGTTGATAGTCATTGAAGCTGGGTGATGAGTATATATGAGGCGTCATTATACTCTTCTTACTTTTATATATATTTGGGAATTTCTATACATTTTTGAAGCTAGTTTACCAACTCATTGGGAGATTGGAATCCGACTGAGTCTAGAGCAGCGTGGATTCCTTGGCTAGACTTAGTTCTGTCTCAAAACCCTTACTTGGCCCCAGGCATCACAGGCTTGGAGATTACCCAACCTGGGCATAAGGATCTTTGACAGATGCTTCTGTCTGCTACATCTCCAAAAAGAAAAATGTGTCAAGCTGTAAAACACATCCCCGAGTGGTAAACCCACTTGGGAACATGTCACAGTGCTAGGCAACTAGAAGGGGTACTTCCTTTGAACAATTTACAAGACATTAATATTCAACAAGCTGCAGAGGCTAACGGTCAAGTTCGCACTGAGGCTTCAGTTCGACAAGAATAGGCATTTCCCAGGAACCTCTGAACAGAGAATCTGGGCCTGTTTATGTAAGGTCTGGCTTTTTAAAAAGTAAAGAATTTATATGATTAAAGGAAGAAAGTTCACCTGGGCACCTTGTCCTTTAAGGTTCTCATTATGGGGCAAAGGAAAGAGAAGTGAAATCCTTTCCTTTAAGCACAATTCACAGATTCTGCCTGGGTTTTCTGCGGTGATTCAGATTTCTTCCTTTAGTAGGTCAAGTCAGACCTTCCATGCTAATGTAAGAAACGTATTCTTTTCTTCTTAGTTTTATGTTTATCAGAATCTAAAAAGCTGTTGTTAGAGCCGATTTTTTAGAGCCTATCATTTGTAAAGCTGTTCATTTTCAAGTAAACATGCTCCTAAAATGTTCTAAAAACTGAAATGACAGATAAATCAATTACAAAATTAAGAAAAATATAGCATTTTCTATCTCATGTGTTTGTTGATTTTGGACAATGCTTTAGGTAATCTAAGCATAGCAAAATGCCATATAATAAAAATTTTGGATTGTATTAAGCTCACTGTTACTACAACAAAAAGATTAAACAATTAGCCTAAGTATATAAATATAAAATATAAATATATACATGGCATAGAAGGTCCAAAAAAGCCCCTATGCAAGCAGCACCAATTAAAATATTCATTTGCTTAAAAAAGCAGCTGGAGTAGGGGGTTACAAACAGCATTTCACAGTTTCTAGGAGAGCATTCTAGGGAAGGTCCATTTGCCCAGCAACAAAACTAAACAAGACAAAACAAACAAGAAAAACACCACCTGGGGAAAAACTGTTTTGAAGGCCCCTTCAGTTGGAGAGAGCAATAATAATTATTTCTACAACTGGAGTGATGAAAGTCATGGTACAAGTTCAGCTTCCTGAATGGTCCTGGAGAACACGGTGGCAGTGATGGCTGGGAATACATCAGGGAATCTGAAGGTCAACGTGGCTGCCACCCAGTGATAGAAATCAACTCCATGGGGTTCGGACAAGCCTTCGGGCTCACAAAACCCCAAGCACCTCGAGGAGGTACTTGTATACTTCTCACCACAGAGACCAGTAGTCAAGGAAAATATTAAAATTTACCTGAATTAATTCCTTCATCCATTCAGCCACATGTGGAGAAATATGATAAAAATAATCAAACATTTAAATGCCCATGCAGCTTACAGTCGTCTGAAAGAGGCACTCGCTAGCACCACTTCCCTTTTGGACATTTTAGAAAGGAAAAACCTTACCCTCCCATTGAAACTCCTGCTGCCAGGAATGGAGCAGAAGGGTACAGACTGTGAACATGCTGAATGACCGTCTCCAAGTCTTCAGTGTTCGCACAACAGTAAGTCCTTGGCGTCTGCAAGCAATGACAGGTAAAGCACAAAAATTATAATCAGGAGGTTCATCATTTGTATAATGCAGAATTGTAAAAAAGAGCAAGAAGTCATAAATACGAGAAAATGACCTTTGTTTGCACATACTATGAGTCATGATAATTTATCATTTTCCTGTCTTGCAGTACACATATATGCCATTTAGGGTCAGTGTTATTTGAGATGGCACTAACAAAAGACTCTGATCATGCAAGAAAGCCTGGACGAAAATGGGGCAAGACCAATACAAATACCTCAAATTAAACAGATATGCAGTACTCTACTCAAATGTGTCTCTAACTAAACAAGAACAGAGTCAATTTAGGCAGAAAAAGTGGAGAATCACACCTTTTTGTAGGAAAAAAACAACAACTTATGCCTGACAAAGCCAAAGCCAAAGTAATTCTTATTAAAAAACACAATCAAGCAACCAAAAAAGGCTTTCCAACAATACCACAAAAAATTTAAATTGTGACTCCTTTCTTACTGGGGAGCTGTTTTCTCTATCTTGAGTGCTGTCTACCAATGAAGGAGTGTGATTTTCTGGCACTGCCTTCACTCTAGATAAAGCAACATCCAGTGTGCTTTATTAATTAAATATTTTCTTTTTCAATAATATTTCCATATAACCCCAGCTGTGCTACACTGAAAACAGACACTTAAAATGTTAAAATATGTAAAGCTGATTATGTCTTAATACATAATGCATTAAAACAAATGGTTTTCATGTGAATTTCATTAATAAGGGCTCTGTTTCCAGCAGAAAAGCTTCACAGATGCTTTATTTGAGATCTGGGAGCAGAGGGCAATCCTGTCTGTACAATGTATGTGAGAGTGTATATATGAATAAAGTATATGTGAGATAAAATAACCAGCAATTTAATAACAAAGAGAGAAATCTGATAACCCTTTTATTACTCTAGTAAAAATACCAAAACAAGTTATGTGTACCACCCTGATTGTAATATTCCAGTAAACTATGATTGGAAGTTTATGTGCCACCCACCGTTCAATTACTAATGAGTAGTCTGAGGAAATTACAATTTTCACTGATGCCTCCACCTAAACTCAAGGCTAAAACACTCCTATTGCCTACTACCATCTTTCTGAGATCTGCAAATATAAAGCTCACCAAAAGACAAATGTTAACCTGACGGTACTCACAATGGCTAACATTTACTGAATGATTAAATTTGTGTCCACAAAACCCTGAGGAAGATCCTATTATTATACTTAGGAAACTGAGTTTTTAATAGAAAACTGAGTTTAGAGAGGTTAAGCAACTCCTGTAAACTCCTGAACAGCTAGTAAGTGACGAAGCTGAGATACTTCCAAAAATACTTTGTGATTAAATGCATTTGAGGGGCACAAATTCAATGTAAAATCTAAACAGAATAATATCTACTACCAGTCTCATTCATAGTGACTGCAGAATTTGTCACAAGAATTCCGGTGAAAAAGATCATCCCTACTTGGCATTTTTACTACACGTGAGTTTATTCACGCTGCATAGTTTTTAAATTTCTGTATTATTTATAAACAATCACCAACACATACGCTTGTTATGCAGGCTTCAAGTGAAGTATGTGTGTACATGTATGTACATACACACAGAGTTAGGGTATGAGAAAAATGGCCTATGGAAAATTATTAGGATCAGAGAATTTTAGTTCCAGGAAGGACCAGAAATAGCACCTCGTTCCTTATTTACAAGTGGGGAAACTGAGGCTCGGCAAGGTTGAGTAATTTGCCAAAGGTCACAGAGTAGCAGAGCTTGGAGTTTATGTTTGTAATAAGTAAACTACTTCTTGTAAAGCACTAGGGTTCCATGAGGTATTTAGTAAGCAAATCAATATCTGGTACGCTCAGACATAGGAGCTTATTTTTCCCTAAATGTTTTTCTCCCAGTGGATTACATTAAGTTGGGAACTGATAATGCTGGTGTGGATCAAAGCTGCCAGAACTCTGAAACTCAGCGCATCTAGAGCCTCTCCGGCACGATCTGCCGCCTGCTGGCCGCTCCCTTAGCTTCCGTGATGGCTTCGTCCTGTTCTCATCCTGCTGCTGGCTTTCCATTTCCTGTCATTCTCCCCACAACCCCAAATATGAGAATTCATTTCCATAAGTTTTGTTGTAGGCCTGCACCTGCTCATTCTCTGGTCAATACCCAATTCCTGGAGGTCTGGTCTACCTTCACAGCTTCATCAACCACCTCTAAGCAGCGACTAAACCTGAGTCTCCAGTCTCTTCCTTCTTCCTGGGCTCCAGATGCAAATTCCCAAGTTCTATAAGTAATGTTCTGTCAGTACTTCAAACTCACAATGTCCCAAAGTAAACTCTTTTACCTCTTCATGGAAACTCCTAATGCTTCTCCTAACTTCCCATTTTTCTATAAATGACATCTACATTTTCTTAGTTAAAACTGTAGGTGACACTGCCTTCTTCCTCTCCCTTAACCCACAGCCAATAAACTTCCAAGTCTTGTAGCTTCTTCCTCCCCAGAATCTTTTCAGGAAACACAGGCGAGCCCTTCTTTCCACTCTAGTAAAGGCCCTGGTTCGTTAGATTCTCTCAGAAGGCCCCAGGGACAAGGATGTGAGTGCAAGTGGTTCATTTAGAAGGTGATAGGGGGAATGGGGAGTAGGGGAGTGGTGAGTGAGTGTGAGTCAGAAAGAGTAGGAAACCAGTAAAGAATGTTACCCAGCTGTTTGTGGCTGTGGACAACTGGGACTCAATCCCCTTGGGGCATTTTGGGAGACTATAGAACAAGGCTCAAAATTATCCCAACCAAGTGGCAAGGGAGCTGGGTTATTTGCCCACCAGTTCGCTTCAGCCACTGGTTGAAGGCAGCTCCTGGAGGATGTTAACTCCCTGGCACTCTGGTCGGCCCTGAGCAGAGGCTCAGCAGGCTTCCATGGCTAGAGAAGGCCCCCAGTCAAAGAGATGAGGGTGCTTGCAGTGGGAAGCCATCAGGTAGGCAAGATGGGAATGGTAAGCACCAAAGGGAAAAAGGTGTGGAAAGGGTGTGGCGCCAGCTGTCTTTGCTCCCAGGCCTTTGTACCTCTCACCTGGACTACCAGGTGATAACCTCTGAACTAGTTAACTGCCAGCCTTTCCTAATCACCATCCATAATCATACATCCCATTCAATGTGAGATTAATCTTCCTGAAGAACACTTCCAGCTCTAATCATGACAGTGTTTCTGATTAAAATTCTTCATTAGCTTTCCATTGTTGACTGAATTAAATCCAAAGTCCTCTGCTAAGGCCCTTCACAATATGCCGAGTAACCTTTCCAGCTCTGCGTTTTACTAGTCCTCCATATGTATGGATTCTGGTCCATGGGACACTGCTGTTCTCTTGCCTGCTAAGTCTCTTAATATCCTTGCCACCTGTGTAAACTTCATCTGCCAAGTGGCCTTCACCGTCAACTCTGCCTGCTGAAATCATGCCTTGAAAAAATTGAATAAATGTCAGACAAAAGGTCAGACTTGGCCCCTGTTCTCCAGGAACTCACAGCCTTTCCCAATTCTACCCCTACTTGTCCCGGCCAGCCTGCTCCCTGCCCTTACTATCTATATGTGAGGCTCTCTCTATTACTATCTTGCTCACCTCTGTACAGTCAATAAATACTTGTTGAATTGAATGGAAACACACAGGATTGAAAGTGAGATGACCTGATTAGTAACTTCTGATATGCAAACCTACGTGGTTATACCACACAACCTCTTGCTACTTGATGGGCTCCAACAGGGAACATCATATGCCTTCTTTCTTCATAGGACTTGAGTCCCATTAAAGAAAGAATTCACCTAGGATACACAGCAAAGACACTTATGGGGGTAATACATTGAATTGGTAGGCCTGGCAGAAATTTTCCTCAGGTTTGAAGACATAACTTTATAGCATCTTTTTATTTTATTTCATTTTATTTTATTGGCTGCATTGGGGTCTTCGTAGCTGCGCACGGGATTTCTCTAGTTGCGGTGAATGGGGGCTACTCTTCATTGTGGTGCGCGGGCTTCTCGTTGCAGTGGCTCCTCTCGTTGCGGAGCACGGGCTCTAGGCGCGTGGGGTTCAGTAGTTGTGGCGCTCGGGCTCAGTAGTTGTGGTGCACGGGCTTAGTTGCTCTGTGGCATGTGGGATCTTCCTGGACCAGGGATTGAACCCATGTCCCCTGCATTGGCAGGCGGATTCTTAACCACTGCGCCACCAGGGAAGCCCCTATAGCATCTTTTTAGATTAAAAATAATGTTAGTTAATTCTCAGTTGCTAGGGCTGCTAATACCACCAGCAACTATCCTCTTATTTCATACTTCCAGAACAGAGGTAAAGTAAGCCGCATCTAATCCCTAAAGGGAGGAAGGAAGACCTGGCAGGATTCAGCTGGGTGATGAAAGCTCCTTTTAGAGTGAGAAGAGGATGGGAAAGGTACTCTTGAAAAATGCAGAAAATCTAAAGGATAGGTAACCTTCAGCAGACGTTTGGGCATAAATAATGGGTTGGCCAAAAAGTTCATTCTTGTTTTTCCATAAGATGTAACAGACAAACCCGAACGAACTTTTTGACCAACCCAATATTTTATGTTAGAATAATTTGACAATAATTACAAACCAAGATTGTTCAAATTGTTCAACTGCAACTGCAATCAGAGAGAAACAATAGTAATTTGTTAAATGGCTTTTTAGAGGTTACTTTTTAAAAAGCATAGAAGAGAATGATGAAGTAAAATTAATTCTAATTATACATAATAGGTGAGAAAAGAATAAAGCATATATTTTATATTTATCTATGAACTACATCTAATTTATCCTTAATCAACTTCCAAAACGTAGACAAACCGGTTTCTCCTTATTCTGAAAGAGAATTTTCTTGTCCTGATTTAGAAGTCTTTTGTTTTAAAATGCAAATTTCGTTAAAAATTTTTTTGGGAGGGTATAGAAACAAATTAAAATTCACCCTGTTAATCAGGTAGCCTGACTTTCCCTAGCTATTCTGGGAGCAGATTAATTTGCTAATCTGCAGAAAAAGCCATAACCCAGGACCCTTCTCTCAATACCTGCCACACATCCAATACTGAAGAAGGCCAGCTCGTAAAAAGATTTCAGTTTTCTGTCCAGAAAAAAATAAAACTGGAAAAGGCACAAAAATGTCTTTTTAAAAATCACTTAAATTTCACATTTACTTTATTGTAATGTCTTGATGAACATCAAGAGCTTACAATATTTCATTTTACAGTCTTCTCTCTAGTATTTAACGATCTGTACTCAAATATTTGATAAGATGCTGTTTACGTGAACTCTGTGATTCTTGTGTGAACGTAGGCTACCCCAAAAGGAATAATACTTTTATAATAGGACGAATTATGCTTTTTAACCGCTCTCTACAGTGTTTTTGTTGTTGTGTTGTTTTGCTTTCATTCCACCCACTCCCAGTCCAGTACCTAATGAGCTACCCAAATCATTCTTAGAAAAATTGATCTTATTTTTGGAAACTGAGTTTGTTAAACAAAGAGTCAGAGAAAACAAATGTATGTGCATATGTAAATAAAACCAGCACTTTAATGAATAATCATTTCGCCTACATTGATAGGCATATAAAATGACCAGGTATCCAAATCTGCCTGAGAATTTGTTAATTATTTAAAGTAACCAACCACAAAACAAAGGGCCCCAAGAAATATCCTGGCCAATGCTGGGGCCAAGATAGCCTATATGCCGTGTTCCTGCTAACGTTCTGGATAGCCATGGCACATGCTTATGCAGTCATGCTACAAAGCGACACTGATAAATGAGCACAGTCTGTTAGTGGCTTAGAGCCTGTCAGCCAGGCAGGCAGGAGTTCTCAGGCCAGGGTCCTAGGAAGCCTGGGACTACCCACCACCTCAGCCCTGCCTGCAGACTAGACTCACCGGGGAGTTTTAGGACAAACACAGGCACCTGGACTCCAGCCCAGGCCAAATGAATCAGAATCTTTGGGGGATGGCATCCAGGGATCAGTACTTTTTCAAAGCTTCCCAGAGGCTTTTACTGTGCAGTCAGGGCTGAGAACCAACTGCTCGAAGAGAATAAAGAAACAGGGTGAGACCTGAGCCAAGAGAGGAGGAGGCTGCACTGACAAGAATGACAAAACCTACCTAGAGTCACTTGGGAAGAGGGAAGTCTAGTTCTATGGGGATTCCCTGCAGTGCACAGAGAAGTATTGCTAAACATCTCATGGCATAGAGGAACACCTGGCACAGCTGAAGCCTTCGATGAATGGTAGCTAGCTATTACACTGTTGCTATTCCTAAAATTATCATTGTTATTCCTAAAAAATATACTATTCCTAAAATTCTTTATTTACTTAAACATTCTTTTTATTTAAAAATTGTTTAAATATAGAGAATTGCACAATCTTTTGCATACCCACCACTTACAGCAGTTGATATTACTGAACTGGACTTATCAGTGTTAGAAGAAAATTCTATACGATTCAATGAATTCATATCCACATCTGGCTTACAACCTTCCTGGGTTGTTCCGATGGGTAGAGGGAGGAGGGAGAGGTTATCTGGGGGAGCATTCAGGAAAGGGCAGACTTGGGTGGGACACAGTGGTGTTCAGTAAGAAGATACTGAGTGTGGGAAAGGCAGTGCCTGAAGGTGAAAGTCTGACAACTGAACTGTGCTTTGGCTGGCCATGCGCTATATGCCCCTCCTCCCTCAGACCATTACAGTCCTTAATCCCTTGTGAATGCCCCCTTCAGAAAACAGGGCCCAGGAGGGGAAAGAGCCCTACATCCCTCCTACCCCATTAGCTTCCGAGGTGGAAAAGCTCAGTAGGAAACAAGAGCAGGTTTCTCAAGATCTGAGTCCTTAAATAACCACCGGAGGCATTGGAGATTGAGGCAAGATCCCTCTCTTTGAAAACCCTCTTTATCTCTACCCTCTTTTCCGCCTGACTTGACTTAAAGCCAGAGCTGCAACGTAAAGACATTGGACAGTCTAAGTTCATGCCCTAAGACCACTAATCAGCTTTATGACGTCAAGCCTGTCACCCCACTTCTCCAGCGGTGTCCTCATCTACTAAATGAGGTTTTTAGGATTAGAGGATCCCTGAAGCAGAGCTACTTAAAGTGCCAGTCCAGGGTGAGATAAGGGGCTGGCATCAGAATATAAATCAGCACGCTGCTTCTCTCACCGAGAGAGTATTTCTGTGAGAAAAAAAATAATCAGCTCACCTCAGCAGCATGCTCAGAGCCGCAGTTGGCTTACGTTCTCTCGCAGCCCCTCATACTGTCAGGGATTGTGTCAGATAGTTCGAGAAGTGAAAGTTGGCTGACAAACTGCATTTGGAGCTGCACCGCTTTAAAGTATTTTCTGGCTTCTGCTCCACTGTTGCCCCCCCACCCCGACCCCTCACCAGCTCTACCTTGAACGGGAAAGAACCTGATGGAGGCTTTTCTTTTTAACAGCTTTATGAGACATGATTCACATAGCATACAATTCACCCATTTAAGATATACAATTCAGTATGTGTGTGTGTGTGTGTGTGTGTGTGTGTGTGTGTGTGTGTGTGTTTTAGTATATTCAGAGTTGTACAACTATCACAATTTTAGAACATTTTCATCACCCCCAAAAGAAACCTTCCACCATTAGCAGTCAGTCACCCCACCTCCCTCCGCCCGAGGCAACCACTAATCTTTCTTCCCATCTCTACAGATTTGCCTATTCAGAATATTTCGTACAAATGAAATTACACAATATGTGAGCTTTTGTCTGGTCTCTTTCACTTAGCATAATGTTCTCAAGGTTCATCCATATTGTAGCATGTGTCAGTACTTTATTCCACTTAAAATGCTGAAAAACATTCCATGGCATGGCTGTACTACATTTTATTTATCCATTTGTCCATTAATGGACATCCTGATTCCTTCCATCTTTTGGTTATTATGAATAATGATGCTACAAGTAAGTGTGTACAAGTTATTGTATGAACATATATTTTCATTTGCTGGGTATATACCTAGGAGTGGAATTGCTGCATCATACGGCAACTCAATTTTAAGTTTTTGAGAAACTGCCAGAGTATTTTCCAAAGTGGCTAGGAGAGTTTTCTGGTTGGGTTTAGGGACACAGAAGTCTGCATGATCCTATAAACAAAAGGAGAGGGACCCTTGTGTAGCATTCAACAAACTCAGGTTTGGCTGAGTTCTTTGTAGATTATCATTCCTAAACTAAGCTGGAAACATGACAGTTCACAAAGTAATCATTAATATTAGGGAGTTTGTGGATAACTTGGATTCCTGGATTCCTGGTCTTGAAAACCAATCTGCAGAGAGCAAGAAAAGGAACCATTGGGACTTCCCTGGTGGCTCAGTGGTTAAGACTCCACACACCCAATGCAGGGGGACTGGGTTTGATCCCTGGTCAGGAAACTAGACCCCACATGCATGCTGCAACTAAGAGTTCGCATGCCGCAACTAAGGAGACGGTGAGCCACAACTAGGGAGCCCATGTGCCACAACTAAGGAGCCCACCTGCCGCAACTAAGACCCAGTGCTACCAAATAAATTAATATTAAAAAAAATAAAAGCACCGTCTACTTTGAGGGCTCCAAGAACCCTGCAGGAGTATCTGAGGATCAGTCTACTGAGACTAGGACTCTCTGTCCTCTACAGCTCAGAGCCCCAGAAAGGGCAACATGCAGGCTTCTCATTTACTAGTGAGCAAGGCTTCTGGCTTTCTCTCAATCCTGCAATGACTAATTGGA
Organism: Aethalodelphis obliquidens; assembly: GCF_003676395.1. Lineage (NCBI taxonomy): Eukaryota > Metazoa > Chordata > Mammalia > Artiodactyla > Delphinidae > Aethalodelphis > Aethalodelphis obliquidens. Next base: position 1,624,552 of record NW_020837976.1, read on the forward strand.
AATGAGGACAATGTGGTGGTGGAAATTTTCTACTTTCTTATTCTGCTCTGCAGGAGCCATAGTAATCCCTATAAATTCTAAGTATATCACCAACATATTTCAGCAAATCTTTTACTTTTGCATTTCTTCCACTCCTAGGAGAGCTGCTTACCCTAAATTCCATTTAACCTTTACTAGCTCTTTTGGGTTAATTTCAGTTAGAATCGGTTCCTTCCTGTTTGATCTTTGCTGATTCATCTTTTGTCCTTTTTTATGCCTACCCTAAGGTCTTACTTACTCTGGGTCTGAGCTACATTAAATCCTTTCTGGAACAAGGTAAGGTATAAATACTCATAGAGTTACTCTAGTCTGAAACAGGAACTGTTTATAGCTCTAAGGCAGAAAGAAGAAGGACTATCAAGGGATCTAAATATCAAACCTAGCTCTAATAATCAATATTGGCATCTCATTTTTGTGATCCATTAGGTTACAAGAAGTATATAGTAAATTATAATTCATTTACTCCCTTTAATTTCTTTTCAAAAACAGTTATTCTAAAAGGATATAATTATGTTTTAGTCATTTGCTATCCTTATTTTTTCTTAAGTTAGATGGCATTAGCCTTTATGATACAGATATTTGCTGGAGGTACCAGTTCATCAGAATTCAACCCGATGCACTGTATAAGACGCCAGAGATCAAGCTACTCTTATCCTCTCACTTAGAACTCAGTGAATTCTTTAAAAGTTAAAAAAATTTTTTTAATCTAATTACCATCCCTTTGTAAAATCTCCCAAAACTGTTCTTGGAGATATTTAAAAAATCTATGCAAGTTTATGGGTGAAAGTTACTGGGTTGCTGCATTCTTTCAAAGTAAATTTCCAATTAACTTTAAATGCTCAGGGCAGAAAGTTTTTCAAGCTTCCTCCTCCTCTTTTTCTCTCCTCCTTCCTATTTGTTGTGTTCTAAGAGTCTATCCTTTGCTCTACCAATGGCTCCTAAGCGATCTCACCCACTCCTGACCTCCTGGTTCCACTGCGTACCAATAATCCATTCCTTTCTCCAGCCTGTATGTCTCTTCTGAGGTCCAGTCTAGTACATCCAACTGTTTATGAAAAATTTCCACCTGGATGACCTAAAAGCACCCTCAATATCTAAAACTGAATTTGTTATTTTGATGACACCAAAAGCTTGCAAATTCTCCTAAATTTCCTATTTCAGCAAATATTACCTTTCACCGTATTAGCCTTTTACAAGTCAGCAAAACTAGACATGCCAACCTTGACTCCCGTCTCTTCACTTCCCACCATACTATTCTTTCTGCCCCATGAATACCCCTCATTTTTGTTCTCTCCCCTTCCTCCCCCCCACCTCTGCGTTCACACTCTGGATAGGTCTTTAATAACTGCCTTCTAACAGATTTCCCAGCCTCCAGCCTCCTTCCCCTCCATCACTTTTCTGCCATGGTTCTCCTTCTAAAACATGACCATGACCAAGGTATTTTATATGTCAATTATACCTCAATAAAACCAAACTTAAAAAAAAAATGTCAATGGTTCAATACTAGGTTCCTTGGAATTCTACACATGACTCTTCAAAATCTGGCCCTACCCTTCTGGGAGAATTCCTATCACTTCCTGAGTAATGAGAGGGAGCACAGTATAACGGTCAAGAACATAAGCACATAGTCAGCCTACCTGGGTCTGAATCCTGGCTCTGAATTTCTCAGTGAGAGCAAGTTCTTAACCTATTTGTCCCTCATTTTCTTCATCTGGAAAATGGGGATGATGGTGGCTACACTTACCTAAATCACGGGGTTGTTTCTATTGCTGAACATCGAGTACAAAAAGACATAATGAAAAAAAAAGACATAATGATATATTCTACGGACTCAACAAACATTAGATAAAATGATCATCATTTTTATCCCTCCACAAATAAGTACTTGCTACTACGCTCTTTAATACCTTGCTTTTCATGCTGAGAAAGCTCCTCTATCCCCTCTGCTGGTTCAATACCATAGCCTTCAAGATCCAACTCAAATTCACCTCCGCTGCGATATTCTGCCGCCTCCCCTGGGGCAGTTAGTTACTCCTTCCCTCTATGCTCTGTAGCCTTAATAAACCTTCCTGTGGTCACACTGTATTGTGTATATTTTTATGTATCTGACCATCTCCTGAAACTTAAGTTAAAGCTCCTAAGTAAGGGTTCAGGTTGTGTGTAATAATGTGTGCACTCCTCACTCTATTGCCTTGTACAGTGCCTGATTTAGGCATACAACACAGCTTTGCTAAATGAACAGATCCTTATCTCTCACTTTATGGAACCGAATGGATTTTACTTTGCAGCATGTTATTTTCTTGAGAGCCTCAGATCATGTCGTCCCCATCTTTGTGTCCTGGAAGCACCTAGAAGGACACACAGCAGACAAGAGCTGCACAAAAACAATTTGCTTAGTCCAGAGCCGGAGTGACAAGTTCAAATCTTTCCCTTTAGAATACCTACCACCTGTCTACAAGATTCCTAAAGGGCCGCACTAAGTAAGGAAATGTGAACCTTCACCTTCACAAGGCGCTTGAGTGAGACCGTAAACACTTTATAACTTTAGCTTTTGAAATCATGTTGCTCTTGATCCTCTCCAGGACTTAACTTACTATAAAGGAAAGTGCAAGAGCTCTTTTCTTTTTTTTCCCCAAATTCTCATAATGTACTGACACAGTGACATGATTGTAAATTTTTATTTCCATTATGACTTAATTATTTATAGTCTTAGTATCATTCACTATCAATGACCCAGAAAAAAAGTTTCTTTCTATTCTGATAGAATTGCCTTTGACCTGTGAAAGTGGTGAGGGACTAACAGTTGAAAAGCTTCAAGAAAATTTCAATGGGTGTAATATTTCTCATTCCAACTCACAGGTTAACATCAGATAGAGTGATGATTTTCCAAGAGATGGAAGGACTTCTATCCTAGCAAAAACTTTAGGGGTTAGAGGGGAAAAAAGCTGATTTAAAATAATATTTCCTCCATGTAAACTGTGGCAGGCAAATAGGCATATAACATGCAGTCAGTCCATTTCATGATGACAGTAAATTTCTTAGTTAAAAATGTATTACTGTAGTGGTTAATTTTTTTGTACCAGTTAATTTTTAAAGAAAATATGTTTTGCATTAAAAATGATGTAGATAAATATTTATTGATGCTAAAATATGGTAAGTATAAAAGTTAAGTTATAAAATAAAGCCTTAATTTAAAAAATAGAAATATATTACATTTTAAAATTTAAATATAAGATCTGGATGAACATAGACTAAGGGGATTCCCCTGGTCATATAATTATGGGTTTCCTTTTTTTCTTATCCCTATATTTCCACAATGAACTTGTATTATTTACATAATAAGCTATCTTAAATAAAAGGAATATGTTTTTGTTATAAAACTGGAAATGATTCTTTTAAAAATTAAGCTGTTGTGATTAATTTAGATTTACTTACCAAGAGATTCTCCCCTGCCACTCCTCTGTTGTTAAAAACCACACATCTAAAAACCAGGAAAGTAATTTTTGTTATTTTTACACATGATTCTTACAATATAATATAAAAATCATCTTATTGGCACTGTTTTAGAGCATGAAAGGTTCTTAAAAATCTGTTCCAAAGAAATGAGGATGCTTGATAATTTCATTAAATGCACTAAAATACATTTCTAGTTCTCTAAATTCAGCATGTAGGTTCAAACCAGAAAACTGTGTATCAAAGTGATGTTAAATTTTCCTACCAAAAGCAGAATTTTTACAACTACTTCCTATGTATATGTGTAGGCCTCCAATAAGTATTATTAAAACAATTCTGAATACAAGTCAAACTTAAATGTTTTTGCCTCAAATTAAAAAAAATATGTCCTCTACCTATTCTATTTGCAACATTAATAAGCATCTATTCCTATCCTGAGAAACAGCTCTTGTTCCCTCAAGGCTCGGCAAACACAGACACTGGAATTTTACCTGCGGTGAGAACATCACTACAGGTAGAGCTGCAAGGAGCATGGCATCTGGGTTGGAAGGTTGGGCCCCCACTATGCTACTGCTTGGTGTTCAGCTGACCTAGGGGAGGAAAGACTAGCTGTGTGTCCTATAATGCTGTTTGCCTCTCCTAGGTCAATGGTCATACGTAAAGGGCTTTAGAGCAGTGCTGGCTCACAGTAAGTACACAACGACAGTTAACTAATTAGTAGCAATGGTAGTTGCAGCACAATGCTAACCTTTACACAGTCATTCTGCACTGACAAAACTTTCCATCAACCATAATCCCAGATATGTATTTTTGCCATCCTCAAACAAAATCCTGACTTGTGTCTGCATGGGTTCTCTTTGATTTAGTGAATCTATATTCATGTCAATTAAAATTCATTTTGTTTTGTCTATCTGCTTAGCTAATCAATCAAGATCATTTAAGGTTCTAATTTAACCCCTCCCCTTTTTGTATTTAAAGCATTTATTATCCTTATTTTCATGATGTATTTAACACAGAAGAAATAAATACAAAAAGCCTGTAATTAAGAATATATGTGACAGGGCTTCCACGGTGGCGCAGTGGTTAAGAATCCACCTGCCAATGTAGAGGACACAGGTTCGAGCCCTGGTCCGGGAGCAACTAAGCCCGCAAGCCACAACTACTGAAGCCCACATGCCACAACTACTGAACCCCGTGCACCTAGAGCCCGTGCTCCACAACAAGAGAAGCCACCGCAATGAAAAGCCCTCGCACCACAACGAAGAGTAGCCCCCGCTCGCCGCAACTAGAGAAAGCCCGCGCACAGCAACAAAGACCCAACGCAGCCAAAAAAACAAAATTAATTAATTAATTAAATCTACTAAAAAAAGAAGAAAAATGTTCTAATATCTCAGAAATCTGATTTGAGAAAAGGCTAGAAATATTACATTTTATTAACTAGTCAGAGAAAGATTTTAAATATACTATAAAAACATGCAGAAAAGTTAGGTAGGGTCAGTTAGTCTTTAATCTTTTCTTGCTAAAAAGAATGGCAAGACACAGCCACTTGTATTTACTTGCATAAGCTCCTAAGTAACAGGAATCAGGGCTAAAGTTAGTTGTGACCTTGAACCTCGAAGCTTCCCGTCATTCAGAAAAGAACCACTTTCAAAGTGCAAACACTACATAAGGATAAAAATGGCTTCTGGAGCAAGATACCATCATGTGACTGCCCCTGAGAGAAGGAAGCAGAATTAGTGAGGGGAAAGAAGACGATGATCTGCAAACTCAGGAAAAAGCAGCCTATACATCTGGGATTTTCTTCCAAATTACAGACTGGGATGTTTGTAACTTTCCTTTAGGCAAAAGTGGATCACAGCTCTGCTATCTCTTGCTAGAGGAGAAACTGTACTGAAGTCTCCATAGGTCTTTGTTTCTGACAATGTTCAATCAGTAACTGTCATCACTGTATATACCTCTAGCCTTGGGAATGAGGCAGAGAAATAAGGGAGGATGAAGCAGAGAGCAGCTATGGAGGGAGGCAGAATGACGGCTGCCCTTTGGTCCCTTTCTCCCACTCCAGTTGGCGATAAGCAATTAGCTGCTTTCGTTTAACCCCTTTTCTGCCCTGACCGTCATCAGGGGACACTTGATACTTCAGTAAAACGAAAAGAGCAGGCTGTGAAACACCTACTATTCCTAAGACATTTGATGAGCCCCTCTTAACTTTATAACAGCTCTCTCCAAATAAGTTTTACAGTTTCTCCCGAACAATTTTAAAGGGTATGTCTAAGAGGGAAATTGTTCTGCAAAATTTATTTTTCCTACATATTTTAACTATTTAAATTTTCCTCTCAAAACAGGGAAAATATAAATAAAGAGAAGAAATACTAAATAAAAATCTGATATTGAGAAATTTTTATGACAACAGAACACGTTAATTAGGAAAGCAGATGATTTTCACTTAATGAAGGTTAAATAAGAGGCAGAGAGCTACCCACAGCACAGGATTTCTCAACCTTGGGCACTACGGACATTTTGGATCAAATACTTCTTTGTAGTAGGGCTGCTGAGAACCACTTGGTTGAGAACCACTGTTACAGTGAAATGGGACAGATAACCTTGAGTCTGCTCAAGCCCAGTGATCTACCAGAATAAAGGGATTTTATCATACAACTTTAAAAATTTTCCAGTTCTAAGATTCCACAAGTCTTTGAGTCTATGAATAGAAATAATAATCAGCAAAGGATGGAGTGAGATGAATATTCAGAGATCACTATGCTGGTTTTAGATAATAACAACAGATAATACTTATTAGTGTTTACTACGTGCCAGATTGTCTTCTAGGCCTTTTACATGAATATTAATATTGGAATGACTCATTCATTCAAAAATTTATTAAACAGATTAGTTACTGAATTAAAGATTGAGTTAGTGCTTGTAGGAGAAAAAGAAAATAAAAATATAAGGTTCCTGGCCTCAAGAAGAGTATAATCTAATTAGGTTGAAAATAAATGCATTATACTTTCAGATGAGTGACCACAACAAAAGTGATATCACAAGGCAGTATGTGATTCAATGTCCAACGAGTGGTATAGATAATAAAGCCTTATGAGGTTAGGATTGGCAAAATTCATTAGGAAAGGATTCATGAAAAAGGCAAATAGATCTTATGCTGAGACTCAGAAAATGGTAAAGATTTCAGCAGAAGGAAAATGTGAGATATGATATGGGCTGAAGGGACCAATGTGAGCAAAGATATAAGGTAGGAATGTATAAAAGTTTCTGAGGGATGAGAAAATACATCACTTTAGCTGAAACATGACTACATAGTAGGATAACGATAGAAAATAAAGATGGAAAAATAGGTTAGCATCAAAATAGGCATAGGGTTCAGAATGACAGGTTAAGAAAAGATGACAAGGAAGTTCTGCTTCCAGAAATGTCATGGTAGCTCCTACTGGGCCAACCCTTCTATAGAATAAAAAAGAAGTGCTTGCTAAATTATAAAGGCAATGGAGAACAACCAAAGCAGGCAGAAACTAAATGGGAGTTGACACTTGGAAGAAAAAAATGGCATTGGGTGAGTTTCTTTTCACAGCTTTTTGTCTGAGGGGAGGCATCAGCTGGTATTACTGAGTAATGGATAAAGGTCAAGTAGAAATGTTCAATCTCATGGGCTTGAAAACCAGAAAACAGAGTTTGATGCAACTATAAAAGTTAGAGAAAGGGGGAAATCTCAGAAAAGAGAGAGATATAGAGGCAGAGTCCTAAATTCTGGATTTAAAAAATGGGCACAAAGTCTGGCCGAGCCTTCTGTGATGCAGCCTCTAAGCAGTCCAATTAAGGATGAAAAACTGAACAGAGATTTCAGCTGCTGTCTACTACAGAGGGGACAGAGTTTGAATTTGAGTTTACCCAAATTGTCTGCCTGATAAACAAAAACCAGTCATTAGAAAATATATAGAAACTCTTTTAAAAATATATAACAGAATTCAGAGTCTCTACAATGGATCATTCAAACTGTCCAGAACAAAATCTAAAATTACTAGACCATGAAGAAACAGAAAAAACATGACCCATACTCAAGAGATAAGATAATCAATGTAACTGATCCTGAGACAGTCCAGGTGTTAGAATTAATAGGTGAGGATTTAAAGCAGCTATTATAACTATACTCAAGGACACAGAAGAAAATAAGCTTGTAATGATTTTTTTTAAAAAAAGGAAATAGCAGAGGAATAAAACCTATCAAAAATGGAAAATCTAGATTAAAAAAATACAATATCTAAAATAAAAAGTTCACTGGATTTGCAAATTGCCGTTCCAATCTCAAGATGAGAGAGAAAAAAAGATTGAAAAAAATGAGTAGAACTTCATTGATTTTGGGTATATTATCAATCTAACATACATGTAATTTTGGTCCCAGAAAGAGAGGAGAGAATAGGGCAGAAAAAATATGTGAAGAAATAACGGCCAAAATTTTTGCAAATTTGATAAAAAGACACAACTCATCGACTCAAAAAGAGAGAGCAAAGTGAAAGGGGAATGAGGGAATCAAAAATCAGAAAACAAATACTAAAATGATAAACTTTATATCTACCGTATCAATAATGACATTAAATGTGATTGAACTAAAAACTCTAATTAAAAGGCAGAAAGTGTCAGACTGGATAAAACCTTCAGGACCCAACTATATGCTGTCTACAAGCAATACATTTTAAATATAAATACAGATATTTTGAAAGATAACATATAAAAAAAGATTTATCACATAAACGGTAAGCATAAGAAGGCTGGAGTGGCTACAGTAACATCAGATTGAGATCACAACCAGAGATAAAGAAGGACATTTCATAATGACATAAGAGTTCATTCATAGGAAGATTAACAATCATCAATGTATATGTGAGTAATAACAGAGTTTCCAAATACACGAAGCAAAAATGGACAGAATTAAATGGAATCATAGAAAATCCACAATCATAGTTGATTTTAACAACTTTCCATCAATGAGACAAAAAAATTAATAAAGGTATAAAGTGTATCAATAACACTATCAACTGTCTTAACCTAATTTACATTTATATAATACTACATCCAACAGCATAATACACATTCTTTTTAAAAAATGATAATACCTGAACATTTCCAACCTCACTAAGGTCATAAAGGCATTATGACAGATAAACATAATTCATGTACCTTCTAGAATATGAAGCATCAGAAATCAAACACATAGTTAACAAGAATATATTACTGACTGTATTAATACCCAACTCCTGATTATCACACGGTAATGGAGAACACTGAAAGTTACATTCATAATTCAAGAACCTCATTCTCTCATTCTCTTGTTTCAACTCTTTCCCTATAAAATCTATTCCCTGTGTAGGAAACATGCCTTATTTGCCTGTCCTGTCTTGAATTTTCCTCATAAAACTGAGTCCTATGATATTACAGGTCTACATTATCCTGATAGGCAACAATCATGGGATTTGAGGAGCTAGTTGTTCCCAAGTTAGGAGCCTGAGACAACTAAGGGTGTAAAAAAGTAGTAAAGGAGAGTTTTCAAAAATGACCAAGTTTTCAAATAGCTTAACAGAAATCATACATTTTTCTGCAGCAAGGCTGTACAGGTGAACCTTAACCCTGTCACACACTGTCTAATTTTGGTGAAATTACTAACACTGTAGCTCTGTTTTTGGTTGGTAAAATGGGGATAATAATACATATCTTGGAATTGAGTACATATTAAATAAGATAGCCTATGTATAGCACCTAGCATGGGGCCTATCATGCAGCAGGCACTCAACTAAGCTAAATTTAATTATAGTAAACAAAAATGGCAATTCTAATTATTTTTTGCTGATCATAAGCTCTAAGTGGCCCTATGAATTTAAAACAAAAAAAGACCAACAAGTTAATATTTAATTAAATGCAATTTATTAGGCATAATATTTCAAAACTAGTGGCCACAAGGGGAAAAAGAGTCAGTTATCTTTGATGTGAGGAAGCTAAAAACCTTATTAGACAATTAACATCAAGAGTTCTCTTTCAGCAATCTCTTAAAACATTTTACTGGAATTTTTTCTTTCCCATTAGCTCTCTCATTTTCCCTAACATTTACTCAGTTGCTTTCTGACGTTCTCACATTTTATCTTACTTATTTGAATTCTAGCTAGGTCTCTTTGGTATTTCTGTACCTTCTGTTAACTTAAGACCCAGCTGAAGTAACCTACAGAAAACCCTATTTAAGAACAAAAGTGTTCTACACTAATTATATGAACTAATAGGAATTATTCCAGTGTCACAGATCACTGCTGGCAACTTTATTTCCCAAAACCGAGTCAGAGACATGTATGTGTTCCAGGATGCAGATTCCAGCGGCCGCTCCAAATTAGCAAGGCATTGCCCTCCTTCTCCCTGTTCCACCCGCTGCCTGGCCAAGCACCCTGCTATCTCTGGGCCCTCCTGGGATGGTTTCTCACCTGGTAGTAGGGCTGAGACAGTAAGTACCTCACTTCCATCTGACCAGACTAAAAGAGCAAGGCTCTTTTCTAAGCCAGACAATGGCCTGACTCACTCCTTTAACTTTCATAGCTTAATACCTTAAAAAATGTTCATCATGGGCTAAGGTTCTTCATATACATTACATGCAATCCTTATAACCCTATGAAGTATAGTTATCTGTACAGATGAGAAAATTGAGGCACAGAGTGACTAAATAATTCATCCCTGGATACACAGGTAGTATGTAACAGAGTTGGGATCTGAATCAGGCAGATCTGACTCAGTGATCCACTTAACTAGCTCACTACGCTGCCCTGTGCTGTCTAAACTAGTGACATTAAAGTCTCTTTTTCCAAAGAGAATGGGTGCTCTGAACATAGGGTGCCCTTTGAGTGCATGCCAGCTCTGATAAAAAGAGCTTTGTCCCTGAAAGTTTGTTAATTAAGGTATCATTTTATAGCGGAACATCCAGCAGCTCTATTCCCTAGAGAATAGGATCACTTGTCGGTATCCACCATAACTTTTTCCAGAAATGCCATGAAATAAGCTAAGTTCTTCATTCAGTGCTTTCTAACATTTAGCATTACTTCATCTACCCAGTCTCATGAATAATCAGTTAACTGACTCATTCTCAAAACTTTAAAAATCAAATTATTTTAACAACAAATGATAAAAATACTTTGAGATAAAAACATTCTGGTGTTAATTTAAAATGACATCTTATCTAAGACACTGCTTTTAGATTGGAGAGTAGTCAAAACTTGTCTTTTTTGTTTCACTGCCTGATTTTCCTTAGTTCAATCTCCCCTTCCTTCCTCCCTCAGGAAGAGTCTTTGGATGACCCTCCAATGTACTCCTAATGCTTCAGGAAATGCTAAACGTCACCTAAAGCTTAGTCTCCACTGGTGCTACTTCCTCTAAATAAAAAATGTGTAGGCCCAAATTCCAAACTGGAAAGGGATGGAATATTTAAAAGTAGTCAAATTTTAACCTCTTTAAAATCATCTCCCACTTCAAATCTCTCAGAAAGATAAATTATGGACAATGGTATCCTTGCTACCAATAGTGGGCTCTGCAGTGAAGGACAGGAGATCTTGATCCTATCAAACCACAGAAGAAAATCAGTGCTTTCTAAGTATTTTTTGTAAATGTGGCAAGAAGGAAATTTCTTGAAACATAAGCCTACAATCTTGACAAATTCCTCAGTTGATCCCTTTGCCCTCTTCTGCTGTTTCTCTCCTTTCTCTGTCAAAACTTAACAAATGTGTGACCTAGGAATTCCCTGGAGGTCCAGTGGTAAGGACTCTCTCTGCGTTTCCACTTTAGGAGGTCCGGGTTCCAACCCTGGTCAGGGAACTAAGATCCCGCAAGCCATGCAGCCAAAAAAAAAAAAAAACCCCAAACAAACAAACAAACAAAAAATGTGTGACCCACTCCTGCTCTTGTCTCCTGTGGTCTCCTGAGGTCATCTTTGCCGCAGCAGTTGGGCTTCCTTCCTCCTGCTCTAATGAATCTTCTCAAATTGTGCTTTATCCACCCTCATTCTCCTTGCCCTTTCGGTTGCATCTGACCCTGCTGACCTATTTCTTCTCTCTGTAAAATGTCTCGCTTGCTTCTGATAGTCCAGAATCCTGGCACTTGCAACACTCTGACCAGTCAGCGCTAGAGACTTTCAGTTATCTCCCAATATCCACCCTCCCCTTTTTTCCTCAGTAACAGAATCCCCCAATTTCAATTGGATACATGGCTGCCCAAAATAAAGATTTACTTCCAAACCTCCCTTCCAGCTAAGGAAGAGCAGGCCCAGGTGACAAAAGCAAAACTGGTACGCATACTTGCTGGAAAGCATCCTTAAAGGGAGATGCTGCATTCTCTAGTCTCCCTTTTTTCTCTTTCTTGGGTGTTGGAAGGCAGATGTGATAGCTGGAGCTGAAGCAGCCATAGGTTATGAAGCAACATGATAAAAGAAACTTAGTTTTCTGACACTATAGAGTCCTGATCTACCTTCTTGGATTTTCACGTGAGAGAGAAATAAACTTGTATTTTGTTTAAGTCACTGTTATTTTGAGTTTTCTGTCACTTGTTGCCAATCCTGGTCCTCTCTAATGCATTTCTTCCCTACTACTGAATACTCTTTGTCACTTCCACTAGACTGTGCAAATGCTCTTTGGGAATATAGGTTCTGATACTGTACTTTACTATACCAAAATACTTAATGACTGACCTAGATTTCAATGAGTTTATTAGTACATAATTCTGGATGGGTCACTCTTTTTTAATATTAGCTGGGGGTGGAATAAAATAGTAGATGAAGGCTCTCAGTAAAAGAGGTCAGAGTAAAAGATGATTAAGATGCTTTCAGAGTTACTGTTTTTCTCCCTGACTTTAGTTGAAATGCTGTAACTTAATTCAGAGAATGGGTAAAAGATTTAAGAAAATAGGATATTGTCCTGGTATACAAAATAATATCTATTCGGCTATATTACCGAATAGAATTTTTTAAAAAGAAATCTTGAAGAAATGGATGAGATTTCTAACTACTTTATCAATCATATGGGTGTAACTTATTAGAGAGAATGACTTTTTGTCCAGTCCTCTGGTTTCTATGAGGGCTTCTCTCTAAATGCACTCCTGGCCTCCCGGCCTTTCTTACTTCACTTGTCCTCCAGGAGATGAAGGACTTACCTGACTGATACAATTTTGAAGAATGAGTGGGTCGCGTGGCTCAGCAAATTCTCTTCTCCTCTCAGGGGCAAGTTTATTCAGGGAAGTACATAATGGACTCTGCCAATGAAGGCAGCCCAAGTATTGCCCACTCAGCTCCATTTACTTTTGACTTCTTAACCTTTACTCACAATTACCTTAAACAAACCTTAGCTTAGTTTCCTTTCATTATTAATTTTGAATTAGTGGACCTTAACAGAAAAGTTTTGTGTTGTGTCTTTGTTAGTTTTCAGGTACAGGAAAAAAATTTACTTAACAGTAACAACAGTAAACCCTTATGTTTCATTTGTCCATATGCCAGGAGTTAGGTTTTCTCTAAAGTCTAAATCATATCTCACAAGTAAAGCATCAATGGTTCCCTGGTGAACTGACAGAATCCATGACCCTCCCTACATACTCAAACTGTACATAAGATAGTAACTGGGGCCTGAGGCAAGTGCACCCTCATGATATTGGGGTGCTCGTGCTGCCTTTGCAGCTCTACTGTATAAGAGACATTAACATAATACCAAAGCATCCCTGCAAGGAAACTAGATGTTTCCCAAGAGGTAGGTTTGCTCATACTTGCTCTTTAAACTATAAAAAAATGTTCTACTTTGCTCAGGGAACAGAAGGTCTAGGAAGGAAGACAAAACACTTCTAAAGACCCATTTTGCTCAAGGCATGAAACCAAACACTTTACACATTCTAATTCATTTAAACTCTGTAATAAGTGAGAAGCTACATTTGGGGAAGTTAAAAATTAGTTGCCCAGGGTTACTCAGTAAGTGGAAGTTCCAACATTTGAACCCAGACCTGGCTCTAAAGCCCAGGCACATTCCCCCATATTACACAGCCTTCCCCAAGCTCTGTTACCTACTGGATCCCATGCAAGGCTATCAGTGACTTAGATCTGTTTTGCAACCCAAGGACTCCACACAGCCTTGTGCCAAAGTTCCAGATCCATTTTTTTCATCAGTGGTCTTTGAAACTACCTAGCTGTCTGTGGTGGATTGTAAACACATTTAATAGCCCTTCCTCTCAAGAGGTGGAGGCTAAATTCCTACCACCTGACTCAAGGGTGCCCACATGACCTGACTACAACATGGCAGAAGCAACACTGTGAGAGTTCTCAGCTTGGGCCTGAAGAAGCCTTGCAGCTGTCACTTTTGTACTCTTGGAACACTGTGCTGCCCAGTGAACTTGGGGTGAGCCTGATGGTGGATGAGAGACCACATGGAGCTGAGAAGAGTCATCCCTGATGATGGCTCCCAAACCCAGAGTTGTCCAGGCTGCTGACCACAAATGCATGAGTGATCTCGGCCAAGACCAGAAGAACCACCCGGCTGAGCTCAGCCCAAATTGCTGGCCCACAGATTGTGAGCAGAAATGTTTTTAGCCACTAAGTTTGGGGAGAGTTTGTTATACAACAAAAGCTAACCCTCTCTGACCTAGATTCAGAGATTCCTTGCAGTTAAAAACAAATGAGGATAGGTCCAAAGGCCACTGAAAAGTTTACCGGTCATTGCTTACTCATGCATTCTGCTACCTTCAAGCCCAGTGTGATTCAGCGTTAGAGTTCCCTAAACCCAAATAAGCTGGGTCTTCAAGCAGCTGACAGTGATCTGGTCCAGCCTTACCCTCTCATAGGCTCCTTATGGTAAGGACAATTTCCCACAACTCTTTGTATCTCCTCACAGTACCCAGCGTAGAGCCTTCCTTCTATCATACATTCTCAATAAAATTTCTGAATCAGTAGAAGAGATTTTAACCCTTAGGGAAGCTAGAACCTTCCTACAGCTTTGAAGCACAGTGTAACAGTAGCCATGGTAATAAAATTTGGCAACTTTTACAAGTAATGGAAAAAAGCCATGCATACCGGTAACTCTAGAGCTTATGAGATTCAGTCCTTGAGTTTCAACTACATTGTGTTTTGTTTGTTTGTTTTTGTTATTTATTGAAGTATAATTGATTTACAATGTTGTGCTAATTTCTGCTGTACAGGCAAGTGACTCAGTTATACACATATATACATTCTTTTTTTTAAATATTCTTTTCCATTATGGTTTATCCCGGGAGATTGGATATAGTTCCCTGTGCTCTACAGTAGGACCTTGTTGTTTATCCATTCTAAATGTAATAGTTTGCATCTACTAACCCCAAACTCCCAGTCCATCCCTCTCCCTCCTCCCCTCCCCCGTCAACTACATTGTTTTTAAAAGCACTTTCTAAGTCTTGGGAGACAGTTCAGGCAAAGTATAGAATCAGCAATTTAAATATGTACAAAAGGCTTTATAATCTGTATTTTCTGAGCATGACTAAGTTTTAGCAAAAAATTGGAATCAAGCCTCATATCTAACTGAATGGTGTTTAAACATTGTATCCAATGATATCCAATGATAAATTCCTGCTATTGCTTATAGTGCAAATTTAATAGGAACCATAATTCTGGAACACCATATCAAGGCTTTCAAGAGACTGTCACCTCATGAACAAAATAGACTTTATCTGTAAAAGATCAGAGTTAACTTGTTAAAATTGAATTAGCTATTATGGCATTTTCTTCTTTATATCAAAATGTTTTTATTAATATAAAGTCAACATCAGTTTTTCACAAAACAAGTGTTTTGAGTTTAAGAAAAGATACAACTTGGCTTTAAACACAACTCAGAGTGTTCCACTACAATAATTACCATTGGCTAAAAAAGACTGAGGCTCAGAAAAGCAGTACCTTTCACAATGAATCTGCTTTCAAATTTTAGAACTGAACCAGAAATTTAAAGTTGCTAAGTTGCTTGCAAAAATTAAATAGTATCTGGTGACTGAGTTGAATAATGATTACTGAAAAATGCTGTGCCATCATTAACTGGACCCTAGCCATGTGTGCCTGCAAACTCAGGTGGACAGAAAAGGCACAGATCACCTTTGGAAAGATAAGGATGACCTACAAGCTGATTCTGAATATTTTTTACACTTGGGGTCTGAGCCGATGAGGCAAGATTAGTGCATCCAGAGCCCAAATGTGGAGTATGACATGAGGGACATTGGGCAGTCTCTCAGGGGTTTGTAATTGCTATTCTCCTAGCAATCCCTTCACTGTGGCCTACTGCTTCTTAGCCCTGGGTCCTATGTCAATTCCTAAGTGATTCTAATTTCATGCATTCATTCAACCGAAATCTGCTGAGTGCCTAAGTACTATTTCCTGTGCAATGATTCAGTTATGCATTTTCCTGAAAAAAGAGGGGAAGGAGGAAGCAGGGAAAAATAATAATTTAGGGGATTGCATAATCCATGCAAGAAATAACAAGTATTTCGGAAACAAACATGCAGACATATTTAAGCTTCATTTAGAATGAATTAAGTGAAAAACAGAAGAAATCTTTCACCGGTACCTGTATCCCAATTCTTCACTAAGGTGAATCATATGAAGGATATACGATTCCTTGCTTGTTCCAGTGAGGCCAGGCAGCAATAAGATAGTAGGTCTGGTGCTGGCATCCATATAACACTTACTGTTATCATCATCAAACCAGTCCAGTGAAATCTGTCCTCCATCTGCAGTTTTAATAAGTTCACTGAAAGAAATAACACAAAAGACATACATACTCTTTTAGTGTTTCAAGTCATGTCTTAATATTAGTTCCTAATTCTCTCTCTCTTTCTCTCTCTGTATATATATATGCCATTACTTGGTCCTCTCAAAATAACTTCTTTCCAGCCTCCACTAACACACACGTCACTTTCTTTCATCACATGAATGTCATGAAATTAGTATAATAAAGTATTTCCAGCAAGATCAGTAAAAGATAGTACGTAAAAATGGGCTTCAAACTACTTCAAATATTTATCTTAATCATTTCCTCATTGCTCTGAAATACCCAGCATTTAACCCCTATTTGACTGAGGTCACCCAAATAATTCAACAGAGAATCTTGAATAAGTAAACTGCTGATCTGATCACCGCTCTAGCCGTTTGACTCAATAATGCAGTCTCCTCACAGAGCATATTACAAAATTTGCTTCTTAAACACTTCAAAGTACTTCTCTCATAGTATCTACGAACTTGAAGAGTTTTCCCAAACGAATAGTGCAAGTTCCAGGCAACAAAAGAAACTCTAGAGGGACTAGATGACTCAGTAAAATTAATAATAAGCACCATTTAAATCTCCTGGCTACTGATATATTCTGGACCATATCTTTAACACCTCAAGGACATTATCCACAAGAACCCATTTGCTTATCAATATGAAGTCCTTTTACTGGGGTCCATCACAGAAAATCCACATTAATTGGCGTCCTTCTCACCCCCACTGCCAGCTCAATGCATATCATCAAAGGATCTAGGTCCTCAGGGACAGAGGCATGACAAATTGGAAAAAGAGTAACCCCCAAACACTTCTCTCATCTTAGAAAATAAACCATTTACATCAGAGCACCTCCCCCCAACAGTGGTGAAAGGTAACACCTGAATATTTTCCTGCAGCTGCGTGTGTCTGTGGCAGACGTGCCTTCCACCTTCATTCCCCCTTGCTTTTCTATATACTTAACTAAACCGGAGGTTGTATTAACCAAAAACTGGGAGTATGCAAAACATTGTGATTTTGAAGAAATGACTGAAAATGGAACTTTACTTACTTCCTATACTTCACCGGAGGCTTGGAAGTGATGAAAGGTCTCAGCAGTGTCTGTCCTCGACTCTCCCAGCACCAGACCGTCGGGTAGTACGTTTCTGTCACCACAGGACAGTGGTCCTGAAGGAAGCGGCTGAAACTTTCACCCCCTGTCACTAACTGGGGCTTCTGTGGGGAAAGCCAGTATCAGTGAGGTGTCCAGAACAAAGTTTCTGCCAACTGTAAACCAGAAACAAGCGCAAACTCGTCCCTAGCGCGAGATGCATCTTATTACATATCCTTCTGGAAGCCTGATGCAAATAATTCAAACACAACGAACTTAACAGTGGTTTATTAAACCCTTCTAGGGAATGGAGAGAGTTGACACACGAGAGTCATCCTCAGAAGTGCTAGAGCATCGCGGAGCTGCTTTACCAGGTTAGCGAATGGTGACAGGGCAGTGCCGCCGCGCCGAGGTCAGCAGGGTCCCGCGCGCTCAGAGGGCGTCCATCAGATGCCGGGGAAAGGGCGCCCCGGACGGCCCCAGACACTCGCCCCAGACAGCGGCACCTCCGGCTTCGCCTGCTGCTGTCACTCCCAGAGAGCTGCCCGCGGCCCTGCGCCCGCGCCATCCCCCGGCTCACCTTGGCAATGCTGCTCATGTAGTAGCAGGCGTAAGCGAAGCTGAAGCCCAGGATCAGGGATAAGCCCACTCCCGAACCGAAGAAACCGATCCGGACTTGATGCTCCAGGTAGAGCGAGAGCTCCCGGGAGAGCATCCGCAGGTCCATGGCTAAGCGCTGCATGGCCCGGGGACCGCGGCGCGCGGGTGCTGCGGCCGGAGGCCAGCTAGCGGGCACGGAGCGAAAGCGGGCGCGCCGGCGCCGCCGCGGACCCTTGACCAGAGCGTCTCCGGCCGGACTGAGCCGGGCTTCCGCCAACGGGCGCGGCCCAGTGGCCCCGGGAGGCGTAGCCCGGCACGCCGTACTCCGCCGGCTCCGCCCCGGCTTCCCCCGGTCCGCCCCCCACCGCCTGCCACTCAGGAACCTTCTTGCGGCGCGTTTCCAAGCTTGCACCCCCGCGACGGCGGATGGTGTTCTCTCGGCCGGGTCGCAGTCAGCCTGAGTGAACCCCCAGAGTTGGGAGAGAGCGGGTGCCATTTCGGAGAAGGAAATGGGCCTGGCAGCGCGCGTTCAGGCCCCGGGGCGGGCACCTGCCCCAGTGACCTTGAACGATTCCGCAAGGGTCTTGGTTAAGCCTTCCGGTAAACTAGCAGCTTTAGGGTGCCCAGGAAGTGTACGCTGCAGTTGTAAGATTTGGGGAGTTAATGTCAAAGATATGTTAGGAGGATGCACTATGTAGTGAAAAAAAATCCTACATTCCCCCAGGAAGTTGTGTTGCCCCCAAGACTATCAAAAGAGAAAAAATAGTCTATAAACATTCAGTAGTGAAGGCATTCATACTTGACTTTAAATCTCTCAATCCTTTAAGTAGCTAAGTATGCCTTAAATGAGAAGTGGTTCCCAAAAATAAATGAGGAGATCAAGAATAGGAACTGGGATTCAACATTTTTAAAAGCCTATCTGTGGTTCATTAATGCTCTGAATTTATAGACATATGGAAATTCAGTTACCTAATATACAGACAAGAAACCATTTATGAAGTAGGTCCTCCTAGGCTTATTTATGGCAACATGACTAAAGCCAGGAGATACAGACATCTAAAAGGATTAGAAGATTTAACAATCCGTTATTATGAGCTCCTCCCACCAAAAGTTACCAGGAGTAGCAAGGCTCAGATAGCAAAAGGAAAAAAGGCAAGGGCAAGTCTATGACAAATTTCACAGGATATAAATTAGTGATAGGGAAATGGAATGGGCCAGAGTGAGCAATTTATTTTATTTGGCTATGATTTGGTCATTGCAACTTGATGGTTGACAGTACCCAGAATAATTGTTATCTTCACTGAGCCTGTTTTATCTTTTAATCTGTAGAGCAGTAATTTCTGCTCTATAGAGTTGTTAAGATGACTAAATGAAGTAGTGTACGCATTAGCCTCCACCTGAATATAAGTAATTCTTTCACTCACTGGCTCTTGTACTTGAGCACACCCAGAAACTCAAATGCACATGGCAGTTGCCATACTTGACCATTTACATGCAGCATTCTTTGCAATACCTGCACCCGCCTTCTACCCTGCCCACCAATACATACAAGTATATTTCATTTTGCTTAAGTTTGAAGTGAAAAATATCATAAAATAAAATAAGATACTTCATAGGCATCACAGTGTGTAGCAAGCATGCTGACCTGGGAATAAACAACGCTGAGCTCAGCCACCAAACTCAGGCAAACCGTTTACTCTTTTGGGGCCTCAATTCCTTGTCTATAAGATAAGATGGTGGAAATGGAAGAGGCCCAAGTTTCTTCCCTATAAGAAGATCATTCACAATCTTCCTTAAGACAAGAACGATTACTTCTAATTTAGATGAGGAAATGAGAGCTCGGACCCCAACACAATCCCCGGTGATCTCTTTCTCCTGGTGCTCATGCCTTTGTATAATCCTTTCTCCTTGAGTGCAGGTACAACCTGTGACTTCTAGCCGATAAACTATGGTAAAAGTGATGCGATGTCACCACTCCTGGGATTACATTATATTATGTGACCCCAGCTTAGCAGACTGGAGCTAAAAGCTCTCCTGATCACCTTGAAGAAGCCAACAGCCATATGAACTGCCCATGGAGAGGGCCACATGGCAGAGAACTAGTGGTGGCCTCTAGGACTTATGGGTAGTCTCTAGCTGACAACCAGCAAAAATATGGGGCCCTCAGTCCTACAACGGCAAGGAATAAATTCTACCAATACCCTGAATGAGCTTGGAAACAGATTCTTCCCCAGTTAAGCCTCCATGTGAAAACACAGCCTGACCAACATCTTTTTTTTTTTTTTTTTGGCTGCGTCGGGTCTTTGTTTCGAGATCTCCTTGAGGCTTTTCTCTAGTTGTGGTGCGTGGGCTCCAGAGCGCATGGGCTCTGTAGTTGTGGTGCACGTGCTGAGTTGCTCCACGGCATGTGGGATCTTCCCGGACCAGGGCTCGAACCCATGTCCCCTGCACTGGCAGGCGGATTCTTAACCACTGCTCCACCAGGGAGGCCCAATAGCTCATTATTTATTGTAGGAATGTTTTAAATAAGTTAAAGATTTCAGCTGTTTCAATCAATGTTCAAAACTGAGAAACCCATTGAGAGACTTTTGCGTTTTTTCTATATACTTCTCTTTTTAAAATGGTCACAATGAACATTTACTTTTTAAACATTAAAAAAGTTATATATATATGTATATATATATATATATATACATATACAAAGCTAATTGTAAAGGAGTAAATCACATGAAAAGATATATAGCTAAAAGTAAGAAAGGCCAAAACATTCTAAGACAAGTTTTAAATAGGAACATATCTTCACAGATTTTGTATAATGTGCCCTGGTTCCTTTTATTAAGGAATGGTATTTAGAAACAAAGATCTGGGTTCTTGGTTTATAGTTATATATAGATATAGTTGTTTCTGTATCTATCCCTCTGTATTTACATTAAGATAAAGGTGGGTTCAGAATATAACTCTTTTATGTGGACTCCCTGAGGGTTTTTAGGAGGAATTAAACCTCGTAGTTAGCAATGTTTCTGGTTTTTTTTCCTTTAACTTTTGGACAAAGCAAAAATTCCACCTGTAATAGGGAACACCCTATATCCTTAACCTCCTCAGTTATATGGCAAATCAGCAACAGAAATCAGAGGACAGAATGGTTTATACTGACAGAGAATGCCAGAACTGCAAATCACAAGACATACACTTAATGAAACACAAAATTTTAGGTTACATTCAGTTAAAAAGATATTGTAGCTCTATATGGATTGTTATAAAAAAATTGCAGATGGTCACCAAATTATTTATTAATAAACCACTATGACCCTAAATTCCTCAGTTTTAATACTGATTGCACTAATTGCAGCCCTAACTTTAACAATCCCTAACACTAGCGAAGTCCAACCTTAGCACTAACAATCTGACTTCCAAGTTGATTGATTTCTTTGGGAGGAGCAGTATACCCTGGGAACTGAAGCAAGAGACTTCAGGATGAGAAAAGGAGTTAAAATAAGGAAAGGCTCAACTAACAGGCAAAAAGTCATGTTGGAAAGAAGGAATGTACATGTGAGACGCCCTGTGGAAGCCTAGGCAAGAAACAAGTTGAACTTTTTGAAAGCTTAAGAAGTGGTGAAGGAGGCAGATGAGTTTCTGGTTCACAGCCCAATCTGTACTGTTTAGATTTATCACTGTGATCTCTAAAGCTCCCCTCAAGGTTAATTTGTGTTTATTAGATTCAGAGTGTGGCAGCCAAGTAGTATCCATAATAGGGAGATAAATTAGCCTGTTTCCTCCAAGGTAACTGGAGTCATTTGGGAATACCTTCCTATGGAGCAGATTAATTTACAGATTCTAACCCAACTGGAGGAACATAGAGTTGATGCTTCTTCTTCCCCCTTCCCCAGGGAAAAGCCAAAGACATACTTTGTGTAAGATAGAATGACAGACAGACAGACAGAAAAAGAGAAACTATCATATGGGTTTCAATTGAAGTGGTTGAGATCAAAATTATTTTAATAGAACTTCAATAACTAGCCTTCATGCAAAGATGCAGCTTTCTGATCATATGTAGTTGGAAAGAGAAAGATTTTTGGCCACCTTGACATCTGTGAAAACACTCTGCCCTGTTAATTCCCAAATAGCTTGTTTACAAGTAAGTGTACCCATAGTAGGCAAGTGTAGAGTGGTAATGTGAAACACTGCAAGAATGTGATAAAATCAGTTCTTAAGCAAGGCAACTCATTTAAGTTAAAAAAAGAAAAGAAAGAAAGAAAGAAAGAAAAGAAAAGGAAAAGAGAATAATATGTTCTTATGTTCTCAGTTGAGTACCTCCAAACTTACCTGTATACACACTCACACTCGTATGACTGATGGGATATGGTCCTTGGGGACATAGGAAAGGGGGGGGGTGACACCCAAACACAGGTGAAGGCAATGTCCTTTCCTACTTTATCAAAGATCATAACCTATGGTAGGCAGAATTCTAAGATGTCCTTCTCTCAAGATTCCTCCCCGTGAGGTTCAAGTTTACCTCGGAGATATTGTGTTTGGTTCCAGATCACTGCAATAAAGCAAGTATCATAATAGAGCAAGTCACACAAATTTTTTGGTTTCCCAGTGCATATAAAAGTTATGTTTACACTATACTTTAGTCTATTAAATATGTAATAATAGCATTATGTCTAAAAAATGTACATACCTTAATCGAAAAATACTTTATTGCTAAAAAAATGTTAAACATCACCTGAAAAAGCAGGGTTGCCACAAACCTTCAATGCGTAAGAATGCAAAATCTACCAAGTGGAATGAAGCAAAGCACAATAAAATGACGTATGCCTGTACTCACCCTTGTATAATCCCCTCCCCTTGGGTGTGGGTGGGATGTGTGAATATGATGGGCTAGTTCTGTGATTACGTTACATTTTATGGCAAAGATGAAGCGATTTTACACGTGTAATCAAGGTCTGTAATCAGTTGACTTTGAGTAATCAAAGGGGAGATTATCCTGGTTGGACTGACCTAATCAGATGAGCCCTTTAAAGGAGGGTCCAGGGGTCAGACATGGAAAAAGTCAGAGATTCTTTCTTCTGCTGAACTTTAAGAAGCAAGGCTCCATGAGTTCTAAAGCTGCAAGAAAATGAATTCTCCAAATAACTACATGAACTTGCAAGAGGACCCTGAGCCTTAGATAAGAGTACAGGCTTGAGACTTCTCAGTCGGTCCAGTAGTTAAGACTCACCTTCCAATGCTGGGGATGCGGGTTCAATCCCTTGTTGGGGAGCTAAGATCCCACATGCCTTGCGGCCAAAAAACCAAAACATAAGACAGAAGCAATATTGTAACAAATTCAATAAAGACTTTAAAAATGGTCCACATCAAAAAAAAAACTTAAAAAAAAAAAAAAGAGTACAGCCTTGGGAATTCCCTGGTGGTCCAGTGGTTAGGACTTGGTGCTTTCACTGCCGTGGCGAGAGTTCAATCAATCCCTGGATCCCCCCACCAAAAAAAAGAGTATAGCCTTGACCATTGTGTAGAATGTTAGCAGTGAGTTTTTTATAAATCCTCTTTATCATGGTGAGGAAATTCCCTTCTACCCCTTTCATCATGGAAAGGTGTTGGATATTTTCAAATGCTTTTTCCTTGTGTTCTAGGATAAATCCCACTTGGTCATGATGTATACTCTTATTGTGCTGCTGGATTAGGTTTGCTACTATTTTGTTGAAGTTTTTTTTTTCACCTATATTCATAAGGGATATTGGTCTCTAGTTTCCCTTTTTTGTGTTGGTTTTGTCTGGCTTTGGTATCAGGGTAATGCTGGTGTCATGAATGAATTAGGAAATTCTTCTTCCTTTTTTTATTTTTCGGAGGAGTTTGAGAAGCGTTGGTGCTAATTCTTTAAATGTTTGGTAGAGTTCACCAGTGAGCCTTCTGGCCCTAGGCTTTTTTTGGGGGGGAAGGTTTTTGATTTCTGATTCAATCTTTTACTTGTTATAAGTCTGTTCAAATTCTTCTACTTTCTCTTGAGTTAGTTTTGGTAGTATGTGTTTTTCCAGGAGTTTGTCCATTTCATTTAGATTATCTAATTTGTCAGCATATAGTTGTTCATGGTATTTTTTAATAATCCCTTTTATTTCTGTAAGGTCTCCACTTTCAATCTGATTTTAGTAATTTACATCTTCTCTGTTTTTCTTAGTCTAAGTAAAAGTTTGTCCCTTTTGTTGTTTTCGAAGAATCAACTTTTGGTTCACTGGTTTTGTTTTTCTATTCTTTATTTCATTTATCTCTGGTCTAATCTTTATTATTTCCTTCCTTCTTCTAGCTTTGGGTATAGCGTGCTTTTCTCTTTCTAGTTTCTTAGGGTATAATTTTAGATTATTGATTTGGGATCTCTCTTCTTTTTTTTTTTTTTTTTTGCGGTACGCGGGCCTCTCCCTGTTGTGGCCTCCCGCTATTGTGGCCTCTCGCGTTGCGGAGCACAGGCTCCAGACGCGCAGGCCCAGCGGCCATGGCCCACGGGCCCACGGGCCCAGCCGCTCCGCGGCATGTGGGATCTTCCCAGACCAGGGCACGAACTCGTGTCCCCTGCATCGGCAGGCGGACTCTCAATCACTGCGCCACCAGGGAAGCCCCCTCTCTTCTTTTTTAATGTAAGCATTTTCAGCTATAAATTTCTCTCTGAGCACTGCTTTTGCTGTATTCCCATGAGTTTTGATATGTTTTCATTTTCAT
Organism: Aethalodelphis obliquidens; assembly: GCF_003676395.1. Taxonomy (NCBI): domain Eukaryota; kingdom Metazoa; phylum Chordata; class Mammalia; order Artiodactyla; family Delphinidae; genus Aethalodelphis; species Aethalodelphis obliquidens. Next base: position 1,649,224 of record NW_020837976.1, read on the forward strand.
TCATCCTAAATTATTTTCTAATCTTTCTTTTGATTTCTTCTTTGACCCACAGATTGTTTAAGAGTATGTTGTTTAGACGTAGAGAATGGACTTGAGGACACGGGGAGGGGGAAGGGTAAGCTGGGACGAAGTGAGAGAGTGGCATGGACATATATACACTACCAAATGTAAAATAGATAGCTAGTGGGAAGCAGCCGCATAGCACAGGGAGATCAGCTCGGTGCTTTGCGACCACCTAGAGAGGTGGGATACGGAGGGTGGGAGGGAGATGCAAGAGGGAGGGGATATGGGGATATACATATGCATATAGCTGATTCACTTTGTTATAAAGCAGAAACTAACACAATACTGTAAAGCCATTATACGCCAACAAAGATGTTTTTTAAAAAAAAGAGTGTGTTGTTTAATTTCCACATATTTGCAAATTTCCAAGTTCCCTTCTGTTACTAATTTCTAGTTTCATTCTATCGTGGCCATATAAGATACTTTGTATGATTTCAGTCTTTTAAATTTATTGAGATTTGTTTTGTGGCTTAACATATGGTCCATCCTGGAGAAATTTCCATGTTTAGTTGACAAGAATATGTATTCTGCTGTTGTTGGGTGGGGTGTTCTATAGATGTCTGTTAGGTCTATTGGCTTATAGTGTTGAATCTTTATTTCCTATTGATCTTCTGTGAGGTTGTTCATCCATTACTGATATAGTGTATTGGAGTCTTCAACTATTATTGTAGAGCTGTTTATCCCTTCAATTCTGCCAGTTTTTGCTTCATATATTTTAGGGCTCTGTTGTTAGGTGGATATATGTTTATAACTGTTATATCTTCTTGAAGGACTGACCTTCTTATCAATATATAATGTCTTTCTTTGTCTTTCGTAACAATTTTTTACTTAAAGTTTTTATTTTAAGCTATTAATCTAGCTACCCAGCTCTCTTTTGGTTACTATTTGCATGTTGCAGTCGGTTGAATAGTGACTGTAAAAAGATATGTCTAAGTCCTGATACTTGTGAATGTAACCTTAGTTGAAAATAAGGTCTTTGCTGCAGCTGGGTTAAGGGTCTTGAGATGAAATCATCTTGGTCTTAAGGTGGGCCTTAAATCCAATGATAGATGACCCTACAAGAGAAAGGAAAGGGATATTTGAGAGACACACAGGAAAGATGGCAATGTGAAGATGGAGGCACAGATTGGAGGGATGCATCTACCAGCCATGGAGTACCAAGGATACTAGCAGCCACCAGCAGCTAGGAGAGAGGCATGGGATGGATTTTCCCTCAGAAACTGGAAGGAACTAATCTGGCTGATACCTTTATTGTAGACTTCTGGTCTCCAGAACTGCAAGAGAATAAATTTCCATTGTTTTCAGCCACCCAGGTTGTGGTAATTTGTCATGGAGAACTAATACACATGGAATATATTTTTTCCATCCTTTCATTTTCCATCTATTTGTATCTTTTTTTTTTTTTTTTTTTTTTTGCAGTACGCGGGCCTCTCACTGTTACGGCCTCTCCCGTTGCGGAGCACAGGCTCCGGATGCGCAGGCTTAGCGGCCATGGCTCACGGGCCCAGCCGCTCCGCGGCATGTGGGATCCTCCCGGACTGGGGCATGAACCCGCGTTCCCTGCATCGGCAGGCGGACTCTCAACCACTGCGTCACCAGGGAAGCCCTGTATCTTTGATACTAAAGTGAATCTCTTAGACAGCGTATGGTTGGATCATGTTTTGTAATTATTTTTTATCCATTCAGTCAATCTCTGCCTTGTTTTTAAAGACAGCTTTACTGAGGGACTTCCCTGGTGGTCCAGTGGTTAAGACTCTGCACTTCCACTGCAGGGGGCACGGATTCAATCCCTGGTCAGGGAACTAAGAACCCATGTGGCATGGCCAAAAAACAAACAAACAAAAACAAAATAATAAATAGCATTAAAAACAGCTTTACTGAGGTATAATTCACATACCATACAATTACAACGCTTAAAGTGTACAATTCAATGGTTTTTAGTATACTACATCATAAATTTTAAAAAACTATAAATAAATACATATTTATGTAGAAATACATGTGCTGTCATTATATGTATTATATGTGGTCAAATACGTATAACAAAAGTTGTCACTTTAACCATTTTTTAAAAATTAATTAATTAATTTATTTTTGGCTGTGTTGGGTCTTCGTTGCTGCACGCAGGCTTTCTCTAATTGCGGCGAGCGGGGGGCCACTTTCCATTGCGGTGCATGGGCTTCTCATTGCATGGCTTCTCTTGCTGAGGAGCATGGGCTCTAGGCACACGGGCTTCAGTAGTTGTGTCACTCGGGCTCAGTAGTTGTGGCTTGCAGGCTCTAGAGCGCAGGTTCAGTAGTTGTGGCGCACAGGTTTAGTTGCTCCACGGCATGTGGGATCTTCCCAGACCAGGGCTCGAACCCCTGTCCCCTGTATTGGCAGGTGAATTCTTAACCACTGCACCACCAGGGAAGTCCCTAATCATTTTTAAATTTATTTAAAATTCAGTTACATTATTTATATTTATCATATTCAGTTACATTAATTACATTTTCAATGTTGCGCAATCATCACCACTTCCATTTCCAAAACTTTTTCATTGCCCCAAGCAGAAACTCTGTAACCACTGAGAAATAACTCTTCATTGCCTTTCCACCAACCTCTCTGGTAACTTCTAATCTACTTGCTATCTCTGTGAGTTTGACTATTATAGGTACCTTATATAACTGGAGTCATACAATATTTATCCTTTTCTGTATGGCATATTTCACTTATTATAATGTCTTCAAGGTTCACCCATGTTCTAGCATCAGAACCTCACTTGTTTTTATGGCTAAATAATATTCCATTGTATGTATATACCACATTTTGTTTATCCATTCATCTGTTGATGAACACTTGGGTTGTTTCCACCTTTCGGCTGTTGTGAATAATGCTGCAATGAACATTGTCATACAAATATTTGTTTGAGTGAATGCATTCAATTTCTTTGGATATATACCTAGGAGTGGAATTGCTGGATCATATTGTAATTCTTGTTTCATTTTCTTGTGTCAAAACATACATAGCATAACATTTATCATTTTAACAATTTTTAAGTGCACACTTTAGTGGCATTCACTGTGTTCGGATTGTTATAAAACCATCACCATCACCCATCTCTCATCTTCCCATCAGAATATGCCTGTGAAATGTTGTAAGTGTGGTGGATCTTGGGGGTAGAGAAGTAATATATAAGGGAAAGTTTGTATGGTTTAGCACTAGGAATTATAATTGCACTCACTCTCAGTTGGCAACTTTTTCTGTGATGGAATGCCTGAGAGGACTCAAAAGGGTTCATGGTAACACGAGGAACTGCTGGAATTTATATGTTGAGCATCTGAACACATGCCAACAGGGAGGGAAGGATCGCTCTCTCATCTTCCTGGGAACAAAACAAAACAAAACAGGGCTTCCCTGGTGGCTCAGCGGTTAAGAATCAGCCTGCTGATGTAGGGGACATGGGTTCAAGCCCCTGTCCGAGAAGATCCCACATGCCGCAGAGCAACTAAGCCCGTGTGCCACAACTACTGAGCCTGCACTCTAGAGCCCGTAAGCCACAACTACCGAGCCCACGTGCCATAACTACTGAAGCCCACACGCCTAGAGCCCATGCTGTGCCACAAGAGAAGCCACCGCAATGAGAAGCCTGCGCACCTCAATGAAGAGTAGCCCCCACTCGCCACAACTAGAGAAAGCCCGAGCGCAGCAACAAAGACCCAACGCAGCCAAAAATAAATTAATTAATTAATTTTTTAAAAAATCTAAGATGTCACAAGAGTCTTCTTACATTACATATCACGTTCTCATGGTTGGTGAATCTAATTTGGAAGGACAAAAGAAAAGAAGCGCTGTTTGTTGGCTGGGATCGGAGGAGATGTGGGGATGATGCAAGTGTGCCTCTGCTCCCAAAGACAGATTCTGACAGGCAACAGGTGTGTGGGCTGATACTGTCCCTACTTCTGAGTGCCTTCAAGAGCCAGCATGGCACGCATGTCAAAGATTATGGCCCCTATAGGCTTGCGTTTCTGACAAGCTTGGCCACAGAAATGCTTGCAGTGACTCCTTAGACACCAAACTTTGGCGCTTCTCAAACGTAAGCATGTTGGGATATGTTAAAAATATGAACCAAGAACCATTATATGTACAAATATTATTAATGCCTTTATCTTACAGGTGAAGTAACTGGGATCAGAGAAGTTAGGTGATTTGCTGAGGCTCACAGAGCTGGCAAGCCTCAGCATTAGCTAGAACCAGTCTCTTCATTTCAGTGCTCGTTTCATTCTACCACATTGTTTCTATTCAAAAGGTTGACACTGTCTAAAATGTCAGATGATTTCCTCTGAATCTGTTTCAGAATTCAAACAATTTCAGCTTAAGCATTGCATGATATGTTCCAATGTAGTCATTAGTATTCATTTTCCAAAACATATTTTTTTTCTCGAGCATTTATTCCACTTTCTTATTCCACTTTCTTTGGCACTGGTATCCTTGCTTCTACTGCTAGACCAACTGCTTTGGGTAGAGCTGACACCCCATCTAACAAGAGTGACATGAAACCCAGGCCTATCGTGACCTCAGAGTTTGATTCAAGGATAGGTACACTTTCCATTCAGAGTCACTGTCTCACAAGGAGACTTGCTGAGAGTGTCGGGAGGGTGCGGGGAACCTCTTTTCTGCTAGAACTTCTAGCAGTAAGGATGAATGAAGCCAGAAGCTTGAGGCCACTTAGACTATAAAGGAAGCCAAGAAAAGGAAAGGCAGAAATGAGAAATGGAGAAAACCTGAATCCTAAAGATGTCGTTTGAGCTCCTAAGCCAAAACATGCATATTAAACTAGAACTTCTTTTTCTTTTTTTCTTTCAGTTATATGATCTAAGAGATTTCCCCTTTTGGTTAAGCCAATTGGAGTTGAATTTTCTGTCTTTTGAAACAAAAAGGTCCAACTAATATAACATTCTTTTGATTGTTCAGAAAAAATAATTTTAGGAAGGAAGAGGATGGAAATCACTAGAGAGTAAAATTTTAAAGTATTATATCTAATTATGAGTCAAGAACTTGAATTAGTTAGGACTGCTTTCAGCTTTGAGTTACAAAAACAACTAAACGGGCTTCCCTGGTGGCGCAGTGGTTGAGAGTCCGCCTGCCGATGCAGGGGACACGGGTTCGTGCTCCGGTCCGCGGAGGGGCTGGGCCCGTGAGCCATGGCCGCTGAGCCTGCGCGTCCGGAGCCTGCGCAATGGGAGAGGCCACAACAGTGAGCGGCCCGCGTACGGCCAGAAAAACAACAAAACGAAAACAAATAAACAAGAAGGATCTGAAAACAACTTAAACAAGAAGGACATTTTTGTTTTCATATAAAAGAAGTCTAGAAGCAAAAAAGCAAGGAAGTACCAGGGTTGGTTAACTCATCAGTGCAGTATCATTGAGGACCCAGAATCCCTTCTGTAGGCATAGATTGGGACCCTGAGACTTAGAATGAAGGCATTTGGATTCAGACAAATCTGAGAAACTTGAACCCTCATGTCCCCCTTAGATTCTTCCTTCCTTCCTTCCTTCCATCTTTCCTTCCTTCCTTCCTTTCTTTCATTCATTCATTCTTTCTTTCTTTTTCTTTCTACTTCTTATTTTAAAAGTTTAAGACTCATAATAAGTTGCAAAAATAGTATAGAATTCCTGTGTACCCTTTGCTCAGTTTCCTCCAATGATATCTTACATAAACATAGTACCTTGTAAAAAGTAGGAAACTGACATTGATACAGTACTATTAACTCAGATGTAGGCTTTATTCAGATTTTGCCAGTTTTTACATGCCCTCCTTTTTTTTTTTTGAGTGTACAGTGCTATGAAATTTTATCGTATGTGTGGATTCAAGTAACTATCACCACAGTCAGGAATCAGAACTGTTCCATCACCGCAAAGAAACTCTTGTGTTGCCCCCAATAGTCATACCCTTCCCTCAGCTCTAACCCCTGGGAACTATTGATCTGTTCTCTGTAACTTTGTCACTTTAAGAATGTTATATACATGGAATTATGCAGTATGTAATCCTTTGGGATAATGTCCTTGAGATCCATCCAGGAGGTTGTGTGCATTTCATTCCTCTGAGCTTTCTTTGTCAACCAACATACTCCTTTTCCCCATGTCTCAGGAGACTAGCTTTCTATTTATTGAAGACCCTGTAGTGAATTCATCTGAAGTAGTTCGTCCTCTGACTTGGGAGAAGAAAGATCATAAGCGCCATCCCCCCCCCCACCACAAATTGCAAGATTTTTCAAATTTATATTGTCAGAGACCTGAGAATATATAGGGAATGGATTCTCCAAGTGCCTGACAAAAAACAAAAAGCAGAACTTAACATTGGACAGGGATGAATTTAACAAGGGAGCACTTTCCAGAGTTTTCAGATACAATGTGTGGTTCAAACAGCAGATTGGTTGATAATGGTGGCTTATTTTCAGTAGGTTGAGAGGCCAAAAAGCATCTTTAAAAAGCTCACTGATGGCTATCATCTATAGGTCAGGGTTGATGGTGGGAGATTTCACCATTTAAATAGGTTCCTTGATTTCAAGCCACGGTAACAGGCCAGGTGTCAGTGCTTAACCACCAGAGACTAGGTGAACGCAGATACTAAGATGGGCCAATAGGACCAGAGTGGCAGTCAGAATGCTTTAACTCACATAGCTCCATGGTGGTGGCTATTAATCACAGTGAATTAAATAGATGGGCACCTCACTTAAATACTTTTAGATCTAGACAATCAGAAAGATTCTAGCTCTGGTAGGCATAGACCTGAGTCACCACAGTGAAGAGCCATGGCCTTTCATCCAGTGTGTAGATATACGCCATTTCACAGGTTCTTGAATAGAGAAGAGGTTGGGTCTTCTTGAGAAAGCCCTGTGACACAGCCAAAAATGTATCCTATAACTCTCCTTCCTTTTTTTTCTCCCCCCTCAAAACCAGCAGCCATTTTCCAGGGTGAATGGGCACTAGGGAAAGGGAAATTTCTCTTTTAGGCATTTCTATATACTGGCTACGAGTATGCCAATCCTTGTGGGCACCCAAGTAGCCACTGGAATCCATTGGTCAGAGTGGTAGCTTATGGAGGTCACGTGGTCAATCCAGTTTGGGCTCTAGCACACTGCACAATGATTTCAGGAAACTAACTATGGTTAGTTCCCTAGCTCCTGAATGCATAGTTGGAACAGACATACTTGGCTACTGGAAGAATATGCATATTGGCTCCCTCATCTGTGGAGGGAAACATAATAGTAAGAAAGTCCAAATGGAAGTCCTGTAACTGCCCTTCCTTATCAAACAATAAACCAAAAGCAAATTACACCCCTAGGGGAGTTGCAGAGATTAGTGCAACATCGAAGACTTGAAAAATGCAGGGAGAGTAATTCCTATCACCGCCCCCCCCCCCACCATTTAAGTTGCTCTTTAGCCTGCAAAGGAAGATGGCTCTCGTGTATTATTACAAACTTAATCAGGTGGTGACTCAATTGTAGCTACTGTTTTTAGATGTGGTCTCTCTAATGGAGCATATCAATGTGTAGCTCCAGCTATTGCTGATCTACAAAGTGCTTTGTTCTCAGTACAACTTGACAGGCATCATCACAAACATACTGCTTTCATCTAGCAGGAGCAGCTGCACATCTTCAATGTCTTTCCTCAGGGCTATGTAAAGTCTACTGCTCTCTGTCATAATCTAGTTTGTAGAGACCTTGATTCCCTTACCATCCCACAGAACACCATGCTGGTCCATTACAGTGATGACATTATATTGATTTGACTTGGTGGGCCAGAAGTGTCAAGATGCCTTAGTAAGACACGTGAATACCAATGCATGGCAGATAATCTAGGAAAATTTAGATCCTGTCACTTTGATAAAGTTGCCAGGAGTCCAGGGGTCTGGGGCATATCAGAATATCCTCTGTAAAATAAAAGGCAAATTGTACCTTTAGCTGCTAAGAAAGAGGTAAAAACACTTGAACCTTTTTGTATTTTAGAGACAAGATATATCACATTTATATGGCTTTGTACAAGCCAGTTTTGAGTAGTTCCTAAAATAAGAAAAAACTCTGAAGCAGGCCCAGACTGCAGGGCAAGCTTCTCTGTCATGTGGGCCACATGACCCAGCAAGGCCCATATTGTTACATGTCTGTGACAGACTGTCATACAATATGAATCCTCTGTCAGATGTTGATAGTAGAATCCCAGTGCAAAACTCTAGGGTTTAGTTCAAAATTATGCCCTCTTCTTTCAATAAGTATTCTCCCTTTGAGAAATAGCTCCTGCTTTCTTCTAGGTTGTGGTTGAAACTAAATGCCTGACCATGGAACACCAACTGAGATATGTGCTTTGAACATGTGACCAATAGACGGTGCACCCATAGTCATAATCAACAGGTTCAGGAATCAAGGGGTTGACATGGCTCTTTTCATTCTTACACTAGTAGATAACCACCCTGGAAACAATGTTTGGATTCCTATTTCTACACCTGTGTGTTTTACTGGTTATAAGAACTTATTTCCCAAGTGAGGAGTGTTTCCACCAGAGGATACCAAAATATTTCCACGGAATTGGAGGTTGAGACTGACACTTGAACACTTTGGGTTTTTCAAACCACTAAACCAACAAGCACAGAAGAGAGTTTACTGTACTGACTGAGGGATGGGTCCCAATTATTGAGTGGAAATGGGATTCTTGCTACCGAAAAGGTTAAGAAAGGACTGTGTTTGGAATCTAGAGATTCTTTGGGGGTACATTTTGGAATAGTTCACTTATGTTCTAGTAAAACTTAATAGTAGACTACATGTATTAGTTAGGGTTCTCCAGAGAAACAGAACCAATAGGATGTATACATGTATACACATACATCTTCATATATATAATATATACAAATATATAAAATATACTATTAATGTATGATAATATATAAGTGGACACATCTTTATATATAATGGCGAGACTTACTATAAGGAATTGGCTCATGGATTATGGAGGCTGAGGGAGCCCAAAGATCTTCAGTTGGTAAGCTGGAGATGCCGGAGAGCTAACGCGTGAAGACTCAGTCCAAAGGCTTGAGTACTAGGAAAGCTGATGACAGGTGTAAGGTCCAGTCGAAAAGTCCACAGACTCAAACCCAAGAAGAGTTGATGTTTTGGGCTGAGTCCAGGGCCAGAAAAAAACCCAATGTCCCAGCTCAAGTAGTAAGGCAGGAGAAGTTCCCTCTTATTCAGACATTTTGTTTTATTTAGGTCTTCAATTGTTTAAAAGAGGCCCACCCATATTAGGGAGGGAAATCTGCTTTCCTCAGTCTGCTGATTCAAATGTTAGTTTCATCCGGACACACATACACTCACAGATACACCCAGAATAATGTTTGATCAAATGTTTGGGTACCCTGTGGCCCAGTCTAGTTGACACATAAAATTAATTATCACAGTACAACAACCCACTAAGAACTGAGTGAAGTCCTTCAAAAATGAAGATTTGGACCACCTGCCAGGTATGGGACTACAGTCAGTTGACATGTTGGCAGAGGGAAAAGGAAATGTGGGCTTTGTAATGGAAAGAGGGAGTTATAAATAGCAACTATGGTATTGTGAGCAGTAACAGCAATGAGGACAGTAACAGCTATGCTTATTTTCTTCCTTTCTTGTTGTATTAGTTTCCAAGTGCTGCTGTAAGAAATTATCACAAACTCCGTGGATTAAAACAACAGAAATTTATTTTTTCACAGTTCTGGAGCCTAGAAATCCAAAATCAAGGTGTTGTCAGGACTGTGCCCTCTCTTTGAAGGCAGTAGGGAAGAATCTTTCCTTGCTTATTCCTGGCTGCTGGCAATCCTTGGCATTCTTGTCTTACAGGAGCATCACTTCAATCTCTGCCTCTGTTGTCACATGGCCTTCGTCCCCATGTCTGTGCGTCCAAATCTCCTTTTCCCTTCCCTTGTAAGGACACCAGTCATTGGATTCAGGGCCCACTCTATTCCAGTATGACCTTATCTTAACTTGATTACATCTACAAACACTCTTTTTTCAAATAAGGTCATATTCATAGGTAGCAGGGCTTATCTTTTTGGAGGATATAATTCAATGTGCAACACATTTTTAAAAAAAGCTTATGTATTTTTCATTTTTATTTATTTAACTTATCTTGGTTGCACCAGGTCTTAATTGGGGCATGTGTGCTCCTTAGTTGCAGCATGCATGTGGGACCTAGTTCCCTGACCAGGGATCGAACCCGACTCCTCTGCATTGGAGGGCGGATTCTTAACCACTGCACTACCAGGGAAGTCCTGTGCAACACTTTTTATGCATAAGACCAATTTTCCCCCTTCTCATTTCCCAGACTCTTTTTTTATTGAGGTATAAGTGACATACAACCTTTCAGGTATACAACTTAGTGATTTGATATTTGTATATATTGCAAAATGATCATCAAAATAAGTTAACATCTGTCACCACACATAATTACAGAATTTTTTTTTCTTGTGATGAGCGCTTTTGAGATCTATTCTTCTTCTTTTTTTTTTTTTTTCGGTACACGGACCTCTCACTGTTGTGGTCTCTCCCGTTGCAGAGCACAGGCTCCGGATGCACAGGCTCAGCGGCCATGGCTCATGGCCCAGCCGCTCCGCGGCCTGTGGTATCTTCCCGGACCGGGGCACGAACCTGTATCCCCTGCATCAGCAGGTGGACTCTCAACCACTGCGCCACCAGGGAAGCCCCTTGAGATCTATTCTTGTAGCAACTTTCAAATATACAATATGGTGTTACTAACTATAGTTGTCATGCTGTACATTACATCCCGATGACTTTTTTATAACTGGAAGTATGTACCTTTGACCTCCTTCACCCTATTCACCCACCCTCCAATCACTGCCTCTGGCAACCACCAATCTATTTTCTGTAATTATGAGCTTGTTGTTGTGGTGTGTCTACTTTGGAGAATACTAATTTAAACATCCAGGGATGCAGGAGATGATCTATTGGAGTGAAGGAAGAAAGTATGAAAACTTTCCTATTTCTTTGGTATCTTATCCTCTTGTAATTTCTATTTTTGAGTATATTATATAACATGTAACATGCTAATACATATATAAGTTATACATTAATAAGTACACATATTGGAAGTACATGTTCAAAAATTTTGTACTGAAAGGATGTATGATCAAAAATATTTAGAGACCATTGGCAAACTGAATTAATTTAAGGGCCTTGAAATAGTCTTAGCAACATGATAGTGTTATAAATTCACAATGTGTTTAATAAGGGGATGGATGGATAAGAGACTGTTTAATATACATAAATTCATCCAGTATTATATGGGTTATAGTTTTTGCTTTTTTCTTAACTTCTTCTGAAATCCTGGACAAGTTACTTAATCAGTGCTGGCCTCATTTTCTTCTTATCAAATATGTGGATTAGGTTAATTTGATTAATTGTGCTCAGTGGTACTCCAGAGGTTTTGATGAGTTTCTGCAGAGCCCCTGCAAAGGCAGGAGGAAGGGAAGACTACAGGCAGGTACCAGCCTTGCTATATTGCTGGACGGCCGGGGAATTCCTGAATTGCTTCATCTAGAGCGCCTAGCTCCTGTTACAGGTCAGGGTAAGAACAGAGGATTTGTCAAGCGGCGGGGAAGGGATGGGGGAAGAAAAGAAAAGAAAACCACTGGGCTAGATCACCTCTTGAGATCCTTTTCCATTTTAAGGACAAATAAAATTCTAAGTTATTATAACAAATCTCTGGTATTGAGAATAAAAGCCTGTCTAAATATGAGATGATGTCTTCATAAGTATAAAACTCCTGGGTGAGATAAACACAATCAAACATATGGAAAGCCATTATCAATAAACTGGGTTTGAGGTAAAATGCAAGGTTGCACTATTGTCTTATCATCTCAGTTGGCCTTTTCTCGAGTTAGCTTACTTTACAAAGTCAACCACAGTATAACTTGTGCAGTGGCTACATTTTTTTCTAAAACTCTTTTATCAAGTTATTAATGCATGTGATCAATTTAACAGGTGAACAAGAAAAGAAGGAAACCAGAAAAGAACCCAGAGAGAAAAGAAAGAGTTGGCAGAGAAACAATAGCACATTTAACACTTCCAGGGTGAAAATGCTTTGAAATAGAGTACATATTTGACTGCTTATTTTGAACAAATATTTGAACTGCTTAGTTTCTAAAATAAGCTCTGTTTGGCCTTTGGGATTCCATACTGGTATTTTCCTGTTTCACTGACATGAAAAATTAAGAACATTTATTTCACTACATAATCATTCACTGGTTACTCTTTTTTTTTTTCCATTGGTTACTCTTTAACACACCCTTTCTTTCCACTTGATTATTCGATACTGCTGGAGTATTCCTTGCTCCCTTGACTCAGGAAAAGCAACAGTATGCTAACGATGCATCCGTGTGGGCGGTGAACAAATGATTTTAAATCCTACACACCATGATGTCATTTAAGTAATACCAGCCAGAAACCACTCTGTGATTGGGGGCCGAATTATGTAATGGATGGGCAAGATGTTGTTAAATGGGCAATATGCTTGTAAAATCTCTCCCAGGAGCTTGTGCTGTTTGGAGTCTACTTACCACCCTGACTCCGCATAAAGGCAAGACACACATCATTCAGTAACATTCTGCTCAGTTTAAAAACACATCACTAATTACCCACTGTGGTCTGAAATACTTTCAATTTACATATACAGAAATACAGGTTGCCCTTAATCTGTGTCATAATCTGTCCTGTTCCCCACCCCGTTAAAAAAGAAAACTACATAAACACACTACTATATATAAAATAGGTAACTAATAAGGACCAACTGTTATAGTACAGGAAGCTCTACTCAATACTCTGTAATGGACTATATGGGAAAAGAATCTAAATAAGAGTAGATATATGTATATGTATAATAGATTCACTTTGCTGTACACCTGAAATTAACACAACATTGTAAATCAACTATACTCCAATAAAAATTAAAAGCAAAAAGACTAAAACGTTATGTAATCCCAAATTCACAATTAGTACTTCCAGATACTCTACAACTTGTTTAAAGACTGACCTCACCAGAGATACCCGCTTTCAGCAGCCCAGACCACATCCGGATTCTCACTGCCTCCAGTCCCACCTAAAAATCGGCCAGACGCACTTCCTTGCCCCGCCCCTTCCCTCACAGCCAATGGGACGCGCGGCACAACCGATCTGCAACAACTCCAGGGAACCGCCCCTCCATCGTTTCAGACTGGGGCTGGGCGTCTGCCCCTTAGCTTTTCCAACACTTGCGCATGCGTACCCTCACAGGGCCTTGGCAAGGCGCTTAGGGAACGATTTTCTCTGCTTTCTTCAGTCGCGCGACTCTCCAAAACCCTTCCACCGTACTGTTACTGAGGAGCCCTGTCCTAATCCCTCAGACAACGTGCTGCTGCGGCCTTCGGTGCGCCAGTACCCGGATGTGGCGCCGCTCTCGCCCGGCGGAGACTCTGTTGCTGGGCGGAGCGCGGCGGCGTGCGCGGGGGCAGAGAGAAGGGGGCACCTGGGCCCGGGCGCTCGCCGGGCGCCGGCAGGTACCATCACTGCCCACGGGGGAGGAGGCGGCGCCGGCGCTCGGGCGTCCACCCCGGAGCGAGGGCCCAGGGGAGAAAATAGGCCGGCAGTTAAGCTTGCTGCCCGCCGCCCGCGCTGTCTCCCCGGGGTTAACCTCCCCCGGCCCCCTGTGCTCCCCGCGCTCCCGGTCGGGGGAGAGCGTGGTCTCCTGGCGGCCGTCGCTGTAGCCCGGCCGGGGAGCCCGGAGGAAGCGGGGGAGTCCCCGCCCACGGCCCCATCCTCTCTGTCCGCCCGCCGCCGCCGCCGCCGCCGCCGCCTCTGAGCTGCTGCAGTCCGGCCTTCAGTCCGAGCGGGGGGCGCGGCGGCGACGGCTGGGGAGCGGCTTTGGGCTCGGAGGGGACCGCGCCGCCGCCCCCGTGAGTTATTCTCACGTCCCCCGGGGCTCGCTGCCGCCCCCGCCGGCGCCGAGAGTCCGGCCCGGGCCCAACTCCCTCACGGGTCCCCCGGCGGCGGCGGCGGCGGCGGCGGCGGAGCCCACCGCTCGGGCCCCGATGAGTAACTCCAGGAATAACCGGGTGATGGTGGAAGGGGTCGGGGCCCGAGTCGTGCGCGGCCCGGACTGGAAGTGGGGGAAGCAGGATGGTGGCGAGGGCCATGTGGGCACGGTCCGGAGCTTCGAAAGTCCCGAGGAGGTGGTGGTGGTGTGGGACAACGGCACCGCCGCCAACTACCGCTGCTCCGGGGCCTACGACCTGCGTATCCTGGACAGCGCGCCCACGGGTAAGCGGCGGCCACCTGGCCCGGGGCCTGCGCGCGTGGGGGCAGGGGCGAGGCGGGGTGCGCGGGCGTCGGGAGGCCTGGGAGAAGCCCGTGATGGAACGCCTACCGTGCAGCGCCTGGCTGGAGGGAGCGGGGAAGGAGTCAAAGGGAATTTTAGGTTCAATACCTGGTAAACAAAAACTTACAAAAAAGACCCCTCTTCTCTTCCCTCCGTCCCATCCCCAAGGGGAATGATGGCTGCACCATCATGGGGATGCTTTCAAGCCTGGAAGGCACAAAGCACCGGGAAGACCGCAGACACTTCCCCTCCTCTTTCTCCTCTAGGGAAGGGGTCTAGAGAGGCCTGTCTAATAAGGCATTGAAATTAATCAGTCACCGAGTGATGAGTGTCTGAAGGGAGGCTTGCCTTGCCATATGGTGTTTAGTTGACCGGTTACAATTGCCGAGGGGCCGTTGGTACCTCGGATTTGTTGCGATAGCCTTTTTTCCTCCTCATCTAACACATAGAAAGACTTGGAGTTCAGTAGCTGAATGCTGCTACTTAGTACCCTGTGGAATGATTTTTCATTTTGTTTCGTTGTGTATCTTTATACCAATAGAGGGAAAAACAGCCTAAGCTGTTGAACCCTTTCTTTGTGTTAAATACTCTTTTCAAGTGGAAGATAGGTATAGGGGACACCTGATATCTTTTAACGTCTCAGTTCATTTGTAAGGTTATATCAGAGACTTATCCATTAACACAGCAATGAGTCAGTGTCCTTCTTGATTCACCAAATTTCAGGGCACTGTTTGTTATTGACTCTAGGATTTTTATATAATATGATAAACTGAAAGCTTGCTCTCAAAATAATTTAATCGAGTTCATTTTCACATAGATTTATCCTTGGTACTCTGTTCAGTAGGAAATAGTTTCAAATTTAAAATTTGATAATTTTCAGAATGCTTAAATAAACTATTTTTAAAGCTTTATGATTGAGTTTGGCAAAACCTAACAAATCCTGAAATAGGTACATAGTTACTGTTAGCACCAATAAAAAGGAAATTAACACAAGGCAGTTCAGGTTTTGAATAGATAATTCATAAAATTGTGTTTCTTTGCTGGCTTTTTAAACATTGCAGAGGATTTATGTGCAGGACCAGTTTCTTGTGTGTTCTTACAGAACACAAGCATATGTATTGTAAATCTGCAACCCTTTTAAGGCCCGGTGGTAATACACTATATTCTTTTCTGTACTTTTGCTTCTTAACTTAATAGTACCTATTAGTGATTGTTCCATGTTAGCACATAGATGTCTGCCTTATTCTTTCATAGCTGCATAATATTACAGTGATTGGATGCAGTAATTTATTTAACCAGTGCTTTGTTGATGGGCATTTGTATTCTTTCAGGTTTTCTTATTTACGGTGATGCATTGAATGACTCTTTGTACATATATCCTGTGCATGTGTACTGAGTACTTTGGAAGTGGAATTGCTGCATCAAAAAGTGCACATATTTAATATTTTGAGAGATGTTGACTAAATGCCTTGGGAAGACATTTTCCCTATTTACCCTCCTACAACACTGTATGGGGCATATTCCTGTTTCTGCACACTCTTAAAATTTTATCCTGCTAGCTCAAGCTAAAGTTTGAGCTCAATAATTTGGAGGCATCTTGGGATCAGTAATTGTAGGTTTATGGGGAATTTTAAATATCTTTCCAGGGTAAAAGTAAAGTGTAACAAATCCTGTACTACAGCAATTTCTGAAGGGATATTCATGTTGTCTGTATGTTTTCTAGTATGGAGTATATCTGTCGTGTAAATAGTTTCGTTATCTTATGTAAAAACAGGTATTTTTCAGAGGTTTAAAAATCTTAGTTTACAGGATAATTTTACACATTAATTTGTTGGTATGTATCAATTCATCTTGTTCCTCTGATTCTGTTAGCCAACATTTTAAAAACACTTCTGGAGAAAATTAATGTTAAGCAAATAAAGCAAGAAAGTAAAGTTTCTTTAAAAAGAAAATGTATGGTATGTTAAAATGTAGAACAGTACTATTTGTTGTTTAGGACAGGGTTTCTCAGTTTTGGTAATATTGCTGTTTTGGACTGATTAGATAATTCTTTGCTGGAGGGGGCTGTCCTGTGCACTGTGGCCAGCATCCCTGGCCTCTACCCACTGGTTGCAGTTATGATAACCCAACATTTTTCAGACATTGCCAGGTATGATTGCTGCGGGTTGGTACTCACTGGTTTGGGAATATGTACATATGTGGTAAAAGTGTACCAAAAAATAATAATAAATGCCAAGTTCAAGGGAGTGGCTCTCTTTACACTGAAGGAAGTGGAGTGTAGTAATTTTTTGGGTAAGTTTTATGTCTTAAACTGGGTGGCGGTACATAGGTGTGTGTTATATTTTTATGCCTTTTGTGTTCTTAAATTTCATAGTTAGTTTTTAAAAGTCTTGTAATATTTACCAGGACAACTGAGATTGTCTTTGCTTATTCATTCTTTGTTCCTTACTTGTTACCCACATTATATGAACAGAAAATTTATTGCAGTCTGTTTGGGAATTAAGAAATGGGTAGCTTTTAAAATAAACTTCTGTGAAACTTTCCTGAGAATTAAGGATTCTGGAATGGTTGAGTCATTTTGAATCTTTCTGATATTTCTTTACTGTGTGTTGGAGATTTGGTCTGAGGGTTGTATGTGGGGTCTGTAACATTTTGGCACAGAAGCTTTGTTTTTTTTTTCTTTCAGGTGACACATGATAAATTTGAATTTATGGTCTAAGATAGTAAAACCTTGAGAAGAGGAGCATTTAGTATATATTTGAATGATATAACTTCTATTTTGTATCCAGATATATTTGGTTAATTTGTTGTGAGCAAGAAGATCGTGAAAATATATATGTTATTGGTGAATTAAGTTTGGAGTTAATTTTGTGAAGTCTGTAATCAAGTAGGTATAGTTGACCTTTTATCATTTAGGTACTGATTTTATAGGATTTGGGGAGAAATGTGTTTTTACTTAATGCTTGTTTTTTGGTCACTTGACTACAGTGTTATATTGTTACCAGAGAAAGAGTGGAGAAAATAAATGTGGGTTTCCTATTAAAGTTCTTTCTACTCTCCTGGGTATGGATAACGAAAGTTAGGAGTATAGATGATTAGGTTTATTTAAAACTAGTTTCTGGTATTTTTGGTCCAGGCTGTTTGGGGGGCAGTTCTTTGTAGTTTTCTTCCACCCCTAGCAAAGAGTGCTTCTTAGGTCATTTGTGGACCAGCTCCTTAGACGTCATTATTCAATTGAAGGTCTAGAAGTGCTGACCCTGGATAAAAAGTGAAATGGCTTAATAACCCTCAGCGTTGCCTTTCTGAGGCCTCCTCTTTCTCTTCTGATCTGTTTCTAGAACTACAGGAGAAAAGAGTGTTATCAGGGGACAGAGTCTTAGGAAAAAACAGGGCTTGTGTGAACAATGTTTGGGGAATAGGATGCCAGACCTGGAAAGGATGAGATTTTGTGAGAGGTTTTTTACTAATGGCATCTGTAAGGAAAACTTGATTTTCCTATAGATCCTATGTATTTTAAATACTATGTAAAATGTCTTCTTTTTTATCTTCATCTGCTAAAACAATGTTTTAAGTGATGAAAGTCCATCTAGTTTTAATACTCCTTGTAAATTGCAGCAACTGAGGACCTCAAGAAATCAACTTGGAGATCTCAAGAAATAGTTATCCCTCTGTCAGTACTTCTCAAACGGACAGTAAGCATGCAGATTAACTGGGAACCTTTAAAAATGGACATTCTCATTCAGTAGGTAAGGGATTCAGCAAGAGTAGTTTAAAAGTGCCCAGGTGATGCAGATGATGCTGGCTCATGGACACACTTTGAATAGCAGGATGCTAAGTGACTGCTTGTCTTTTGAGATGTCCAGGCTCTTTGTTGTTTCCTTTTCCCTTCAGCTGATTCCAAGCCTTCATTGTTTGTCAGTAATATATGTCTTCAGTTTTGGAGACTGACATTATTGGGCAGGAAGAAGGGGAGGAAATAAAGGAACATGAAACAGCTTTCTTTTTTTAAAAAAAAAACAAAAAACACTACTCTTTTTTAAAAATTTATTTATTTTATTTTATTTATTTTTGGCTGTGTTGGGTCCTAGTTGCTGCGTGCAGGTTTTCTCTAGTTTCCGCGAGAGGGGGCTACTCTTCGTTGTGGTGCACGGGCTTATTGCGGTGGCTTCTCTTGTTGCGGAGCACAGGCTCTAGGTGCGTGGGCTTCAGTAGTTGTGGCACCCAGGCTTGCAGGCTCTAGAGCGCAGGCTCAGTCGTTGGGATGCACAGGCTTAGTTGCTCCGCGGCATGTGGGATCTTCCCGGACCAGGGCTCAAACCCGAGTCCCCCTGCATTGGTAGGCGGATTCTTAACCACTGTGCCACCAGGGAAGTCCCGAAACAGCTTTCTAATATATGTATTTGTTTGCAAATATAATGCTGTCTTAATATATATTCTCGTTCTAAACTTTACAGCCTTATCTCTCTGGATTAGGTATTGCTTTTGGATGTATTTCCCGGTAGCTGCCCACCAGGTTCTCTCTTCCACCTTCCTTAATTGCTAGGCAGTGTGATCACAGTGCACTCTGTGCTTCTGTCTACTGCCACAGGTATGCTGTGTTGTAACTGTCTTTTGCATGAGTTTATTAGTTTGAGAGGAAGGAGTGTGTGTGTGTTCCTTGTATCTCCGTTTTCTAGCAAAGCCATAGCTCTGGATGAATATTTTCTGAATAAAATGCTCTTTTCAAAGAACTTTGGACTCATTTGATCTGCGGTTAGATAGATATTAGCCTAACACAGATAAAAGGGAAGGCTTGGAGAGATGAAGAGACTTGTCCAGTCACAAAGCTGGTGAATGGCAGATGTAGGGATGAAAACCCAGTTCATTGCTTTTCCTCATCATTCTCTCTTCCATTTATAGTATAGTAGTTCAGAAATGATCACCATTTGTATTACTTTTCCTGAGGGAAAATTGATTAGGAAATTTAAATAATTTATTCTAGTCTGTGATATGGTTATTTGATTAACTTAATGTAACATTGTTGGAGATTAATGGTTTTTCTGTGTGTATCCAACATGACAGGTAGTTTATTACATGTAATTATCTTTAGCCTCCTTTAAGAAAACATATCAGTCCTGTGAAAGAGTTTTTGCAAAGTAATTGCTCTCAAAGCAAGTAATTGAGCTGCACATGAGGCTGTCAGATTCTCCAGCTCAGCTGGTTAGCCTTTACTATATGGTATTGTTTTTTTACTTTATTGGGGTTCTTCATCTTTTATGTTTTCTTTGTTCCAAACAGTGGCCCAAAGTCCCAGTCATCCTGCACTCTTGAAGCCAAGCTCTGCTCTTGGCAGAAGATGTGACATGGTCATATCTCTAAACTATCAGATCTTACTGAAACTCACCTTGTTCATAAAGCTTCTTTTGTTTTATGAGAAAAATTGGCTTATTAATATTTATGTTTGTATGTGTGTGCTCAGGGGCAACATAGATACTTACATTACCTGGTGTGGGAGAAAATTTTTATTTAGAAGTTAGAAGCCAGCTAGCTAGCTTTTTCGTTTAGCAATGAAATAAATGGATTATATCAATTTAAATATAAATTTCCCTCTACCTTTCAAAATTTGATTTAATGTTAATAGTAAAGAGCTAATATCTATTCATACAGCTAAATCACAGCTAACCTGGGAAATACAAATTAAAAAAAGAGACTTCACCCCATTTAGATTGATTAAAAGTCTAAAAATAGTATGCATTGATAAAGAATATGGGGAAATCAGAACTCTCAAGTTACTGGTGGGATTGTAAATTAGTACAACTACTTTGAGAAGCAGTTTGGCAACATCTTGTAAATTAAAAAAAAAAATTCATGTATCCTGCAACTGAGAAAATTTACTTCTAAATGTTATGTCACGAGATTCTCAAGCACACATCCATAAAGAGATATGTATAAAGAAATTCACTGCAGTCTTGTTTATAAAAGCAGTAATTTGAAGTGACTGAAAATTTATATGTAGAGTATATTATGTTGCATGAGTCTTATACAATAAAATATTATCAGTTAAAATGAAAGAATTAGCCTATATTTATCAGATATATGGTGAGTGAAAAAGTAGATTTCAAGGAGATACTGGAGATAATACTGTGTTTTTTATGTAAGTTTGAAAAAAGACTAAAAGTTCTTTTTATGGAAAAATATATGTAGAAAAAGGATAAAGACTTAGACTGAAAGGATCTAACTTCAGGGTGGTATTTTGGTATTTTGCTTTTCATCTCATCAAATTATTATTTTTCTTTTTAATGAGAGCAATGTGATTTTTCTTCATTGTTTTTGGAAATCTTGGTTTAGTATGTTAGTAAATCAAGTCTAAATTGAGTTTGTTTCCATTCTTGATTTTGTTGGACGCATTGGCTCTCAGGAGACCTCACGAAGATAGACGATAGATCCAAAGGGAAGAAGTGCATTTCTGATGTGTCCTTGCTGGTTATGAAGCTGTTGTCTCTTGCCTTCAGTTCACCCTCTGCGCTCCTGCCCCTGAGGCTGGGCTGGGGGTGGGGAGGGATATACTCTTTCTTGTTTTGCTTGCTCTTCCTTCAGGTATCATTTCACTGAGCAGGATTTCAGTGTCAGTATTTGATTCCAGTTTGCTTATTTCCAACACCATCAGAAGTAGCCTGATGTGCACCCCCCGCCCCGTGACGCTAGCACCTGCCAGTTGCAATCCCTCTTTAAAAGTCTGGATCCCAGCCCTATGAGACCCCTCCTTTAAGCCTCTTCCTTTTTTTTTTAATACGCCATGATTTATTTCTTTTTTAAAATTTATTTACTTATTTTTATTTTTGGCTGCATTGGGTCTTTGTTGCTGCGCACGGGCTTTCTCTAGTTCTGGCGAGCGGGGGCTACTCTTTGTTGCGGTGTGCCTGCTTCTTATTGCAGTGGCTTTTCTTGTTGTGGAGCACAGGCTGTAGGCGCGTGGGCTTCAGTAGTTGCGGCTCGCGGGCTGTAGAGCACAGGCTCAGTAGTTGTGGCACATGGGCTTAGTTGCTCTGGGCATGTGGGATCTTCCCAGACCAGGGCTCAAACCCATGTCCCCTGCCTTAGCAGGCAGATTCTTAACCACTGCACCATGTAAGTCCCCGCCTCTTACATTTTAATAATACTATTTTTCATTGTTTCCCCATTTTTAGAAGTGGTGTGGTTTCCTGTCTCCTGACTGGACCCTGATTAATACAATGTGTTTACCAAATCTCAATCTTATTTTTCTATCCCATTTACCAGTTAAGTAAACATTTTTATTGAAATTTAGCTAGTAATTTTCCATCTTTTCTGATGCTGATCATTTCTAACAAACGAATTGGACAGTGTTTCACTTTTACATTGTGAATAAATAAATTCAAAATCCACTGAATTTAAAATGAAATAAAAGTGATTTTCCTTTATGGATGCAGATATTAGAGTTTATTGGTGATACACATTGTTTCAGCATTAAAGACCATATAATGATGGAAGTATCTCCAAATGCCAGTTTTCACGGTGCTTACTCTAGTTTCTTTTGGACTGCGTTTATTTTTTTATTTATTGTCAGACATCACCTTTACCTGGAAGGGACAGATTAAATGGTGTAATTTAAAAATATATGTATCTTCTAGGGAGCACACCATTAACAACCACTTTTCATTCCAGAAAAGGTGTGCAATTTGGGAATACTTATTTTATTTTAAAAAAATGGAACTATTCTTAATTTTGACCCTCAAGCACTTTGTTGCAAGATAATCAACATGTTGTTTTGTATCATTAGGAGGGGCTCCACAAGACTGCTTAACTAGGCACAAAATAGGTGCAGCCCGTCTTAATGTGCAAGAAGTGAGCAACAGTGTTAGACCCTCAGGCTGTCAAACTCCCACTCACCTTTAGTACACCTTGTATTCCGTGTGTGATTTTTTTTTCTTTTTTTTGTGGAGACCCACTGAGGGTGCTAGTATCAGCTGAATAATGTACAATTAATAACCTAATTTCATTCATAGATTTTTTAGCAAAATAGTAAATACAGGGAATTCCCTGGCAGTCCAGTGGTTGAGACTCCGAGCTTTCACTGCTGAGGGCCTGGGTTCAATCCCTGGTCAGGACCTAAGATCCCACAAGCTGTGTGGTGTGGCCAAAAAAAAAAAAAGAAGAAAAGAAAAAAGAAAAATAGTAAATATAAAAGTATTAATGGAGGTCCACAACCCTTTATTCAGAATGCTTGGGACTGAATTTATAAACTTTTGTTAATGCCCACTTCCAGGTCCACAGCAGCACCCTGTCATCAGATACACCAATATTTCTGCAGGAAGCATATGAATGGTTATACTAAGGGGGTAAATAAAGACTACACAGCCTCTTGTTTGTTCAGATCAGGATTTACCACTAAATGAGTTTCCTGCTCATTTACAAAAAACTTAAGAGTTTTGGGATTTTGGACAGATAAGAGATTGTGGGCTTATCTCTTTAATTTCAGAGGATCATCTTTTATATTTCCTGGGTCATGTACTTCACTTTGAAAACCATTGCACTGTCACCAAGCAGGAGCTTATGCATTTTAAGTATCTGTAGGGAAATGGCTTTTTTAGAACACTCCTCATTCTCCTAAGCCCGTTTCTTTACTCATATACTTTCATATGTCCCCGTACCAATTTAGCTTGCCTTTTTTTATCATCATGTTTGCATTACAGCGATTAAACCACCTCCTCAGATGGAACTAGGAACACAGGAACAATTTTGATCTTTGCCCATAGATTAGCTCTATGTAAATAAGTTCTTGTGAAATAGTCTGGTACCTAAGTTATCTTTAAAACTTTGTTTCTGAGGGAAAATGGTTCTGAATTCTAAACAGCGGGCTTTTAAATGAACTTGTAGGACACAACTAAGATAAGGTGGGGTTTAAATTAATGGAGGAGATAATGGAATGCAGCAGGTAGTCCAGACATTCATTTCTGGCTTTGGATTGCCTTTGGGAGCATATTTACTTTTGTAGATGCTTGCTGTGGTTAGGGTTAGTTTATATTCTCTAAGCACCCTCATGATAAGAGTATATAGCTTTCTCCTGGGATGGATTTATCTTCTTGATGATAATTTTGTTCTGAAAAAATCAAGAAATGGGGTAGAAACGTTTTGATGTTAAAAATCATTATTTGAATTTTGGGAGTTTTGCAGGGCTAGTGATAATAAATCATAAAAGCTTGAGATTGTAATATTTTACATTGTGGTGCCTTGCTCGCCCCTCTTTCCCAGTCTCTTATCATGGAGTAGTGGAAAATGCACGAGCTTAGTAGGGAAGTCAAGGTATTTGTTCATTCTAGATTTTCTCACGTGGCCTCGTTAACTAGGGGAATGGACTAACATTTACCATCATGTGTCAGGAACTATGCTAAGCTTTTTATATACTTTATCTCATTTAAACTTCATAAAAGTGTTGTTCGATAACCTTCATTTTACTTATGAGAAAACAGGCTGTGAGAAATGAACTAATTTGCCCAAGATTTCATAAGTAATTGGTTGATGGCTGAGATTCAAGTCTAGGTTTGTCAGTCTTTTTTTTTCCCCCTGCCTTATAACATTAGTCTCTTTAAAACTTTAATTCTTCACCTGTAAAATGAAGTTGGAGTAGGTCAAGGTACACAGGTGTTTTGCTTGTAAAATGAAAAAATGAATTTTTATCTGTTAGGAAAAAAATAAAATGGATAAAATTCTTCTTTTTGACCTCATTAATTTTCTACTCTGTGTAACAAGTGCTAAAAATAACAAATACATTACTAAAATTGCCAGTTGTATGCCTAATTTGACACCTTGTTTCCTTTGTTTGGACTGTGTAAAGCATGATTGTAATTTTATTATGCAAGCTTATAATAATGTAGAGTAGCAGAGGCTGCAAAAATAGATGAGGGAATAACTTGTCCAACAGAAAAGATATGATGAAAGAGTTGTAGATTTTGGGTGAGGCACTTTCAAAGACATCTCCTTAACTCATAACAGGAGTTGGTTGGAAGTAGATGGTGTTTCACTCTACAACACTTCTGAAATTAACTAAGAAGTAGATAATGTTTTCAATTTTAAAAATGTATCTCTTTGAGATTTATTTGAATATTAGAATAGGATTTAATAACTTATATTTTTAGTGCAGAGGTTGAATGGGGAACATGATGCCCTAGATATGTAATTATTCTTCAAATAAAATCAGAGCTAAGGGCTTCCCTGGTGGCGCAGTGGTTGAGAGTCCGCCTGCTGATGCAGGGGACCCGGGTTCGTGCCCCGGTCCGGGAGGATCCCACGTGCCACGGAGCGGCTGGGCCCATGAGCCATGGCCGCTGAGCCTGCGCGTCCGGAGCCTGTGCTCCGCAACGGAGAGACCACAACAGTGAGAGGCTTGCATACCGAAAGAAAAAAAAAAAAAAAAAAAATCAGAGCTAAGTAGAGGGAAAAACCCTGGTAGGGTAAAAGCGTAAGAGGCCAAGCTTTGTAATCAGCCTCCTCACATGGGTTTGAATTTGAGCCCACCACTTACTAAGGTGTGCCTTCATATCGTCAATTTCTTCATCTATAAATGAGGATAATAATGCCTACCTTTTAGTATTGCTGGGAAAGTTAATAAAATATATGTGAAGCACCTAGCTTGGTACTGATTTAAGTAGTGGTTAGTATTATTAATAATAACAATACTATTTTCACTAATTTACTGTTTCTCAAGAGTAAGGAATGTGGAGTACACCAACCAGCTGGCAGGTCACAAAGGCCTCACCCTCAGTAGGAATTTTAATTACATTTCAGCCAGTTTCTAAACCATAAGTACTTTGATGGTTCAGGGAGAATAAGATGCATACTCAAGTTGGTTAACCCTCTTTAATCTCTGTAAACTTGTCACATTGATTTGGGGTTAAAATTGAATGAATCCATAAATCAGAAATAGGAATTCTTGGTTGGCTGAGTGACATCAGCAAACGGTTATGCCACAGCAAGTAATTGCTTTTAAACACTGTTTAATGACTTGTAAATTATTTTTTGAGGTTAGGTGAAATCTTTTTTTTTTTGTTGTTGTTGTTTGTTTTTTTGTGGTATGCGGGCCTCTCACTGTTGTGGCCTCTTCCGTGTGCTCTGGACGCGCAGGCTCAGTGGCCATGGCTCACGGGCCCAGCCGGAGCTGCATGTGGGATCCTCCCGGACCGGGGCACGAACCCGTGTGCCCTGCATCTGCAGGCGGACTCTCAACCACTGCGCCACCAGGGGAGCCCAGGTGAAATCTTTTAATTAGGGCAAAAGATTAGAGGATTAGCTAGGCACTATACTAGTCTACTAGGAATGCTTATTTTTTATTTTAAAAAAGTTTTAAAATTTATTACATAGTATTTAAGATATCCAAGTGGATAAGTGATTAATAAATGTGAACCTATCTAGAAATAAAGCATTTCTAATGTTTAAAACACTCTCTGTACTTCTTCCCAATTTCATTCCCTTTCTCTCCTAAAGTAACCACTGTGTAGAAATTAGTAATTCCCATGGGTTTCTTTACGTTTATGCTGTGTTGTATATATCTGTAAACAGTGCATAGTACTTTATTTGCAACATTCTGTATTCTTGAATAATTTTAAAATTCAACATTATGGTTGAAGGATTCATCCATGTTGAATTGTGTGGCTCTTGAGCGTTCATTTTAGGTATTCCATTGTATACCTAATACATATCTTCACTCTCTTGTTAATGAACATTTACATTGTTTACTTTTTCTTTTGCTCTTATACAAAGTGATAATTCACATATTCTTGTTCCATGTTTAAGTGCTTCACATAATGAACTGCTTGTAGTAAGAACCTTCTCTCTTTCAATCATTTTTTTCTCTCTAGAAATTTAACATTTTACTTAAATAAATCAGTGCTTTATGAATTTGAGCTGTTTTTCTTGGCTCTTTTAAGAAACTTGTGGTTATTGATCTCGACCATAGTGTTTTACTGGTCTCATAAAATTTGCCAGCAAAAAGACTTAAGCTATGTAAATACTCTAAGTTATTGAATTTAGGCGAGATGTCATTAAAATGTAGAGCAGATGGTCATTTGAGTATTAGAATGAGTCAAAAGCTATCATCAGGTGGTTCATTTAACGGTGGCAGATGTCTTCATAAAGCTTAGCAAAGGGAAAGAGTGTTAGCTCTCTAGGGTGGTATGGTATTCTTTAGGAGGGAGAAAAAGCATTCATGAGTTTAGTTAGGGAATTAAATTTTATTGAATTTTTAAGGAATAACTCTTGGAGGTTCTAAGGAGGTTCAGAGTGGAAGGGAGTGCTTTTAGTTGAGAATGAATTGGGTGGATGAAGTAAGGGGAAACAAAAAAGCTGCCAGAGTAAGAGACCAGTAAAATGTTGGCCTTGTTCATTTAATTCTTTTTCCTTTTTTATGTTTTCTTTAAATGTCATCTTTTGTTTTAAAGTCAATTAATTGCATTCTCATTAAAAATTCTGTACTGCTCATTTTGGTAGTGGAGTGGGTTGCTTTGTTTACTTTTTCCAATTCTCAGTATTAGTCTGTTTCACAGCTGTTCAGTAGCTTTGTTGGCATTTGAACTGTGGGAACCAAGAAAGGATTTGGATGTGCTTTTGTGTGCATTAGTGGTTTTCCTGACGTATTCTTTAAAACCGTGAATTGTAGAAGTTTTTATTTTTTTTTAACCAGTTATCATTGTATGTTTAAATGGCTGCTTTTAAAGAAAGCCTGTACTCAGATTATGAGCTCATGAATGTTATTGTATTTTGGAGAAAATGAACGTAGAGATGAAAAATATGTAAATAGGGGAACAGCTGAAAACTGGGCTTTTCCTTTTCTGGTCAAGTGAGGAGGTTGGGATACATTTTCCCTATGCCTTTCATCAGTCAGCACTCATTTGAAGAGCTGTGCAGATAGATTAGGATATACCTCTTAGTGTGTATTGGATACCCATTTGTTTAGTGTATTTGACTTTTTGTGATGGCATAGGAGACCTATTTCAGACCTGTTCAGAAACTTAACTACTGTGTGGACATTTACTGTTACTGCTATTTAATGTTAATTAAGATGTTTTTCGTCATGACGCTTTCCTGTGGTAAGACAAATTAGACTCTTAAGGCACGTGGCAATAAGGAGTGTACTTATTAGCTATATATTTTCTTTTCATAAGCACAGAATAGCTCAAGTTAGGGTAAGGGTTAAAAGACATAAAAACTTCTGAGTAGCAGTGTACCACATTGCTGAAGTAACTATTTGAACGTTGGTTTCTGTAAATACTTGGAGTTCCTCATGTTTTTGTTTATTTTTAGCTTTTATTTAGAAGTGACATATACCAGCATTTCTGATGCTTATACTGCATATTAAATGCCCCTTCTCGCCCAGCTGCTTCCTAGAATTAATACATACCCAGTGTAGAAAACTTGGAAAACCCCAAAGGGCGATCCCGTCAAGCACATTTTGGGGGTTATCTTTCTAGTTTTTCTGGGCACATGTGTTATATGTATAATGTAATTTATGTACCAAAGTGCTCTATTGTAATTCTTTGCATACTGCTTTATAAAATAATAATATAGTTTACCATCTCAGTACCATTTCTTCTACAACATGGTTTAATAACTGCATAGAATTTCTATGGATTACCTTAGTTTACACATAAATAGCTGCATCCCCATCTTTTCAATATGTTATGTTAAATTTTTATTTACTGCAAACAATTTAGTATCATGAGATGTACCTTTTAAAAAATTTGAAGACAGGGTCAAAATCTTTTAAAGCATTTGAAACATTTTGCAAGTACCTTCCATAGAGATTGTATCAATTTCTGTTTCCCTCTCAGCAGTATGACTGGCTCCCTTGACACCATCTTCACGTACACGGACATATTATTTTTAATCTGTTCCAATTTAAGAGGATAAAGTTGGTATCTCTTGTTTTGTATTTTCTTTTTAAAATTATGAAATTAATACTTATAATAAAACTAAACAATTGAAAATTGTATGTAATAAAGCTAAACAACTGAAAAGTGTATACAGAAAAAATGTGAAGGTGCCTTCTCCTTCCTCATCTGTGTATCCTCAACCACTGTCAGCAGTTTGGAGGAGTTTCCAGGTTTTCTCTATTTATACACTTCCTATATGTGTGTGTGACTTCTAGGTTTTGTGTCATGCTTAGAGAGACTTTACTCAGAATTGTAAAAGATGCTGTTCAACAATTTTTTCTAGCACTTTTATGGTTTTCTTTTTTTCATATTTAGCTCTTTAATTTATCCACATTTTTGCTACGCTGTACTGCAGGGAACTGTAATTTAATAAAGATTGTAACTTATTTTTAACTTGCTTTGTTCTAGTTGCAATGGTTACACAACAAATACCCCCAAACTTAGTGGTGTGAAACAGTTTATATGCTCAGGGCTTCTACCCCTCAGGGATTTGGAGAGGCTCAGTGGGGAATGGCTTGCCTCTGCTCCACAGTATCTAGGGCCCCAGCTAGGAGAGTCAAACAGTGGAGGGGGCTGCACAGCCAGGCTTCCTCGGGCATCTCTTTATACCTCTTTATGGCCTCGTCAAGTGGTCTCCTCTCTGTGGCAGCTTCAGGGTAGCCAGACTTAGTATGAAAGAACTGCCAAGGCATGTGGGGGCATGAATCCTGAGGGGGAGAGAGAGACAAGGACAGACAGGTGGCACAGAAGTTATATGGTGTCACTTCTGCCACCTTCTATTAACCAAGGCAGTTGCAGATGTCCCCCCAGGATCAGTGGGGAGGAAAACAGACCCGCCTCTTGATGGCCACTTGTCATTCATTGTCCTCTTGTCAGAAGAGCACTTGGGGTGGATATAGATCGGTGAGGCTTTCTTTGGAAAATACAATCTGCCACGTCTTTCCTCCATTTTAAGTATACACTCAGTTTTCCAGGAATGTGCCTGATATAAAATGCATAAATAAAGCAGGGGTGTACCTGTATTTCAGTATTTAAATTGATGAATTTTAAAAAAAACCTCATATTGTGATTCTTGCCATTTCTTATTAAGAAGTGCAATTCTATGAAAATTTAAAATTCATTTTTAGGCTTGCATCAGACAATTATGACAGTTCTTCAAAATCTTTGTTGATAGGTTTTAGAATTTACCTTAAAAAATATCTTTATGTGAGCTAGGATAATTTCTTTCTTAACTTTGTAGACTTTTGCTATTTGTGTTGGGAGATAATATCAGGAATAATTACAAAATTATGTTTTCAAAGTGAACATTATAAGGAGTGGTTATATATTGGTTTAAAGCAAAATATAGCAAATTCTTAGTAACCCATGGGACGATTAGCCAGGTTATGGATTATTTGGTACTTAAAAAAAAAATCCTTCTGTGATTGAAAAACACCAAACAAATCCTTCTCTGTGTATTCATTTATACACCCCAAAAGGAAGAATAGATTTGGCCTTTTGATTTATATTGTGAAAGACTGAAGCATGCAGTACTTGTGAACGCTGGTAGCTCTGAGTTGTGCAGCTATAAATTTGGTGGTTTTTTTTTTTAACTTGGTTTTTAATTTTAGTTTACAGTCTGTTAGACTAGAGTATAATTTCTTTTGGGCCTATGGCTGATGATAATTTTCATGATTGATGCAGTCAGAATTAGCCATAGGCTAGAATGAGAAGTGGTGGATGAACTACTCTTGTGTAGGACTGTGTCACATGGCGGTTGTGTCCTCTGTTGCTGTTCTGGAGTGAAAACAATTAAAGGAACAGAGAGGACAGGTACAGCTGCAGGGAAGCCACAAACTTTGGGGGAAAACCTGAGATAAAAGAGTAATTAGCAAATGGAGAGGGCAGATAATTTGCTAAAATAAAATGGGGGTAATCCACACATGAATAATTGAATATTTTCTGTATGCAGTCTCTGGGAAATTGAGAAATTTATTGAGTTCTTTAATTTTTGTATAAGTATTGCTGAATTTGCCTGGGGTATGTGATGACTTTGATCATTAAATTATTTAAATAGATGACTAGTACATTTAATATATCTATATTAAGATTAAATTAATTGCAGTATAATTCTTTATACTTACCTTTTATTGTAACGCCTTTCAGAGTATGTTTACCTCTATTATATCACTTTAGCTTCACAGTGTCCCTTTCCATATTATCTTAGTCTGCTTGGGATGCCATAACAATCTACCACAGACTGGGTGATTTAAACAATAGGAATTTATTTCTCACAGTTCTAGAGGCTGGGTAGTCCAAGTTCAGGGGGGTGGCCACTTCGGTTCCCTATTGAGGGCTCTCTCCTTGGCTTGCAGATAGCTGCCTTCTTGCTTTGTTTTCACATGACAGAAAAAGAAAGAGAGAGACACACACACTCTCCTTAGAAAGACACTAATCCCATCATGGGAGTCCCACCCTCATTGCCTCATCTAAACCTAATTACCTCCCAAAGGCCTTACTTCCAAATATCATCACGTTGGAGGTTAGGGATTGTGGGGGAACCTCCCAGTCCATAACATCTATGAAAGGAAGTATTTTCTCAATTTATAGATGAGAATATTGGTCCCAGAGTAGTTTAAAAAGCTCGATTCTGAACATTACCTAGCCAGTAAGTTTATGTGAGTAGTTTCTGAAATCGCATACCTTTGTTTTCCCCATTTAATGCAACAATTTAAATATACAGATCAGAGATTATGTTTTATCTTATTATCTCCCAGCATGACTCTATAAAGTTTATCTCTAAGTCTCTGACTATATTTCATAATCCTGCCAAACAAATAAAGCTGCTCCTGGTTCATTGAACACACTCTGTGCTCTTCTGAGGTTTCTTTCTTCCTTTGAAAGGTCTACTCATCCACCATTTCTAAAAAACGTTTCCTGATTCTTTTTTTTTTTTTTTTTTGATTTAGTTTTTTGAATGAGTTTCTCAGTGGAGCCCTGAGCTTGTATTATTGGATAAGCATGTGTTTGTTTATGTTTTTGTTGGTGGCTCCCTTTCTGTTTTTTAAGGGAGCAGTTCTAGGTTTCAGTTTATTGTGCTGTTTGTTCCTAAATATCTCTAATACTTATCCATTTGTATTCTCTTTAATGATCTTATTTATACTTTTTTTGTTTTTTTGTTACCTTCTACATCTTTTATTTTCTAACCCATAGCCACCAAGACCTAAATCTCTCTTGACTCTTTTTCTCTCCACTTCCACTATCATCACCCTGGCTTAAACTACCATTATCTTACCTGGACTACTGTGTAAGCTTCTTAGTACTTGACTTTGTTTCTTTAGCCCCTTTTATTTTCTTCCTTTCTGTTCTTCCTACCATAGCAAGAGTGATATTTGAAAGCAGCAGAGGGCCTGCCCACAGTAGCAGTAAAGAAATAGTTACTGAATGAATCAGTAGGTACTGATGTCTGCTGTCTTCTCTGTCTCTACAGCCAGGCATTTGTGTGGTAGGAGACTGCAGAAGGATTGCACATAAAACATATTTGGTGTTGGTGTCATGCTCTTTTGTAGTTTACTAGACATCCCAGCTTCCTTTCAGTGTTCATTCTTCCTCCTTCCCTCCCCCCCTTTTTTCTTCTTAACCATCTCAGCTAGGGTACTTTATTTAGAATCTGGTTTCCTTACTCATAGGGATTTTAAACTGGGATATAGAAAATGAATTATGTAGGATTTTTTCCCCTTACCAGGAAGTAGCAATAGTGTATTAGTTCTTGCAGAGTTTAGCTACAGTATTACTACTGTTGTATTCTAGTTCTTGCGTGTACTTCACATTCTCATTTTATTCTTAGAACATACCTTTCCTTTAAAGAACATATTACCTCCTCCAAAGGAAGTTGAGGTTCTAAAGGAAGTTGAGAACTAAAATGACTCATTTCTTTTAATTATTGAACATCTCTAAACTTATACAAAATAGAGAATAGTATAATGAACCCCCATGTTACCTGTTACCCAACTTCAACACGAGCAATCTTGTTTCATCTAAACGCACCTTACTTCCCCTCCCTCTCCACCAAATATTTTGAAATAAATACTGTTGTTTTATATGTAAGTACTTCAGTTAAAATGACTTTTTCATGGACACAGAGATAGCTATTGACAGAGCCAGAACTTGATCTAGGGGAGTGTCAGTATTGTACAGACAACTTAGCCCTTGTTTGTAGTTCAACATTGGGCATGACCATACAGCATGTGTCATGAAACAGTGACACTGATGTTCACAGGCCACACATTGTTTTAAAAAACTCCTAGTTTTAATTTATTGAACAAGTGATCTTAGTAGAATAGTAAAGGAACATTATTCCCCAAACTTATTACCCTACAATGTCAGTTATTTTCATTGATTTATAGTGGAACTTTTATAGTTCTAACATGTATCTCATCTATCCATGTGAACATTTTTAGTATAGGTTATATTACCAAGTGCTTGTTTTCTTTTTCTAGTGTTAATTTCTTGTAGTTCTTTAAGGAAAAAAGAAAACCCACGACAAACACAAACGCAAGTTTGTTTCCCAAACTGGGAAACTTGCTTGCTAATCATTGTCTAAAGTTTACTGTTGATGGGGAAAAGGTTGTCAATACATAGGGATAAATGCTAAAGTTAATTGATAGTTTGTTTCTGATATCATGAGGATAAAACTGTCTTTTCTTTTGGAAATTTTACCTGGAGAATAGGTTCACATTCCTCAAAAGATTTTTGTGTGTTTGAAGTCTGAAACATCTACTTGGTGATAAAGGATTCTTCTTTCTTTCTCTGGATTGAACCTAAATTTCAGTTTGTGGATGAGAGCAAGGAAAGTGCTACTGAGAAGTGTTCTTACTAGTGAAAAAAGAAGGGATAGAAAATATTTAGTCTATAATTTGTACTGGTTAAAATATTTGCAATATGTTATCTTGCAACTATATATGGTACATTCGAAATATTATTTCTTGTTTTATTGAACTATTTTGTAAAATGCTGTGTTCTTATTTTTTCCCTTAGGGAATAATATTCAAATAAATAATACTTGTAATTAATGTAAGCGTGTATCCTTGTTTTAATAGGCATCAAGCATGATGGAACCATGTGTGATACCTGCCGCCAGCAACCAATCATTGGCATTCGATGGAAATGTGCGGAGTGTACAAATTATGATTTGTGCACAGTTTGTTATCATGGAGATAAACATCATTTAAGGCATCGCTTTTATAGAATTACTACACCAGGAAGTGAGCGGTATGGCAATCCATTTTTTTTTTCAATTGCAATTCCTTGTTTCTATTGAATTTTTTATACCATTCAGCATTAAAAATAGGATCAGGAAATAGCTTCTGACAGCTGGTTTCGTCAAGAAGTAGCAATTACCAGGCTAGATGTGGACCAGGCCTACCACATAGCGAGAAAAGAGCTCTGTGAAGATAGAGATACATGTATTTTTCCAGGATAATCTGAGCTGTTCTTTCTCTAGTGTAGAGACTTGGCACTGCTCAGTGTTTGGAAATGAAAGGGTGGCCCAAAGGAGGCTGATTGTTTTCTCTGTATGCATTCTATCTTGGGAACACTAGAGCCCATTTATTGAATCAAGAGACATTTATTAAGACTACAGAGCATTAAGACTACACTTGTGTAAATTTGAAGATTAATAAGACGTTATTCTTAAGGAGTTTACGAATTAAGGTATTATTTGATTAACAGTGATTATCATGTGATGTTTCAGACTGTATATAGTGATGTATATTAAGTGTCTTAGGAGCAAAGAGAGAAGGGTGTTAATTGTGAATGGGTGCAGAGTGTCAGGTGATTGAGTATTCTCATGTAGCTATGACTAATGCATAGGAGCAAGAATCAAGTCAGTGACAAGGAGGCAGCAGGAGTAATAGGAAAATGGATTTTTGTGTCAGACTGTCCTGGTTCAGATCCTGGTCCTGCCATTTATTAAGTGAGTAACTTTCAACAGATTATTTATTTTTGTCTTTTGCTTACAATTTTTAAAGTTAGGGTATAGTAAAGATATTCTGAAAATGAACAGAATAATGAGATAAAAGCAGAGCAGAAGAAAAAACCCCAAATCTTTTTGATTTTTAGGAATGAGAAGGATGTAGAAGAATAAGGGATAGAAGGCCTTGGAAAACCATGCTTGTCTAGATAGTTGAGTATAGCATCTTTTTCAAGGTCTGTAGTCTCTTGTAGGTATACACTACTTTAGAGACAGTTTAGTGTAGGTCAAATCCAGGCCACAGATGTATTTTACTTGACTTACACAGTGATCTAAATTTTTGAACAATTGCTAACCTTTTAAAATCGGGTGATTTCACAGAAAAATCAGGTTCATGAATTCTAACCCTATTCTGTTCCCCCACGCTCCAAAGACTGTCAGCACAGGTTCTGCATTTTTTCCTGGCAGCAGTTGGCTGAAGCACAGGAACACCTGTACCCTTTAGACAAATCATACTCTGGAGTTCACCAAAGTCCCTACCACTCCCTATTGTTTTCCCCAGCCTGAGGTCAAGTGCCATTTGCCATTTGTCATTGCTGTGGTGCTGTCTTTCTTAGGCCCTCATTTGTAGTACTTGCCTGACAGTTGTAGGGATTTGAATTTGCCATCTCTAAAGTATTGAAGAGTGTGGTGATACTCTGAAGTGGTTAGACTGGATTCATGTGTTGATTCCATTCCAATTTAACTTTTGTGACCTTGGGCAAATTACTTACCTCTTTGGGACTTAGTTTCCTCATTGGTAAAATGAATAATAATACCTTCATCTTAGGGACTGTAACAGACTTTATACCTGTGTAAGTGCTTTTATGTATAGGAAAAGCTAAGTAAATGTTAGCCGTTATTATTATTATTCCAACTACTAATGTCTTCATCATCATAACCTGTGTAACGTGGAAAGTGTTCCTGTACCGTGCTGTTATGGTATTAACCAGAACAAAGAAAAATCTTTTATATTTTCAGAATAACCTTTTTTATAATCTTATTTTAAAAAATAAACTGCTGTTACCTATTTTTATATAAATTTGAAAGTAAATACTTTTTTTAGGGTTCTGTTAGAGTCTCGTAGAAAATCTAAGAAGATTACAGCCAGAGGGATCTTTGCAGGTGCCAGAGTGGTACGAGGAGTGGACTGGCAGTGGGAAGATCAGGATGGAGGAAATGGACGTAGGGGAAAGGTAAAAATTGTTTTTGATTCATCATGTTATTCTAGAATATTGTATATTCAGTAGATTTTATAACTACTGTAGTTGAATTTCTTGGCCCATTTTTTTAATGCCAATAACAGTTTCTTAAGTTTTCATTTTTTTCCCCCCGGAAGAAAAAAGATTGTTCCTGCTCTGTCGTACATATTGGCGTTCCGTGAGAAGGTTGTAGGGTAGATTTTACCTTTCCACTTTCAGGCTTCATGTGGCCGTTTTGTTGCCCAGAATGCCTTTCTGAACATCCTGTTTGGGCTAGTCCTAAGCGGTAAGCGGTATCTCATGCTCTTGATTTTCTTGTTATTAAAACTTCATTTGAATGTACTTGTTTTATATTCCATTCCCCCAAAGGTCTGTTTCTGAGGGGTAATAGGCAGCTACTTTGTTATTCAGTCCACTTAACTTACCCTTCTCAGGAGGTGTGTAGAGCTGTCTAGGGGTCAGTTATAGCAGTTATTCTGAAGGGAATTTTGTACAGCCTCTTTAACGGGCTGGGGTAGCCAGAGATATTAGGGTGAATGGGTTGTTGGTTTTACTTATTTGGATTTCATGTTGCTTTTGCTGATGATGCATTCGTTGATTCAGTCAGTCACGTGTTAAATGTGTATTCTCTGTGTTTTGCTAGATGTACTGAAATGAACAGCATTTCACGTTTGAGATTTTGAAGTCAATTAATATCAGTTCTGTTACCTTCTTTAAGATATTGTTTTTAGCATTAAGGAATGATGATTTTAGAGTCTCTGTCATCTGAGGAACTCTTCCTAGGAACTCGAAAGCCTCTTCTGTACAACTTGGTGCTATATAGATTCTTTTGAATTTGAGATTTTTAAACATTTTGTCAAATAGATGTTTTCTAAATTCAGAGTATTGTTATATTGATTTAATTTCAAGTAATAAGGTCTAATTTTAACATTTGGAAGTTGGACAGAAATATTTTGGCCTATATGTTTTAAGTACTTTGATTTTTATTAAGGAAGCAATTTTTTTTTTAATTTAGTAAATATTTATTGAACACTTAGGTGAAGGATTCTGTTCCAAGCATGAGGGTTATGGGAATAAACAAAAGAGGCAAAATTCCTACTCTTCTGAAACCTATATTCTAATTAGGGGAGATGGACAACCAGAAATATAAATCTAAATTCTGTGACTATAGTGTGGCCTGTTGACCAGCAGCATTGGTGTCACCTGAAAGCTTGTTAGAAGTATAATAGGTAATAGGTCTCTTTCCTCCTAGACTTTCTAAATTAGGATCTTCATTTTTTTTTTTTGCGATATGCGGGCCTCTCACTGTTGTGGCCTTTCTCGTTGTGGAGCACAGGCTCCGGACGCAAAGGCCCAGCGGCCATGGCTCATGGGCCTAGCCGCTCTGCGGCATGTGGGATCTTCCCGGACTGGGGCATGAACCCGTGTCCCTTGCATCGGCAGGCGGACTCTCAACCACTGTGCCACCAGGGAAGCCCCAGGATCTTCATTTTAACAAGAGCCCTAAGTCATTCAGATGTACATTAAAGTTTGAGAAACACATTTCTAAAAAGAAAAATAGACGAGTGTGAATTTGGGAAAGGCACCACCTCTGGATGAATGGAGTGATGTGGGGACATGCTTGGCAAGCCAGTGGTAGAGAAAAGGTACCCTTTTGAGCGTGGACACAGGAACAGCCTTGTCCCCGTGCATAAGGTCTTGGTAAGTGGAGCTCAGGCTGGAGGTCAGCCTCTGTTCTCCTCCTTGGCAAGGCCCTTTGTGCAGTTAACAACTTCTGTAATCATAGCAATACTGTGTCACATAGGATGTATAAAATGTATGTTAAAGCTTAAAGAATAATAATAAAATTTTAAAAAGCAAACTTTTTTTCCTACTCTACAGATTAAAAAATAGAATGTTATGAATACCTTTAAAAGTCTTCTGTTTACCCTTTCCCAATTGCAAGCTCTGCAAGAACTCATTAGTGAGTCCTGGGAAACACAGGGATCAGCACGGTCAGGACATCAGGCAAGGCAGAAGTATGGGCCAAGTGCAGGACACTGGACAGGAATATGGTCAGAGGACATGAGTTACTATGCATGTTTTGCTTCTAAGCTTACCATGGTCCACCTCAAAGTTTTAGGAGTGGGTCAAAGCAGAATATTCTGTGGGGTAAGATGAGAGACCTCAGTTGATTTAGGTGGCAGAGAATGGGGGGTGGAGGGGAGAGTGGGAACCTCATCATTACATAGTCCAACAAGCCAAGTACAGTGGAGAATTTGGGTCAGGCTCACTCAGGCAGTGTGACCTTAGGTTGATAAAATGGTGCAATGGCAGTGGGCATCTGGGTGATAAGAGCCTTCAGCATGTCTGGCCTGTGAATCACATGGCTACAGTTCAGACAGATTGCCCTTGATGCCTGGTACCCAGCAGTCATCCTGGCAGCTCCCTTTGATGGATGCCCTTGCCTCTTTCCTGGCTGGATCCCATGTTTTCTTTTTTTTAAGCATTTAAAAAAATTTTATTTATTTAATTTATTTATTTTTGGCTGCATTGGGTCTTCGTTGTTGCATGCGCACTTTCTCTAGTTGTGGCAAGTGGGGGCTACTCTTCGTTGTGGTGCACAGGCTTCTCATCGTGGTGGCCTCTCTTGTTGTGGAGCTCGGGCTCTAGGCACATGGGCTTCAGTAGTTGTGGCACACGGGCTTAGTAGTTGTGGCACACAGGCTCAGTAGTTGTGGGTCGTGGGCTCTAGAGCACAGGCTCAGTAGTTGTGGTGCACGGGCTTAGTTGCTCCACGGCATGTAGGATCTTCCTGGACCAGGGCTGAAACCCGTGTCCCCTGCATTGGCAGGTGGATTCTTAACCACTGTGCCACCAGGGAAACCCGGATCCCATGTTTTCTGTATCCCATTACATCATCTTACTTAGCTTACTCTTTCCTTTGGTGGTGTACACGTTCTAGTAATGTCTTTTGCAAGAGTGCACAAGAAGTAAATTTTTTAATACTTTCATTCTAAAATTGTTTTCAACTTTATATTCTTCCTCACGCTTAATTTTATGGTCAGAGGGTTGGAAAAAATTTTTTTCATCAGCTTTTCAAAAGCAGTTGCAGCTAAAGTCTGAAGCCACATAAATGGAACTTTCTGAATTTTTGTTATATTGGCACTTCTTAGGGGGATGAAAAGTAGGCATTCTTGAAGCTTTGAGTCATCAGTATTACATTTTTGGTTTATTATGATTTAATACTTGTTACATTTTAAGAACAAAATGAAAAGTAAATGAAACCATCTTACACATGTGACCCTAAGTGAGGGAACTTAATATAATAGGAAGTCTTCAGGGTAACATTATTTAAGCACATGTTTGAGATGAAATGTAATTTTTGTCTGACTCTTTTTGACCATGTGTGTGAATGAAGAAAGTTTTTAAGCCTTCCTGTGCTGGCCAGTCTTCAGTGCTGGCTGCTCTGTCCCAATCCTCTTTCCTTATCTTTTTTTTCCCTTGAGGGTTCAAGATTCCCACCCCATTCTCATCACTACATGTTCTCAACAATATGGCTAGTATGAGCCATATTAAGGGGTATAAACCAACCTAGGCTGATGTTGTAATACTGATGCAATCTGTGGCCTACCATGTGCCAACATGTACCATGGTTTTTTGCTTTGCACCATGGCTTTGGCAAGCATGATGTAAGGTCATCATGAAAGTGTGTAGTGTATTCTTAACTACCTAAGTTAGTATTTCAAGACTGTTTTCATTTTGCAAATGCTTTCGAATATATGTTGATTATTTCATACAGGTACACTAGATATATTTTCTTCTTTTTAAAAAACTTTATTATGGAGAATTTCAAACATACACCAGAATAGAAAGAGTAGTATAACAAATTCCCATGCACCCAACATCCAACTTCAAAAATTATCAACATTTTAAAAAATGCCATTTATTTGTTGAAGAAATCAAGGTTCTTTGGATTTGGCTGATTGATTCTTTATGATGTTCTTGAACTTCTTCCTCTGAGCCTTGTATTCTTATAAACTAGGTGTTAGGTGTAGAGAAATGATTAGATTCAGGTTCAGGTTCAGGTTTTTTTGTCAAGAGTACCTCATCAGTTGTGTGTGTACTTTCATTGCATCACATCAGGAGGCATATAAAGTTTGATTATCCTACTATTGGTGACGTTAAGATTGATCAGTGCAGGTATTGTCAGTTTGATCCTTTACAGAGTTTCTCAGCAAC
This sequence comes from Aethalodelphis obliquidens, assembly GCF_003676395.1. Classification (NCBI taxonomy): domain Eukaryota; kingdom Metazoa; phylum Chordata; class Mammalia; order Artiodactyla; family Delphinidae; genus Aethalodelphis; species Aethalodelphis obliquidens. Next base: position 1,689,003 of record NW_020837976.1, read on the forward strand.
CTTTTACCTAATGGTTTTAGCAGCCATTCCGCACATATTTCTTAATCAGAATTGAAAGTATGAAATTAATGTAGTTATTTTCTTATGCCTTCCACTTTCTCCTTGATTAACCAAATCATTAACAAATGAAGGAATTTCATTTAGTGATTCAGAGCTTGAGTAATGAATTTGCTTATATCCCAAGTAATTTGAAATTTAGGATGAATTTGATTTAAAGTTTGTAGTCTTTGTCTTTTAGTTGGTCACATACTTTTTTGTCCCTCTCATAAAAACACAGAGTTATTTAATCTAGCATTGTATTTTTAAAAATGAATGAAATAGAACCTGACTATATTAGAATTAGAAGGGATTTTTTTTTGCTAAAAGTTGCATGTTTCACTTTACTAGTTAGAAACTCTTGCTTTGGAAGGTTATACAGTGGTTGTGAAAATCAGAAAGCAAAGCATGGCAGTGATGGACTCTGCATTCAGGATGGTAGTTACCTCTGTTGGAAGGCAGGAGGGTGGGATTGATGAGAGGCATGCAGGGGAATTGAAAAGTACTGGTAATATTCTTTTTCTTAGTCTGATGTTCATTTTGTTTTTTTATTATTCTTTAAAATTTACATATGATATATTTTTATAATGTATAATTCATTTTAAAATTAAAAAGAATAGGGACTCTCTGGCAGCCCAGTGGTTAAGACTCTACGCTCCCAGTGCAGGGGGTATGGGTTTGATCCCTGGTCGGGGAACTAAGATCCTGCATGCTGCGCCGTTTGGCCTTTAGAAAAAAAAAAAATTAAAGAGAATAGATAGACTCATTTACTAACAATTTGAAATGTTGCTCAAATATTTGATTAAATTTTAAGCATAAGAACTTTTTATCTCTACAAAAGCACCATAAAATACATAGCTTGCAAAACTATTTCTTTAGTACAGGGTGAAAATTAAATGGTCATTATGTATCTTATTTGAAATAGTCTGTTTTTTTTTTGTTTTTTTTTTTTTGAAATAGTCTGTTTTTAAGGGCATGCCTTAAAAGTTACATTTAACATCAGCCTGGCATTCTAAGTAACTATGTAGCGTGGTTGATTATAAGTGTCAGGGTGGAGAAGAGTAATGAGTTGCTCATGTGCGACTTCCCATACTGAGCTGTAGACTGGTTCACTTGAGAATACCCAAGTTTAGTGCTCGTTGTGCGTCAGTTTTGTGTAGTTGATTCTTCGCCCTTAAGCAATAGCAACTCCAGTATTTTTTTTTTTTAAGTATTAAACGCTCTTACTAATCAGCCTGCTGGTATGTGGGGCCTAGAGATTGTGTCTGGGTCTCCACTGCAGTCACAGTGTTTCAGCTTAGAAGGCCTGCTTTTTGGGGCAACTGAGGGGTGCTGCTGGAGGAGCCAAGTCACTCAAGTCTTCTTTAAACTTGGCCTTTGAGCCTCATGCTTATCAGCGTTTAGCTGACCAGAGAGTGGGTTTACCTTGAATTTTTCAGGGTATTTGGTCAAAGATTTTAAATTTTTTATCAAAGAATAGGTTTAAAAGAATACACTGTTGTTAGAGGGAATCCTTTAAGAGTGAAGATTTTAAATTTTGTATTGAATTATGTATTTTCTGATAATCCATCACTGTAATAATCACTAAGCTTCTGTATTTACAATTTCTACAGTGGTTTTAGAAATTAGCTTATAATATTCTGGAAAATTGTATAATTCAGTTATATGTTAGAAGTGACATATATTTGGTAAATAAGTATTTTTCATGATCCTGTTACACAGGATTGTAGCTGAAATATTTTTATCGATTTAAATATAATTAAAAGAACCAACCTCTCCTCTCCTCTTTCAAAATTTTTTTTTTCCTCAAAAATTTCCCTTAGGTAACAGAAATCCAAGACTGGAGTGCATCAAGCCCACATAGTGCGGCCTACGTTCTCTGGGACAATGGTGCTAAGAACCTTTACAGAGTTGGCTTTGAGGGCATGGTAAGTGTAAGAACCACAAAAGCTGAAAATATTGGACGGGTGAAAGAAGGGAAGTAAAAATAGCCCTTATTGTATTCTTCCATTTTTTCTTTTGTCATCTCCTTTTGTCAGGATACAGCCATCTGAATCATGAGTATGCAATTGGAGGGAACATCTGTAAAGTGAGAATTTAATACAATAGGTGTTAAAATTATTTTTTAAGGAGTTTTTTTCCTCTGTATTTTTATTTATTTTTATTATTATTATTTTTTGCGGTACGCGGGCCTCTCACTGTTGTGGTCTCTCCCGTTGCGGAGCACAGGCTCCGGACGCGCAGGCTCAGCGGCCATGGCTCACGGGCCAGCTGCTCTGCGGCATGTGGGATCTTCCCAGACCAGGGCACGAACCTGTGTCCCCTGCATCGGCAGGCGGACTCTCAACCACTGCGCCACCAGGGAAGCCCTCCTCTGTATTTTTAAAGTGTAGTGTTGATGATTGAAAATGACTGACCTAGAAGCACTTTGAATTACTTAAGTGCTTAAGGAGCATAATGGTAGTTTTTATTCAATGGATTGTCCTATATTTCTGCATGTCATGGATCATTATTCAAATGTTGACCTCAGCTATTTAATTTATAGAGTGTAATTAAATATTATATTAATGCTAAAATATTAATGCCTTTTATATCCTTTCCACCTTGAATACATTTTTCATTCAAAGAATTCTAAAATTTCATTTTTTTCCAACTCTTATGCTCATTAGGAGAGGAAAAAATATCCCACTGTCCCTTTGCCTTAATCTATTCCTTTTATACATAAAAGCGAGCCTTGTGAATCTAGACAGGTAGTTTACTCGCCACTTTTTACAGTTGTATACAGCATTGGTCATTAGTTTTTCATTATTATCTTCATGCCTCTTCCTGTTTTTAAATTGGGAATTTTTGTAGAATTCCAACTGATTATTAACTTGCTTCAAACGAAGATTTACATGCTGTGTGCGCTCAGGTACTTATTGAGTAGTATACATACAGATTGATCCCATTCTTTTTTGATGGCTGAGTAGTATTCCATTATATGGTTATGCCATTGTTTATATAATGAGATTTCTGTTGATGGGTATCTGGGTTTTTTTTTGTTTTTTTCATTGTTGCAAGCGGTGTTTCAGAAAGCATCCTTGTGCATATGTCTTTATACATTTATGGGTATATTTCCTTAAGATAGATTCCTAGAAGTGGAACCACTGGGTTAAAGTATCATATTAAAACTGCTTGACCCATGTCTCCTTGGCTAGGATTGAACTAAATGTGAGCTATAGTGGCAAAGGAGGCTGTAAAAGAGAGTTGGGTTGGGGTGTGTTTGTGTGTGTATGTGTCTGTATAAAGGAGCTCCTTTCCTTAATATAGTATGTATGTACTGATCACTTTATACATGTATATGGTACTGTTAGGCACTTTTAGGTAATCTGTTTCTGAATTTTCAGTCACCCTCAAGGTTGCTCTTCTAAGTTCACATTTCCTGTACTTTTCATTATATCACAACTGCCTCCCCATTCAAATACTTAAATACTTTCTTATAAAAGCTAAGTGGGAAGGAACTTGAGTTAACGAAGTTATGGTAAAGTAAGGACTAAAAGTGATATAAATAGGAAATTAACTGGACAAGGAATCAAAAGACTGGATTTGGTTTTTTCCTTTTCTACTTTCTGACTTTAGTTTTGGCTGATTTCCTTTATACAATACCTGCCTTGTATATCTCATAAAATTGATTAGAAAGATCAAATGAGTTGAACTCTTTTTCGGTAAAAATATCTTTAAAATGGAATATGTTATGTACTTTTGAAATACGAGATTTTTGTTTTAGTTCTTTTTTTCCAGCATGTGTTTTTGAAAGTATGGTAATGGTAAAGATCCAGGCATTTTAATGTTGAAGTTTAAAAGAAATCTTAAAGTATGACCTATCTGAAGGTCAAGTTTATAGTTTTTGATGGGTGTTTTTGAAAGCAATGTTTAGTGTGACTGTTAACCGAGAGCTACTCTTCATTTCTGCTGAGGATATGTTCTAAATGAACATTTTTGTGTATTTTAGGTTTTAAGCTGTAGTTGAAGTTTTCAAGGGTGATTTTTCTGCTTTCTTTTCTTTTTCTTAGTCTGACCTGAAGTGTGTCCAGGATGCCAAAGGAGGTTCTTTCTACAGAGATCATTGTCCTGTGCTAGGTGAGTTAACAGGCTAGAAAAAATTTCTAAATAATGGGGTCAGAGTTCATGGAATCGGGAAAGTGTTTAAATTGGGCTTTAAAAAAATTAGTTACCATTAAAGCTTTTTAAAGACATACTCTTTTGGTTTTATTTTGTTTTAAAGCATTTGTTCTTTTTAATTTATTTAAACTCTGAAAGAATTGTCATGACTTGATAATTGATATACCATTTATATGGCATACTATATTTGAAACTTTTGTCTTTTAACCATAAACTTACATTGTTGAAAAATTTTGGGTTATATGATCAATGTTATATCTCTTATAGTAAGGAGAATAGGACCTAACAATTTAATGCTTATAAATTCCTTAGAATTTCTGTAAAATTTCTTTGAAAATATAAGAACAGCTCTAAGATTAAGATAATATGATAAATATAATTTCATGTATCATTAAAATAAAAAAAGAACAAGAAAACCAAAACTAGTTTGATTTTATAGATTCTTCATTGTTGGCAAGATGAAGATTTACCACATTCTTCTGATTAAACCTTTAGTCTCTGAATGCTTTCCTTTCTCATGTGAATGCTCTGTTCCTCTTTCCAAATCATTTGATTTGCCTTATTGCCCAAAAACGCTGTTCTCTTCCAGCATACCTAATTTTTTTAAAAAGGAGAATGTAGAAGAAAATCTTACGGTTTTGAGGAGATCATCTCTTTCTCTTGCTTTCAGAAACTTTGTTTTGTATCTGGGTTTTACAAGGAAAGTGTAGAATCAGCATACCCATTTCAGATCCCTCAGCATAGTGTTTTATGATCATGAATCCTGTATCCCATAAGTAGTTTTGAAAATAATCTCAGAAATGGGCTTTGAAATATTTGAAAATGCTCTTTAGGCAAAAATCACAAGAACTATTTGGTAACTAATAACAGTAAGCACTTCAGAGGAAAAAAAATTCCAGGGTTCTCTTTCATATACTTTAGTTAGTTATGTTGGCTCTTCAGCAAGTCATCCAGGCAGAAAAGTGAATATTGTCAATGCTCAGAACTTTGTGTTCTGATAGATGGTTGCCTAGTCTTCTGTAGATTCTGCCCCTGTTAGTCATTGTTGTAAATCATTACATTATTTCTGGTTTTGAGTCTGTTTTCTTTTCTTTCTTTTTTTAAAGCTCTCTAATTCTAGAATTTGATACTCATAGTATATTCTCAAAACATTTTAAGATTAGATAGTAACTAAAACTCAAATATCTTGGGCTTTTTCTTATTTAAAACAGTGCAGTTGCCTGTTGTTGCTGTGATTTTCCTTCTCCTTTGTCAACTCCCTCTGCAATTATAGGTGAGCAGAATGGCAACAGGAATCCTGGTGGATTGCAGATTGGTGACCTGGTCAATATAGATCTTGACCTAGAAATTGTACAGTCTTTGCAGCACGGTCATGGAGGATGGACTGATGGCATGTTTGAGACTTTAACTACAACTGGAACTGTTTGTGGCATTGATGAAGATCATGACATTGTAGTACAGTATCCAAGTGGCAATAGGTTGGTTATATTTTTTAATTTTCAGTAATGGCAAATAAAGTTAGTATATAGAGGAAAGAGCCTTAAAGAAAGCAAATAATGTGATATAATAAAACTTCTTACAGCTAACTCTTCAATAATAGATGAAAATCCGGAATATGTTGGTAAAGTGGAGGGAAACAAGTAAGAACAGTGTATGTGTGTGTGTGTGTATGTGTATATATTTATATGAATATATTTATGATTCAATGTTCTGTGCACTTTTTTTTTTCCTTTAGGGGGCAGAATACATTGTATCAGTATTAGGTCCAAGTATAGCTAAAAAGTTCTGTGTTCTGTTGGACTGCATCAGTCTACCCTGAATGAACGGGATAACAGTAAAACTCCTCTGGCCCATATCTCCAGCGTCATCTCATGGTAACACAGCTCTGCCTTGCCACAGACACCTGTGCACACACTAATGCTTATCAGCCACACAGCACTGCGTGTGTTTCCTCACTTCTGTAACCTTTGCACACACCACTCCTTCCATGCAGAATACCCTTTCCTCCTTGTCTCCCTCCTTCTCTGGATTAACTCCTTTGCCTCCTATAAATATTGAACTTTTATGCTTACTTCCTCTCTTCTTCCCCCCTCCCTGGTACATGCATACGCTATTTATCTGTTTAGGTCTCCTATTATCTACTAAAATGGTTATTTATTTGGTCTCTGGGTTTCGTGTTTCTTGGAGACTGGGCCTGTGCCTTTTATTTATTTGTCCCTAGGGGCCAAAATATATCCAGTTTACTAGTATGTCTACAGTATTTTAAAGAAAAAATTCGGTAGTTTAATTGAATAGTTGTCAAAGCTTTATTACTGACATGTACATAAAGAAACTAACTTTCTGAGATTCTTTAGGGGAAGGATTATATATGAAATAAGAAAAATTAACATTAAGTTGCTAACCACATTATAGAATTAGCTCTAATTGTGTTTAAATCTTAAGGATACACATGATAATATCAAGAGATACACAAAAAGCATTCGCCAAAATCCAACATCCTTCATGATAAAAATACTAAATAAACTAGGAACAGAAGGGAACTTCAGCTTGATAAAGGACATCGATGAAAGACCCACAGCTAACAGCATACTCAGTGGGAAAGACTGAATGCTTTCTCCTTTAAGATCAGGAACAAAACAAGAATGTCTGCTCTCCTCACTTTTATTCCATATTGTCCTAGAGGGTCTAGCTGGGGCAATTAGGCAAGAAAAAGAAATAAGAGAAAGGAAGAAGTTAAACCCTCTCTGTTCACAGGTGACATGATCTTGTGTATAGAAAAATCTAAAGAATCCACAAAAAAACCTGTTAGAACTAATAAATGAATTCAGCATAGTCACAGGATACAAGATCAATATAGAAAAATCAGGGCTTCCCTGGTGGCGCAGTGGTTGAGAGTCTGCCTGCCAGTGCAGGGGACACGGGTTCGTGCCCCAGTCCGGGAAGATCCCACATGCTGCGGAGTGGCTGGGCACGTGAGCCATGGCTGCTGAACCTGCGCATCTGGAGCCTGTGCTCCGCAGCGGGAGAGGCCACAACAGTGAGAGGCCCGTGTACCAGAAAAAAAAAAAAGAAAAAGAAAAAGAAAAATCAGTTGTATTTCTGTATACTAGCAATGAACAATCTGAAAATGAAATTAAAAAACAATTCCATTTTCAATAGCATCACAAAGAATAAAATACTTAAGAATAAATTTAGCCCAATAAGTACAAGATTTGTATACCAAAAACTATATAACATTGTTGAAGGAAATTAAAGATGACCTAAATGGAAAGACGTTTCATGTTTATGCATCAGAAGATTTAATGTTGTTTAGATGGTGTATTAGTTTCCTAGGGTTGCCATAACAAATTACCGCAAACAGCAGCTTTACAACAGAAACTTATTCTTTCAAATTCTGGAGGCTAGAAGTCCAAAGTGAAGATGTTGGCAAGACTGTTTTCTTCTGGAGATCTGAGGGAGGATCTCTTCTGTGCCTCTCTCCTGGCTTCTGGTGGTTGTTGGCAGTCCTTGGCTCTCCTTGGCTTGTCGATGCATCACTCATTTCTCTGCCTCTGTCTTCACATGGTCTTGTCCTCTGTGAGTCTCTGTGCCCCTTTGTTGTCACATGACCTTCTTTTTTGTCTTCTGGGTACATAGTTTATTTTCAAATTCATGCAAGTCAGTCTCTGATTAGTCAAGTTCAGACAGTTGTAGGGAGATTATTTAATACCGAGAGCCACATCAACAGTCCTCCAGCTCGCTATTTTAGTTTCGTCAGGCCAACATTTGTACCTTAGCCATCCATAAGGAAAGAACCCTAAGGAGGCATAGAAGAAAGTTAATTGAGCTCATGGAACTTCTAGAGTCTTTTACATAGACAATGATCAAAAGATGATTTTACGCGACCTTATAAGGACACCAATCGTTGGATTTAGGGCCCATCCTAATCTGATATGACCTCATTTTAACTTGATTACATCTGCAAACACCCTGTTTCTAAATATGCTCACATTCAGAGGTGTTGGGGATTAGCATTTCAGCATATCTTTTGGGGGCAATAATTCAACATTTAACATGTGACAGTATTCCTCAAACTAATCAACAGATTCAGTGCAATCCCTATCAAAATCCTTGCCTTTTTTTTTTTTGTACAGAAATTGGCAAACTGAACCTTAAATTCATATGGAAACTCAAGGGACCCAGAATAGCCAAAACAGTTTGAAAAATGAAGAACAAATTTGGAGGACTCACACTTCCCAATTTGGAAATTTACCACAAAGCTGTAGTAATCAAGACAGTCTATTATAAAAATAAGCATGTAGATTGATGGAGTAGAACTGAGTCCAGAAATAAGCCCTTGCATTTAAAGTCAGTTGATTTTTGACAGGGGTTCAGCACGGTTCAATGGGGAAAGAACAGTCTTTTCAACAAACGATGCCGACAGTAGTTACAGATATTCAGTCATTGTGGTGTACGTCTAATTTAATGTTAATTAATTTAATGTTTTATGTCAGGTATACAACAATCTAAAAAATAAAGCTACAATTACAAAACAAAACAAATGATGCTGAGTCAATTGGGTATTGACATGCAAAAGAATGAAATTGGACCCCTGCTACACACCATGTACAAATATTAAGTTAAAATGGATCACAGGGCTTCCCTGGTGGTACAGTGGTTGAGAGTCTGCCTGCTGATGCAGGGGACACGGGTTCGTGCCCCAGTCCGGGAAGATCCCACATGCCGCGGAGTGGCTGGGCCCGTGAGCCATGGCCGCTGAGCCTGCGTGTCTGGAGCCTGTGCTCCGCAGCGGGAGAAGCCACAACAGTGAGAGGCCCACATACCGCCAAAAAAAAAAAAAAAAAAAAAAAATGGATCACAGATCTAAATGCAAGAGCTAAAACTATAGAAGTCTTAAAACATAGGCATAACTCTTTGTGACCTTGAATTAGACAGTGGTTTCTTAGATATGACCTCCAAAGTAGAAGCAACCAAAGAAAGAGTGAATAGACTTCATCAAAATTAAAACTTTTGTGTTTCGAAGGAAACTATCAAGAAAGTGAAGAGACAACCCATGGAATGGGAGAAGATATTTGCAAATCATATGTCTGATTAGGGACTTATATCTAGAATATAGTATAAAGAACTCTTAAAATTCAACAATAAAAGATAACCTAATTGAAAAATGGGCAAAGGATTTGAACAGACAGTTTTCCACAGAAGATATAGAGATGGCCAATAAACTCATTGCATTAGTCTGCTAGGGCTGCCTTAACAAAATCCCACAGACTGGGTGGCTTAAACAACAGAGGTTTATTTTTTTACAGTCCTGGAGGCTGGAAGTCCAAGAACAAGGTGCCATCAGGGTTGGTTTCTGGTGAGACCTCTTCCTGGCTTGTAGAGGATTGCCTTCTCACATGGCACCCTACCTTCATGACATCATTTAACCGTACTTATGTCCCTAAAGGCCCAGTCTCCAAATACAGTTACATTAAGAGCTAGAGAGCTTTAACATGAAATTTGGAGGGGCACAATTCATTTTATATCACCCTTGAAGAGATGCAGGACATTATTAGTTATTAGGGAAATGCAATTCAAAACCATGATGAGATACCACTTCACATGCTAGAATGGCTAGAATAAAAAGGTAGGGTAATTACAAGTGTTGCTGAGGGTATAGAGAAATTAGAACCAAACCTTCATACATTGATGGTAAGTACGAGAAGTGGTCTAGATGCTTTGGAAAACAGTTCAGTAGTTCCTCAAAATGCTATGTATAGAGTTACCGTATGACCCAGCATGTCTACTTCCAGGTTTGTACCCAAGAGAATTAAACCATGTGCCCATACGAAAATCTGTACATGTATGTTTGTAGCAGTATTATTCATAACAGCCAAAATGTGGAAATAACCCAAATGTCTATCAACTGATGAATGGATAAAATGTGATATATCCATCCAATGGAATATTATATTTGGCCATAAAAAGGGATGGAGTACTGACATATGCTGCAACATAGATAAATCTTGAAAACATTATGTTGAGTGAAAGAAGCCAGTCACAAAAGGTCACATATTATCTGATTTTATTTATACAGAATGTCCATAATAAGAAAATCCATAGAAACAGAAAGTATATTACTGGTTGTTAGGGGCTGGGGAGAGAGGGGTGAATTCAGAATGACTGCTAATCATTAAGGGGGTATCTTTTTGTGGTAATGAAAATGAAATTAGGTAGTGGTGGTTGGTTTATACAACTGAATATACTAAAACCACCGAATTACATGCTTTAAATGAGTGAATTGTATGATATGTGAGCTACATCTCAATAAAGCTCTTAATAAAAAAGAAGGAAAAAATCAACACAATTTAAGTTCAGAGTAGCATGTACTAGCATATTTTGTTTTAAATAGTATCTTGTTTGTTATTTGGAAATGTTAGGTTAACACAGATTAGGATTATTACTTGTAGAATTCTTCCTCCGTCAAAATTCTTTCTTGGGCAGTAGCGTTATTAGTAACATGACATTTGACTTCTAGAAAATAATCTTTTTTTATTCTTTACTCAACACCAATTTATTAAATACTTATCCTGTATTAGGCCCCGTGATTAGTGTTAGAATTACAAAGACGAACAAGACATGGTCCTCTGCTTTGAAGGAGTTTCTCTATTAATTTGGATAGACAAAGTCAGAAATAGCTGTATTAAAATGTTTTAAGTAGTTATGATAGGTGAGTATTCAGGCTATTCTGAAGGTACAGAAGAAGAGTGGTCATTTCAGCTGGGCAAATCCGAGAAAACTTAAGCGAGCATATTACATTAAGTAAGGTTGAAAGACTTGGTTTTCACCTGGGCAAGGAAGCGCTGTAGGCAGAAGGAACAATTGAGTAAATACTACTGTTCGGACACTACACAGGTTTGGTAGATTTTGGAACTTTGGGAGTGAGGTAAATAAAGGGCACCATGACTCATAAGACTGAAAAGAAAACTTTTTGTATTTGAGTTTTATTCTTAACTGATCAGAGGCACTTCTTTCTCTTTGTGGTTGTTTTAGAAAGAAAGTTTACATGGTTATAGGAATTTAGTAAGCAGGGTTTTGTGTGTTGTGACCTCTCAGAGACTTTTATATGCTAAGGACCATTATAATAAGGAAAGGAGGGTATAATATGCCATATTGTAGAAGTTTATTTGGCTAGGGAAGCTTTTTTCCCTTGGAGTACCATATGGGACTAGGAGAAATGTGTTATACACTGTGGTACAACTTTTCGATGGGATATTAAGTAGTCAATAAAATGGTGGTTGTGCAGATGGTAGCAGCATAGAAAAAAGCTTATGTATAGGAAGGAAGAAATCTGAGTCCAAGTTTGTTTTGATACAGTGATTACAAGGATGTAAGATACCCATACATGGCAATTTAAAACTAGATAATATTTTTATCCATGAGATTGCAATGGTATGGGAAAATAGTGTACTCTTTGTAGAGCAGTTTGGCTCTATCAGAATTGTAAACAAATATATACTTTGATTAGGTGGTTCCTTTAAGAATCTCTAATGAAATACTGACCCCCATGTGCACAAAGTTGTACATACAGTGATGTTCTTTATAGTATTGTTCGTAATAATAGTGAAAATGTGGAATTACTTTAAATGATAGTCAATAGGAGAATCGCTAAGTACATTTGTGTATATCGATGCTATGGAATACTCTGTAGCCATTAAATCAAAATAAATAGATCTATATCTGTCACATTGAAAAATAAATGTTCCAAGATGCATCCTCTGAGAAAAAAGAAGTCACAGAATAACATATATATGTATATTATGATCCCATTTATGGAAAACAAAACAACTCTCTTATAACCATCACTCTGCATATTAATAGAAGATCTGCAGGGCTACTCAATGGAGTATTAACTGTGGTGTCTAGTGGGGTGGGGAATGGTGATCCAGGTGTGTTTGTGTGAAATGGAACTTTCACTTTTACTTTACATGTTTATGAAATGTTTTAATTTTTAACGAGTGTGTATTACTTGTTTTTTTGAGTGTGTTACTTTTTTAATAACAATTTTATAAGACATGCAAGTGCAAATAAATCTAGACAGAAGTGCTAGACAGAAGTATATCATATTCGGGTGGTGAGATTATGGATAACTCTTTTCCCAAATCTGTATAATAAAATCATAAAAAGAAATACAAATCATTCAGGATGTGATTGTAAAGGATTGCTTTACACTCTTGATGAGTTATAAAGCTTTTTTCCCTGTAATGGTTAACTAAGAATTTGTGCCAAAATTAAGTAAACTTACCCATGTCGAATTTTGGCTTTGATTTTTAGGTGGACCTTCAATCCTGCTGTTCTCACTAAAGCGAACATTGTCCGAAGTGGGGATGCCGCTCAGGGTGCAGAAGGAGGCCCCTCACAGTTCCAAGTGGGTGATCTCGTACAAGTTTGTTATGACCTGGAAAGAATTAAACTTCTACAGAGAGGACATGGAGAATGGGCTGAAGCTATGCTCCCAGTAAGTACATATAAAATAATTTGGGACTAGGAAATATACCATGTTTATGTAGTTTTTAAAAGTTTTTAAAACTTTGATTTTAGAAAGTAAATTAGCATAATCCTTTGAGAATTGTAATCTTCATTGGCAGCTTAACATATATATGCCTTTTATTTTCTAACTTATTTCAGTTAGATTAGCCTGGGAAGGTCCAAAGAAGAGCTATAGTTAATATTTTTCGATAGAGCTTTTAGTGGAGAATGTAATGTTGGCATAAGGCAAAGAGGCTTCCTGATACTTCACCCCGGAATGAGAGCGACGTGCTCATCCAGTCACCAGCAGTGCTGGACCACCGCTGCTCTCCTCACTTGGGGCCATGCCTCTCTAAAACTTAAAGAACTGCAAGAGCAGCTCAGAATGTGTGCCTTCTGAGATAGCTTTGCTCCCAAAGAGCTACAGTTTAATTTTTTATTTAGTCATTCAATACATTTTTCGTCAAATGTTCAGCAGTAACAAAATAATTTGTTTGTCCTGCCCTCTTTTCATTCATCTTTCTCTTTCTCCATCTTTTCCTTGCTTCTGTCCTCCTGTCTCTTTCCTTAGGTACTACCTGTTCCATCCTGCCAACTGCCCTTACTGCCTTGCCCTGTATCCCATTCCTTTCCATCTTGCTATATCCTCCTCTTCAGCTCTCCACTTTGCCCACTCCCTGCTCCTGTCTCATCCTGTTCCAAATCCTTCTCAAGTCCCATCCCATTTGAGCACCTCCTTCCTGTCCCATGTATACCTCCCCTCCCACTCCCTTCATATGACATCCAACCCACCCTGGTGTGTTGTCCAGTCTCCTGTCCTGGTCAACACCTTTTTGTCTTCCTGTCCAGCCCCAACTCCTGCCCCATTTGCCCTCTGCCCCCTCCTATCCTGTCCAGTCCCCCTTTCCTATCCTTCATGATGTCCTGTCCCTCCATCAGTCCATTCCTCCTTCCTGCCTTAGTCCTTCAGCAGATGTTTTAGCAGAAGCAGTGTGCCTGTTAGCCTTCAGGGATGTACTAGTGAACACAACAGAAAAAAAAAATCTCTGTTGTTGTGGTGCTTTCATTCAAAGACATTTCGTAGTTTGCACATGATGCTGACATTTTTTATTGCTTTAGTTAGGTATTGAATAAGTGATAGTTGTATTTCAGGACTATATTTTAGAATCATTATTTTTCTCCAAAAAGTTGAGTTCTATATAATCCCTCTTTGTTTTGTTTGCTTTTGGTATTAAAGTTGGTTAAAAAAATGTATTAATATACTTCAGGCCTCACTGTAGTGTGGTGTTACTTAAAATGTCATTTTTTGACGTATTTTATAGGAGCTATATATACTATTTAAAATTATTTTATAGTCAAGATGTTTTTGTTTTTTCCCCTTATCAGTGACACCTTATAGCATCTTCCATCTGTTGAGTGCCCAGTTATACTGAGCACTGTGCTGAATGATGTATACGTACATATGCAGCACATACTATATATATGTTTACACGTATATACATAAACATACAAACTTTATTTGTCTTAGGAATATTATAAGTAGGTGGTGGTATGACATCCTTATTTTAAATATGAGGAAATCAGAACTAAGATAATGAACTGGAATTTGAACCCAAATCTATATTACTTCAAAGCCTGTCTCCCATATTAAGCTGCTGTATAAGCAAAACCTCTAGGTAATTTCTGGAGGGCAGTACTGGGATTCCAGTAGTGACGACGTAGATTTGAATCTTCTCAAATCCTCATGATAAAAACAGTCAACAACTAGATTAGTTAGCATAACCGAAAAAGCTACAAACATCTGTAACAAAGCCAGATGATAGAATAGTCTTTTGAATCTTAAAATGTGAACGAGTAAAGATAAACCATTGACAGCTACAGGGTCTGCATCTGTGTGGCAGCAGAGAGAATTAATGGAGCATCAGGTGGACCTGAGAAGGGGGAAACTCCAGAATAGCTAATGAGTATTCATTGGTTATTGTGGTAGATTAATGTGATAACAACAGCCGAACCTGGGAGGGCTCTTGTAGACTCCAGTTTGGGGTGAGAGCAATAAGTCCATGCTAAATTCTGAAGGGACTGGAGTAGCCTGGGGCTATAAACTCTCCAAACCAACCAGCCAAATCTCCCTTCCAGGGCAGAGCCCTCCATTGAGGAGAAAATGCTGGGAATAGAAGCCAGATTGAGTAGGGTGGAGACAGTAGGCACAAAGGAAAGAGTAAATCCAGGCAAAAGTTGGAAGGGATCATGGTCGAATCCCTATGCACTGTTATTATTGAAAAAGGAGAATAAGGAATAGAATAACTTCTCCACAGACAGATGAAAGTACATCAGAAAGATATGCACAGAAAACTAAAATCTAATAATTCAAAATGAGCTAAAAAATTAAGAAGATGATAAAAGACATGAAAGGATGAAATAAGTCATAATTAGAAATGAGGTAGAACTGAGGAAAGAATTTTAAAAAATTCATTTCAGAAATGAAATAAGCTAGAAGCAACATAGAGCAAATAAATACAACAGATAATGCCTTAAGAGAAACAGAAGGTAAAAAGGAGGAAAAATTTTAAAATCAAAAAGATAAAATGTATTTGAGAGAAAGTGACAAATATAGAATATCTAATATATGTGTATTAGGGAATCCTTGCAAAAAGGAAAAAACAGAAACCAAAGTAATGGAATATAACAAATGCTAAAATTTGTAATTCCAGGAAAGTTTACCTGAAATTGAAAGATTTGAAATTAAATATTAAAAGGGCACGTTGCATACCTGGGAAAACTAACCCAGAACACCAAACACAGAGCCATATTCTGGTAAAATAATAGAATCTTCAAGAAAAGAAAAATTTCTTTGTGTATCTAGGAAAAAAGACCAAGTTACTTATAAAGGAAAGAAAATCAGATTGTTGTTAAGAAAAAAATGTGATCTCAATGTTTTATGCCAGAAAACAATGAAATAACATTTATTTAAGGTGCTCAAGGAAAGAAAACGTAAGCTAAGGATTTTATATATAACCAAACCGACTTTCAAGTACTGTAAAGGCTATAGACTGCTGTGAAATGTAAGAATCCAGAGAATTGAGTCCCCATGAGCCTTTTCTGAGTAATCTATTAGAGAATTAGTTTTAGACAACCAAAATGACTGAAGAAATGTCAACTGAAGGACTGGTAGTGATCATTAAATAAATATTTATTTATTGAACTAAGATTAAATGATAGTTACAAAGGAAACGGTAGAGTTTATAATGGTTATATGCTCTAACAAGATAAAGTATGACTGTCAGAAAATGGGCTGGGAATGCAGAGAGGATATGGTAAGTTTAATGAGCTGTTTGATTGCATTTTAGTTATTAATTGGGACTATATAAAGTTTAATATAAACTTTATATTTAAAAAAGGAAACAATGGAAGGATTAACCATAAAGTTAAAAAAAAGTTTTCATGTATAGCAAGGTAATATGATATGGGGGACAAAGGTAGAAGGGAAACATCTTTGAATATGTCTTATTTTATAGATTTGATTTGAAATCACATGTATTTTATACAATTAGAAAACAAAATTAAGTTCAAAAAGGAAACTCCCCAAAGTGGAGAATAAAATGAAACAAATGAACCTAAGTGTGTTTCCTGTTGGCATAATCATACAGAGAGGAAATTCCAAGTGATTTCCAAATGAGCAGTTATATGATAATTCTAATTCTGTTATTCCCAGTGACCCTGAGGACCAGAATTATCAGAGAGGTAAAAAGGAGACACAGATGTAGTATAGAAGAGATTAAGTAAAGACCCTGTAGTCTGGAATTTGAATTGGAAGAGTGTTTAAACTCACGATTTATTTTATCTTTGTTTTAAAACACACTGCGCCCCCCTCCATTTCCTAGCTCTGTCCATGTAAAGACGTGGAAACAGTGACCATTCCTGTAACAATAACCAACCTTAGTGCCTAGATTATGGTCTCGAAATAGCCTTTCCCTCTGTGAAGAATCAGGGCTCTTTGGAGAAATGGCTAATTCTAGTTCTTTGGCAGGAGGTGAACAAGATGAGCCTCATACCAGATAGCAAGGAAGCTATCAAAGATTTCTAGGTGATGTTAAAATGATCTGGCAGCCAATTTGAAGGGTTTCTCACCAAATACTAAGACAGATGAATCTATTAAACTGCACCAATTAGTAAAATTAGGATTGGATGAATCTTTATAAGACAACCCTGTTTCTTCAACAAGTAATTTGCAAAGAAAAAAAATGTGTAGGTTTCGTTAGGAACTTGATTTAAACAAACTAAAAAAAATTGTCATTTGTGAGGCAATCAGAAATTTGAACACTGACTAGTAGTTTATTTTATTATAGTTATTGATAATTTGGGATAGTTTGATAATAGTATTGAAGTTATATTAAAAAAAAAGAGTTTACATGACAAAATAATACAGGAGGGGAGAATGGATAGGGAAAACAAGATTGGCCATGAGCTGACAATTGTTAAAACTGGTTGATGGGTACATGAGGATTCAATATACAATTGTCTATTTTTGTGTGTTTGAGATTTTCTGTAAAGAACAGTTAAGGAGGGGAAAAAAAAAAAAAAGAATGCAGCCTCAAAGAGTTTGAGATGATGGTGGAAAATCCCAGGTGAAAATGTCTAACGAGAAGTTAAAATTAGTGTGTGTTTTGGGGCGAGGAGAGGGGTAAACAGGGCTGGAGTAGTATATTTTGAAGTCTTTGGAAGTATGACGATAGTTGTCAAGTGGATTACATTTCCAAGAAAGTAGAGTAAAAAACAAGGAATAAAGTTTGGGAGAATGAACAGACTTAGGAATCTGAAGAAGGAAAAGGAGCCAGTGAGTGGAAAAAGGGAAGGAACAGGCAGAAAGATTAGGCTGTCATCCAGAAATCAAGGGAATATTTTCAAGAGTTGGAGTCAGATGCTGTGGAGAGGTCAAAATAGAAAACAAGTTTAAGGGCAGTCTCCTCTGTGTTAGGAAATAGATATTATCAGTATCACCAGTTTTCTAGTGTTGTTATTGGCTATTCTGTTGTGCATAAGAGAATGGGTTTTGGACCTGAGTTTGAAATGGGGCTAATAAGATTACATAGCTTTCAGGATTTTATGTATTAGGTGAGTCAATACGTATAAAGCTCTTAGAACAGTACCTACCACGTGAGGGCTGCTGCTTCTGGTTGTGTTCCGTACCTAATTGCTCTTCTTACTCCATATATTTAATAAGCATGTTACTTCTACATACTCCTGTTTTGAAATCAGGCTTGATTCCAAAAAGGATTTAAACATAGATGTAAGCTTTGAGCCCTTTTTGGTTTAAATTGCTTTTTTTAGAAATCAGATTTTCTTTTTTTAGGCTAGATTGATGATGGTTTTGGACCACTTGCGTTACAAGTTCTCAAGAAGTATCTTATGAGGTTAAAAAAGGATTGGGGACTTCCCTGGTGGTGCAGTGGTTAAGAATCCTCCTGCCAATGCAGGGGACACAAGATCCCACATGCGTGGAGCAGCTAAGCCCATGTGCCACAACTACTGAGCCTGTCTGTGCTCTAGTAGCTCCTGCTTGCCGCAACTAGAGAAAGCCCGTGCGCAGCAGTGAAGACCCAGCGCAGCCAACAATCAATCAGTCAATAAATTTACAAAATAAATTTACAAAAGAAAGGATTGAATATCAGAAACCAAGATTTTGTGAACTTTTATGAATAAAATAGATTGTCATGATTGTTTTATATTATTGTGGAAATGTAGTTTTATTAAAATATTTTTTAAAGATACTCTTTAAAGTTTGTCGCTAATAAACAACCTATTTGAATATGATTATCCTTTAAAGGTTTTTTTTATTAGGAGTGAAGTAAAATTAGTACTTTAAATATGTAAAAACTGGTGGTTGATTTTTACGGTATATACTTCAGACTTTAAACATGAATCTAATTTTTTTTAAGACTTTAGGTAAAGTTGGCCGAGTACAACAAATTTATTCAGACAGTGATTTAAAGGTGGAAGTCTGTGGAACATCTTGGACGTATAATCCAGCAGCAGTTTCTAAGGTGGCATCTGCAGGATCAGCCATTAGCAATGCATCTGGTGGTATGTTTTGTTTCATGTTTCTCTAAAAGTAATATGGTTTACATTAGAACCTTTCCCAATTCCCCAATTCTTGTATACAGATAATGTCGTATGTGTTCTTGATTTTCTCCTAGATCACATAACCTCACTTGAATATTAACTACCTTTTAAACTTTCGCTAAAGGTTTTTTATTTTTTTCTGCTTTTTTCATATGATTAACAATCTTTGTTCTGGCTGAGGTATGCCCTGGAAAAGTTCCATAAATATGTGCTTTTTCTTGGATATATCAAGGGCTTCTCCACATCAAATCTGAGATACCTGAAATTCAACATTCTTACTCCTAGTCGGAAGTTATGTTTTCTGCTAAAGAACCATCACTTTCTTAGACTACTTTATTTTCTTTTTATTTCCAATATTATTGCTAGCCGATGGCTTTCTTTCTGGATATTTTTATATATCAGCTATACTTTTTCTCTTGTCATTTAATAGGAGTTATATACATGCCACAGTGAGTAGAAAGCTGTGTTGAGATGTGAGTATGCTGGATGCTTGGGTAGACTCATGCCCAAAATCTTTCCTTCTTATGCTCCCGCTTTATATACACACTCACTTCATTCAACAGCAAATTACAGCTTATTGTATGTGTATTGTTGTCATCCAGAAAAGAAGATAGAACCATAACTGTGAACAGTAAGAAAGTAAAGGAAAACATTGGGTGACCTCCAGTTTTATTTTGTACTGCTTTCTACTTCTTTGCTTCTGTCTTGTCTTTCCTGCTGTAATTTGCTAATGTATTTGAAGTTTAAATCATGTGGTGTTATTTTTACCTTGAGGTTAGATGGCATCACAGTAGGCTGACTTTTTAACAAATTGAAAGAGTGAAGGATGGTTAATATCCTTCTCTCAAGTAATGTGGACTAGGTGTTGGGCCTCTGCCCCACTTTGTGACTTCTTTCCTTTCCAGTAAGTAGATCCAAGAGTTAAGGAGTAGAACTGGGTAGATTTGCTACTGATAAATGCTATTTAGAAAAAAAAATCGTATTGAAAGGGTTTATGTAAACACATCTCTGGTTCTTTCTTGTTTTAGTCAAAACCAGTCAATTGGCACCTTTGAAGTATGTTATTAACCCTTAGAGATCCATTTTTAACTGAAAATTGGTTTGTTCCTAAAATATTTCCCCAGACATTATAGAGATTATATTGCTTTTGAATCATAACCATTGATCTGTTGATCTAGTCTAAGATCTGTAACATTGAGCTCTGAGTGTCCATATGATATATTTAAGACCTGAAAGACAATTTGTATCATTATGATACTCCCATTGTAGTGTGTTCATTTATAATATCTTTGGTATGACTCCTAAATCTTGAATTATAGTTTGTATGTAGCTCTTCTTTTTCTGAAATGTTAACTTGAAGTACATGAATTGGAGTAAACTGGGAATAACTGTGGGCTCGAATTTAATGCAGCTTTATATGGTAGTAATTATAATGTGCATGGGTAATATCTGTAGCATAGTACAAAAATAATATTAATGATAGAAATAATAAAAAAGGAAAAGTATATATTATAGGCATATGGGTAATGCTTGTCTGTTAGTAGTTAAGGTTTGAGATCCTCCTATATTAGCAGCTTTATTTGATGCTTTACAGAAAGACTCTCCCAACTCTTGAAGAAATTATTTGAAACCCAAGAATCTGGTGACCTCAATGAAGAATTAGTTAAGGCTGCTGCCAATGGAGATGTTGCTAAAGTGGAAGATTTGCTAAAAAGACCAGATGTGGATGTGAGCATTTTAAAAATTATTTTGAAGCATACACAAGAATGGAATAGTTATAACGAACCTTATACTTCAACAGTTATTATATTTTGCCACATGTGCTTCATCTATTCCTTCTTGCTTGTTTTTCTAAGGTATTTTAAAGAAGACACTGGGCATCATTTCTTCATTGTGCATTTCTAAAAGATATTGACATTTTCTTAATACTGACTTTTTAAATTTTATGATTGACAAAATTTACTTTTAGGTTTTTAAGTAGTAAGTGTCCTTTTGGGAAATTCAGTGAAATTTTCTCATGTAAATGTTAGCTTATTATGTTTAAATAATATATTTTAGTAAATTTTATAAGCAATTTTCCATCTCTCGTTTCAAAACATTTAATTTAAACTTTTTCCCTCCCCTCCTTATGAAAATTGACTGTTTCATAGTTTATAATGCAGGTGAATTAGGGTTCATGCATTTTGTGAATCTTAATAGTTTATGTTGTAATTTTACCATTTACAAAAGCCATATTTTAAACGGGTTCAAAATTTAAATTTTGGTTCTCGCTTAGTCATCCATTGGCTTTGTCATTGCTACTATTGTGGCACCAGTATGATGTCAGTACCAGCCAAGAGACTGTAGGTTGAGTGTCAGTTTGGATCATTGTCACTGTGTAGTGAGGGCTTTTGTTGCCACATTTTTGTGTGCAAGTATGCTGGATAGTTTGACAAAGATCAGATCTGTAGTTATAAGGTGTAAACATCTTATTTCTATGATCTCATGTGGCATTTTAGGTTTGTTAGAGATCAGTTGCAGCAGCATGACACAGTGGTTTCTTGATTGGTTATGAGCTATGTCACAAATAATTTGTTTCAGATATTCACGTTTTTTGTGTTTGGAAAGTAGAGTCAGACTTCTTTTATATTCAGTCAAGCAGATTTACATGTTATTGTACTTAATTTTTTCCTTTATTTAATTACTAATTTATTTTAGTTGTTTTTTAGAATGTCATACATTCTAAAAATTTCAAGGGAAAAACAGTTCTACAAGGTTTGTTATGAAAAACAGCATCTCTTTTTCAATCTTATTTTACTTTTCTTCAGAGGCAGCTATTTTCACCTCTTTCAGCTGATTTTCTTCATATACTTACCTCCACATCTTTCAATAACATATTTCTATTGTTATTTCTTGATTTTTATGTTTTAGGAGTTATCTTTTGATACCTCTCTGTGAAGGTGAGGATTTAGCTTTCTTTGCCACCTCCAGCCCATCCCCATTACACACATACACACCTCTTCCAGGTTCTTAATGTGGTATTATATTGTATTGTAATTTTGTTAAGATTAAAATTAATTGTACATGTTATTATTCAAATGACATTCATATCTAAGCTGTGGAGGATACTAGATTGTGTTTTCTTACACAACTTTCTGTTTTCCTTCGTGTTCATAATCGTTCTTTAAAAAAAAAACTGAGGTGTAATTTACATACAGTGAAATACATGGATCAGTTTTGACAAATGCATATACCCACATAATCCACAGCCTTGTTAAGATGTAGAACATTTCCTTCGTTCCAAAGAGTTCACTTGTAGTTTTTCCCAGTCTCTCTTATTCCCAAGAGATAATCTAAAATTGTTTTCACTTATTAGCAATCTATATTGTTATAATTAATTCTTCTCCAAAATTCTCTCTAATTGTGTAATCTGTCAAGAAATTCAGGCACATCAGGTATGTATTCATTTTATCTTCTGAGAGAGATTTCTCTCAGTGCCTTCTGACCTCTTCCATTTGGCCAGGTTGCTCTCTATGCCTGATGCCCGTTTGGAATGTCTCTCACACATCATCCTGGAGGTGCCCTTCCCCTCTCTGCTGTGTTGGATTTTTTGTTTTCTGTATCCTCTGTCCTTCTGTTTCAAAAGTTTATTCCCTCTTTTGTGAAGTATGGCTTTTAGTAGCTTCTTGAGAAAAAGAGTGCATGGGAAATAGACCTTCAATATATATTTTTTTTAACCTTACTATTAGGTTTTAGATGGGAATAGAATTCAAGGTTAGATATTATTTTCCTTCAGAATAATCCCATTTTCTTCCAGCATTCAGAATTGCTGTTGAGAAGACTTATTAAGCCATTCTGATTCCTGATCGATACTGCATGTGAGCTGTTTTTTCTTTTTTTCTTTCAAGCATGAACATCTTTTTGTCACCACAGTCTGAACTTGTACAATGTTGTGCTTTGCTGTGGATCCATTTTCATCCATTACTTTTAATGCTTGATCTTTATATTCTGGAAATCATGTCTTTCATATTTGGGAATTTTTGATCATTTTTTATTTTAGATTTTATCTTTAGAGCAGTTTTACAAACTAAAATTGAGAGAGGTACAGAGATTTCCCATGTATTCCCAGTCTATCCAAATGCATAGCCTCCCGCATTATCAACATCACTTGCTAGAATGGTACATTATTTTACTAAGGATGACCTATATTGACACATCATAATCACCCAAAGTCCATAGTTTACCTTAGAGTTCACTCTTGGTGTTGTACCTTCTGTGGATTTGTACTAAGGTATAATGATATGTATCCATCATTATAATATCATACAGAGCATTTTTACTGCCCTAAAAATCTTCTGTGGTCTGCCTATTCACCTCTTTTCCCCACCCCATCTCTGGCAACCACTGATCTTTTTATTGTATTCATAGTTTTGCCTTTTCCAGAATGTCATATAGTTGGAATCATACAGTATGTAACCTTTTTAGCTTGGCTTCTTTCACTTAGTAATAGGCATTCAAGTTTCTTCCATGTCTTTCTGTGTCTTGATAGCTTGTTTCTTTTTAGTGCTGATTAATATTCCATTGTCTGGTTGCATCAGGGTTTACCCATTCACCTATGTAGGACATACTGGTTGCTTCCAAGTTTTGTTAGTTATGAATAAAGCTGCTATAAATGTCTGTATGCAGGTTTTTGTGTGGACGTAAGTTTTCAGCTTTCTTTAGATTAGTACTAAGGAATGTGATTGCTGGATCATATAGTAAGAATGTGTTTCCCTGATGATATATATTGTGGAGCATCTTTTCATATGCTTATTTGCCATTTGTATGTCTTCTTTGGTGAGGTGTTTGTTCAGGTCTTTGGCCCATTTTTTAATTGGGCTGTTTTCTTAATGTTGAGTTTTAAGAGTTCTTTGTATATTTTGGATAACAGTACTTTATTAGATATGTCTTTTGCGAATATTTTTTCCCAGTCCGTGGCTTGTCTTCTCATTACCTTGATATTTTGTTTTGCAGAGCAGGAAATCTTAATTTTAGTGAAGTTCAGCTTATCAACTATTTCTTTCACAGATCATGTCTTTGGTGTTGTATCTTAAAAAAAGAAAGTCATCACCATACCCAAGGTCATCTAGGGTTTCTCCTGTGTTATCTTTTAGAAGTTTTATAGTTTTGTGTTTTACATTTAGGTCTGTGATCCATTTTGTTAATTTTTGTGAAAAGTGTAAGGTCTGTATCTAGATTCATTTTTTGCATGTGGTTCCAGCACCATTTGTTAAAAAGATTATCTTTGCTCCGTTGTATTGCCTTCGCTTCTTTGTTAAAAATCACTTGACTATATTTATGAGAAGCTATTTCTGGGCTTTCTGTTCTTTTCCTTTGCTCTGTTTGTCTATTCTTTGGCCAGTACCACACTGTCTTGATTACTGTAGCTTTGTAGTAAGTCTTGGAGTCAGGTAGTGTCAGTCCTCCAGATTTGTTCTTCTTCAGTATTAAGTTGGCTATTCTGGGTCTTTTGCCTTTCAATATAAACTTTAGAATCAGTTTGTCAGTATCCATAAAATAACTTGCTGGGATTTTGATAGGGATTGCATTGTATTTATGGGTCAAGTTGGGAAGAACTGTTAGTCTTTCTATCCATGAACATGGAGTATACTCCATTTATTTAGTTCCTTGATTTCATTCATCAGAGTTTTGTAGTTCTCCTCATGTAGATCTTATACATATTTTGTTAGATTTATACTTTAGTGTTTGATTTTGGGGGGTGTAATAGTAATGTGATGGTATTGTGGTTTTTTTATACATTTCCTTGATTATTAGTAATGTTGAGCATCTTTCTATGTACCTGTTGGCCATCTGTATGTTTTCGTTGGAAAAATGTCCATTCAGATCCTCTGCTCATTCTTTAATCAAATTGTTTTTCTTGCTTTTGAGTTGTATGGGTTCTTTATGTATTTTGGATATTAACTTATCAGGTATATGATTTGCGCATATTTTCTCCTATTCAGCAGGTTGCCTTTTCATTTTGTTGATGATTTCCTTTGCTGTGCTGTGATACTATGTTTTCAGTTTCATATTCTACTTGTTTGTTAGTATATAGGAATGCAATTGACACTTGTGTATTAACCTTGTATCCTGCAGCCTAGCTATAATTGCTTATTAGTTCCAGGAGGTTTTTGGTCTCTTTCAGATTTTCTACATAGATGATCATGTCATCTGTGGACAAGGACAGTTTCCTGTCTTCCTTCTCAATCTGTATACCTTTTATTTTCTTCTCTTGCCTTACTGTATTAGCAAGGATTTCTAGTATGATGTTGAAAAGGAGTGGTGGGAGTGGACCTGCTTGCCTTGTACCCAATTTTAATAGGAAAGTTGGGAGTTTCTCACCATTAAATATGATGCTAGCTGTAATTTTTTTGTACCTAGTCTTTTTCAAATTGAGAAAGTTCCCCTTTATTCCTTGTTTACTGAGAGTTTTTATGATGGGTGTTGGATTTTTTCACACACTTTTTCTGCATCTATTGATACAATCATGTGATTTTTCTTCTTAACTCTGTTCATGTGATGGATTACGTTAATTGAGTTTTGAATGTTGAACCAGCCTTCCATACCTGGGATAAATTCTACTTGGTTGTGGTGTATAATTCTTTATGTACTTTTTGGGATTTGATTTGCTAACATTTTGTTGAGGATTTTTGTATCTGTGTTCATGAGAGAGATTGGTCTGTAGTTTTCCTTTCTTGTAGTGTCTTTGTCCAGTTTTCGTATTAGGGTAATCTGCCCTCATAGAATGACTTAGGAAGTTTTCCTTCAGCTTCTAGCCTCTGAAAGAGATCGTAGAGAATTGGTATAATTCTTCCTTAAATGTTTGGTAGAATTCACTGGTAAACCCATATGGGCCTGGTGCTTTTGGTTTTTGAAATTAATTAATTATTGATTCAGTTTCTTTATTGGACAGAGGCCTTTCACGTGGTCTGTTTCTTCTTGTGTGAGTTTTGGCAGATTGTGTCTTTCAAGAAATTGGTCCATTTCATCTAGCCTATCAAATTTGTGGGCAGTTTCCAGAATATTCCATATTATCCTTTTAATGTCCATGGTATCTGTAATGATATCCCCCTTTTCTTATATTAGTAATTGGTGTCCTTGGCCATTTTTTATAAAAGGTTTTATGGATGGGAGTGAATGTAGTGGGATTAAGGAATTAGACTTGGGTGTATCCATGAATAAGTAATGCATTTACACAACATCTGAAGTGAAGAAAAGGTTGGTTGAAAATTACTGCTTTGTATTAGAACAGTTGTGTATAGCTACCCTGGGAACTCATTTATGTATGCTTCGTGGTAGTTTGCATTTGTCAAACTACCATTAGCATTTGGCTATATTGGCTGAATTGAATTTCTTTATACTGTAGCAGACAGTATCTTTTCTAAAGGTTTTTCCATTCACCTCATTGTTTTTTCTTCATTGAAACAGACTCTGAGATTTAATAATTCAAGTAGATATATACATGCAAAACGAATGTAACTTACTTCCCTTCGTCCCTTCTTCCCCTCCTTCTTTTCTACTTTCACCTTTGCAGACTGCCTAAAAGTTTTCATAACTCTTTGAACAATGGAAATTTCCAAGTTCCTGTATCCCTCCCCAAATTAGAGAAACCAGTTTCTGGTGATCTATGCTAGGATATATAGAACACCAACCTAAATTGTTTTCATAGAATCATATAATTTGCTGCCTTTAAACCTACACTGTATGTATATATTGGCTCTTTCTGATTTGTGACATTCCTTCATCCTGTCTTTTTTTATTTAGGTGAACGGACAGTGTGCTGGTCACACAGCCATGCAAGCTGCTAGTCAGAATGGACATGTTGACATTTTGAAGTTACTTTTGAAGCAAAATGTGGATGTAGAAGCAGAGGTAATTAAAACTAAGCTTAAAGAATATTTTAAGTAAAAATTAATGTCCTAGAAATGGTACTTCTTATCATGAGATGGATTTTTTTCATTTTGAAATTTAATATTAACCTAAGGCTCTTCTGATTGAAAAGAAAAATTTGACAAAAGACAGCTTGAAGCATTTCGTGTTTTTCTGTGATGGCTCAATCTTCTAGGCATAACCCTAAGTGAAGTAGTTGAGTTTCCCTTTGCTATGGTAGAAGCACTATGTTGTTGGGAGCCCAGTTGGATTTACCCATGAGTCATGCTGGGGAAATTGAGGGAATAGGAATATAAATCATGTGCGGCAAGATTTTTCCTGATATGTGACACTCAGAGGCCTTTTGTTGTTGTTGTTGTTGTTTGTCTCCTGAGGGAAAAAGTAAACTAGAATTTGTTTAGTCGTTTTGTTTCCTGATCTTTATATGAGTTTTTGAAGATTTTTATAACGCATGTTTATCGCTCTATGTGTGTATATGTGCTTAATTTAGAGTATATTCTTATTAAAGGAGAAATAAATGATTTTTACTATCATTGGAATTTCATTGTATGGCTGGTATGAGGGATGGCTCCCTTTGTTGTAGCTAACTATAACCTCATCACT
This sequence comes from Aethalodelphis obliquidens, assembly GCF_003676395.1. Taxonomy (NCBI): domain Eukaryota; kingdom Metazoa; phylum Chordata; class Mammalia; order Artiodactyla; family Delphinidae; genus Aethalodelphis; species Aethalodelphis obliquidens. Next base: position 1,716,339 of record NW_020837976.1, read on the forward strand.
TAAAGAGTATATTAGAATTACATTTGTTTTAGTCTAATATAAGATTATTTAGGAATAAGCCAAATTCTATCAAAGTTTAACTAGGCAAAAGGTTGCAATTTTGTCCAAATGACACTCTCATCTGAGGAAGCTATTTAATATGGATTTGAATTTCTGAGGGCTAAATTTGTTGACCAGTCTGTTTTTACTAATTATAAAATTTTAATGACATATATTTCAAAAGAGAAGTCTTACATTATTTTTGCTTTTTTTCCCCAGTTGTATATATCTTGAGTTGTTGGACAGCTACTAAAGAGCCATTGGTTTTGTAGGTGTAAATAAGTCATCTTTGATGTTGGAATTTTTCTTTTGCCTAGAGCTTGAATTTTAAATTAGTATATTATACGTTTGTAAACTATATGAGACGTTGTGTAGAATAGGGATGTAGCTGTGGGGTGGGGAACGAAGTTAGCACTATTTCTCAAGAGTAGGTTTTTTTTTTCCTTAATTGAACTCAAATACAAAGCAAATGGTTAGTTATTACTGTACACATAAGCTTGGAGTTGGAGTGAAGCTCAGTAGGCTAGGTGTTTGTAAATAATTTATCTTTCACTTTGGAAATCACATCTCTTACTAAAGCAGTAAGGTACAGGTGGACTTGTACCATACCTCCTCCTTTGGATTTCCATTCTGTGCATTTTCTGTTTCAAAAACCATTGTAGGCAGATGTAATTTGTAGAAATAGAGTGAAAAAGGAATATTTACACATCAGGTTAAATTAATAACACAGTGTCCCGACTGGTAGAGGAAAAACTACATTTAAAAATTGGATTGAAATATAAATATAACTCATTGCCTAAGAGTAAAACAAAAATTTATCAAAGTTTCATTTTTCTAGAATGTAAGAATTAACATTGTCTGTCATAAACAGCAATATAGTTTGTTTAAAACAGTGATTCTTAATTGGGGCACATTTTTGTCCCATGGGGGCATTTTGTGGAGACATTTTTGATTGTCACAACTGGTTGCTGGGGAGCAGGGGAGTATTACTGGCATCTAATGGGTAGAAACTAAGGATGCTACTAAATATCCTGCAGTGTACAGGACAGCTCTCGCAACAAAGAGTTATCTGGTCCAAAATGTCGGTAGTGCTGAGGTTGGGAGATCCTGGTTTAAAAGTTGGAGAAAATAGCTAATTTTACGAATGCACTTAAAATTGTGATTCATCATGCACTAGCTTGTTTGTAAGTTGATTGGTTGCTATTAATTTTTTTATTATTGGAAATTTTAAACATGTATAGAAATAGAATAGTATAATGAATCCTGTGTACCCATTATTCTACTTCAGTTCTTTTTCCTGGTCAAATTTGTCTTATCTGTACCCTCTTGCCTCCCATTTCCTCCACTGACTTACTTTGAAGCAGATCCAGATATCATATTATTTAATCTGTAAATATTTTAGTATGTATCCTAGAAGATAAGTACTCTTTTCTAAAAACTTTATTGTACCTTTAGCACATGTAGGCACAATAATTTAACAATGAGTTTTTAAAAATCTAATTTTATTAAAAGTTTCGAGGTTAGCTGAAGAATAAAGAGAATAATATATTTTGTTGTCTAGTTATCTCATTCTGTATCTGTATTAATTTTTTTCATCTCCATCAGGAAGTGAGCTCAAGATAGTATAGATGACAGGTTGCAAACTATAGCCCGCAGGCCAAGTCCAGCCCTTCATTTGTATTTTAAAGTATTATTGGAACACAACACACGCATTACTTAATTTTATTGTGTATGGCTGCTTTTGTGCTACAACTGCAGAATTGAGTAGTTGTGTAGTTGTGATAAGAGATCATACAACCTGTAAAACCTAAAATATTTACTTTCTGGCCCTTCACAGAAAAGTTTGCTGGCCCCTAATATAGATGACTATTACAGATTTTAGTTGATTTAAGCTGTTAGTAAGCTAAATTATTTGCTATATATTATACCTTTCAAATATGTGATAAGGTTACATTTTTTCCCTATTTCTTTTTCTTAGGGAAAACTCAGAGCTATTTTGGAAAGTTGGTTGTCTCTATGTATGACCTACTGAGTACAGTAGGATTACATTCTGTTTCCTTCTTAATGTGTAGTCAAAGGCACTGAGGACTGTGAGATCTTAGGTATGTTGATATGGGTGAGCTAATGTTTGATCCTCCAGGGACTCAGTTGTTGTTTTTTTTCCCCCCTACTGATCAATATAATAGGTAAAGGTGTGGAGGATTTATTTTAATGGAAAGGAAGCCCACTTTTAAAAAGTGTGTTCTTTACAGTAAGTTTTTCAAATATAGTACAAATATATACTGAAGATATCAGTAAACTTTAGGTGGTTTCATTATTTAAGGTTAATGAAAATTCTTTTAATGGAGAATATTAATAGTAGGGAACAGTACTCAACATTGTCAGAAAACCCAAGTTGTAATGGTATTGTTGCTGTCTAAAATGATATTGGGTAAAAAGTTTAATTGGTATAAGCTTCAGTTTCCTCATCTACGAAAATAACTGAAAGGGTTGGGGAATAGAGTAAGGGAAATAATTAAGATACCATTTATAATGTAGAACACAATGGGAATTTAAAGTGTTATTATTACCTGTGTTCTTTTTTTTTTAAATTAATTTATTTGTTTCATTTTTGGCTGCGTTGGGTCTTCGTTGCTGCGCATGGGCTTTCTCTAGTTGCAGTGAGCGGGAGCTACTCTTCGTTGCAGTGCGTGGGCTTCTCATTGCGATGGATTCTCTTGTTGCAGAACACAGGCTCTAGGCACACGGGCTTCAGTAGTTGTGGCTTGCAGGCTCTAGAGTGCAGGCTCAGTATTTGTGGCGCATGGACTTAGTTGCTCCGCAGCATGTAGGATCTTCCCGGACCAGGGCTTGAACCCATGTCCCCTGCGTTGGCACGTGGATTCTTAACCACTGTGCCACCAGGGAAGTCCCTGTTCTTATTAAAGATTTCTTTCCAACTAGTGGGAGTTAGCAGAGTTTCTCAAAAAAAACCCAGATGCTAATTCTGTCTGATTCTGCTTATCTAGTTAATGAAAACAAAACTGTATAAACTTTTTATTTAACTGTAATCTGAAAAGGAACGGGCAAGTGGACTTTAAGACTGGTCAGTTTAAGGAAATTCTTTCCTTAAAAACAAGTCAGAACTCAGAATAATAACATCCAGAATGGCTCTAGGAATTGGTATATGTGGTTCCTGGGGATCCATGTTAATTCAGGTTGTGACTAGAGGCTTTCCCACCTCCCTACATGCCCCCCCCCGAAATACTGGCACTATTAAAAACATGGGATGTCAAGAGAAAGATTGGATTTATAAGACACAGAAAACAGTCGTTAAGGCGCCTTTTACAGGAAGGCAGACTGCAATCTAAGATTGCCCAAATAAAAAAGGTCAGGTTTTCAAAGGGGACATATCATAGTTTTATAGTTCTCCCTTATCAGTAAATTTAGTTGTGCAGGTTGGGTCTTAAGAATCGTCATTCGTTGATTCCTCTTTATTTTCCCCATATTCCTCATGTGGTCTATCACTAAATTCTGTTGGCTCTTTAAAATATATCCAGAATGTAAACAGTTTTCATCTTTCCTGCTGCCACTGTGCTTGTCTCCTCACACTTCTCTTCTCCCAGCTATCTTCATGGCCTTCTCTTTCACTTCTTTCAGGTATTTACTCAAACCTTCCTTGGGAGGGGCCATCCCTTGGCTGTCTTATCTAATCTTTTTTCCCTGCTGTTTTTTCTCCTTGGCACTTTCTACTACCTAACATTTACATTTTATTTACTTATTTCATTTATAATATTCTGTCTCCCCCACTAGAATGTAAACTCCATGAGGGTGAACTTTATCTTGCCCATTGTTGTTCTCCAGTGTCCAGAACAGTATTGAGCTCATAGTAGGCACCTAGTAAATACTCATTGAAGGAATGAATAAATGAATGAACGAACAAACCAGAATACACCATTTCCAGACAATCTAAAGGTTTTAATATGATCACAATACCAGCATCTTGATTAACTGAACAAGGTTTAAGGAAAGTAAGATGAAGTATAATATTATATTTGAGAATAATAAAATATTGACCTAATAATATAATAGTTGACCTAATTTACTGAAAATATCAGTGAGTTCAGGAAATATTTAATTTCATTGATGGCAAAAATCATGGGGACTTCCCTGGTGGTGCAGTGGTTAAGAATCTGCCTGCCAATGCAGGGGACATAGGTTCAAGCCCTTGTCCGGGAAGATCCTACATGCCGCGGAGAAACTAAGCTCGTGTGCGACAACTACTCAGCCTGCGAGCCACAACTCCTGAGCCTGTGAGCCACAACTACTGAAGCCTGTGTGCCTAGAGCCTGTGCTCCGCAACAAGAGAAGCCACAGCAATGAGAAGCCCACGCGCTGCAATGAAGAGTAACCCCCTCTCACTGCAACTAGAGAAAGCCTGCACGCAGCAGCAAAGACGCAGTGCAGCCAAAAAAAAGAAAAAAGTCATGATGGTTACCAAGAGGATTCTGGGATGGTGGTGGAGTAGGAAGTACTAGGAATCCATCTCCCCATCTAGACAACAACTGCAATGGCAGAATCTTTCTGATGTAACTATTTTAGAACTCTGGCTTCTGTTGAAGGCTTGCTACTTCCAGGGGAAGGCTTGGGGGTTAATTTTGGTCAATTTCAGCTCTTAGCTCAGCAGGAGCTACACATACCCCACCCTCCAGCCCAGTGACAGGCAGCCAGGTATGTGTTCTTAGATCAGCTTACAAGGTGTTCTGATCCTTGATTGCTGCTTCTGATTATGGAGGTGCAGGCACAGAGGTGGGTAGCCATTGTTGCACCCTCCCATTGTTGCAAACCCTTCCTCATTGGCTGAAGTTACTTCCAGAGGATTTAATGGTCTGTGCTTTTTTCTGCTTCCCCTGCCATTTTTCTTTTTCTTCTTTTTGGGAGCCTGGCATTAAAGACTACGACATTCAAAAGCAACTGCATATATGATGGAAATTAGAAAGGCATTGCACATACCTGAGGAAAGGTACAGGCTCAGAAAAGACCCAAGGAGACCTTAAGTTTACACCTCAGGCTGTAAGCATGAAGACAGGCTAAAACAGTCAAAACCAAACCAAAACCAAAACCAAAAACAAACCCTGCAGAAGGAGAAGGCTCCTGATTTCCAGACTTATGGCATTATTAGATTCAAATGTCCAGTTTTCAACAGAAAAATCACAAGGTAAACAGCGAAATAGGAAAGTATGGCCCATTCAAAGGAAAAAAAAATAAACCAACAAGTAAATGTACCTGAGAAAAACCAGATGGCAATCTACTAGACAATGACTCTAAAACAGTTGTCTTAAAGATTCTCAAAGAACTAAATGAAGATGTGTAGAAAGTCAAGAAAATGATGTGTGAACAAAATGGAAATATCAATGAAGACATAGATCACCTAAAAAGAAACTAAAAACAAATTCCAAAGCCGAAAAGTATAAGAACTTAAATGAAAAATTCATAGGGGAATTCAAAGAGAGATTTAACCAGGCAGAAGAAAGAACCAGTGAACTGGAAGATAGGACAATGGGAATTATCAAGTCTGAGAAACAGAAAGAAAAAAGGCTGAAGAAAAATGAAGAGAGCTTTAGGGACCTGTGGGGCATCATCAAGCGGACCACCATACGCATTGTGAGAATCCTAGAAAGAGAAGGCAGAAAGAGAGAAAGGGGCAGAGAGGTTATTTGAAGAAACAATGGCTAGAAACTCCCCAGATTTGATGAAAGATATAAACATCCAAAAAGCAGAATGAATTCCAAATAGGATGAACTCAGCCCCACATCGAGATACATTATAATCAAACTTTCAAAAGACAAAGAGAGAATCTTGAAAGCAGCAAGAGAGAAGCGACGTGTCACTTGTAAGAGATCCTTTTAAGATTTTCAACAGATTTCTCATCAAAAGCTTTGGAGGCCAGAAGATAGTGGGCTGATATCTTCGAAGTGCTAAAAAGGCAGAAACAAAAAACAAAAAAAGGGGCTTCCCTGGTGGCGCAGTGGTTGAGAGTCCGCCTGCCGATGCAGGGGACACGGGTTCGTGCCCCAGTCCGGGAAGGTCCCACATGCCGCGGAGCGGCTGGGCCCGTGAGCCATGGCCGCTGGGCCTGCACGTCCGGAGCCTGTGCTCCGCAGTGGGAGAGGCCACAACAGTGAGAGGCCCGCGTATGGCAAAAAAACCCAAAAAAACCAAAACCCAAAAAACCTGTCAACCAAGAATCATATATCTAGCAAAACTGTACTTCAAAAATGAGGGAGAAATTAAGACATTCCCAGACGAAAGCTGAGGGAGTTTGTTGCCACTGGACCTGCCTTGTAAGAATCCCAAAAGGGTTCTGCAGGTTGAAATGAAAGGATATTAGACAGTAACCCGGAGCCATATGAAGAAATAAAATCTCAGTAAAGGCAAATACAAGGGCAATTATAAAAGAAAGCATTATTTTAACAACAGTGTGTAACTCCACATCTTATTTTCTACATAATTTAAGAGACTGATGGATTTTTAAAAAACAGTTATTAGCTTGTGTTTTGGGGCATACCGTGTACAAAGATGTAATTTTGTGACATCAGTAACTTGAAAGGGGTGGGGATGGAGCTGTAAACAAGTAGAGTTTTTGTATGTTGTTGAAGTTAAGCTGGTATAAATTCAAATTAGATTGTTATAACTTTAGGAAGTTAAATGTAATCCCTGTGATGACCACAAAGAAAACAGTTATAGCATAAAGGAAATGAGAAGGAAATTAAAACATTTCACTAAAAAAGAGCAACTAAATACAAAAGAGACAGTAATGTAGGAAATGAGGGGGAAAAAAGGCTGTATGGCATATGGAAAACAAATAGCAAAGTTATGGAAGTTTTTCCTTCTCAGTAATTACTTTAAATGGATTAAACTCCAAAAGACAGAGACGGCAGAATGGATTAAAAAAAATATTCTAACTGTGCACAGTCTATAGGAGACATTTTAGATGCAGAGACACAGGTATGTTATTTGTATTTTACCACAATAAAAAATCATTAAAAAAATGATTGAGAAAAAAATGCATGATTGTTATTAAGGCATATTAAGGATTCAATTCAACACCCATTTTGGTTCTTACTAGTAGTAGGTACTATGATACGTATTGGGAGTAAAGATGATTAAGATGCAGTCATAGCCCGCACGAAGCTCACAGTCAAATAAAAATGACAGACTTGCAAACAAATTATTATTCTGTAGTGTGATAAGTGATATGACAGAAGAAGAGTTAAAATAATTTTGTGAGAGGCAGGGCAAGTTTCATAGGAGAGGAGTTACCTGAGCTGAGTTTTAAAGAATGTGTATTTTCAAACCAAAATGTAATGAATAAGAGCATTGAAGTCTGAGAGCAGCACATGAACATATGGGGTGAAGTAAGTTGGTAAGTTAGTTTTATATATGAGGGAACATGGCAGCAGATGAGTCTGGAATGGTCCACAGAAGTAGGCTTTAAAAGAGGTTTGTTCTTTATATAATGGAGTTACATTAAAGAGTTTTAAACATAAATTCTGTGTTTTACAAAGAGAATTCTGTTTTTTGTGTGAAGAATAGATTGGGGTAAGAATGCTGGGTGAGCTGTGGCAGTAGGTCAAGTGAATGAGAATGAAGGAAGGTCTGAATTAATTAGCTGTAGAATTGGACAAGAGAGAATAGATAGCCATAGAATTTGGTGTTTGACCTAGGGGTTCAGGGAAAGGAAGTAGGTGAGCATGACCTACAGATCCTGATTTTGTTGACTGTACAGTCTGTGGATATATCAGCTAAGGGAAGAGTGGAGCAAGAGGAGGTTTTGGAGGCTGAGAGGAAACAGAGGAGCAGGAGGATAGAAAGAACCAAGATCAGTTTAAGATTTAATTTGAGGCCCCTTTGCAGATCTTTTTAGGTAACCGTTTGGGAGTGAGCTACTGTGTTGTCCCTCAACATCTCGTTTGTTGGCAGTATCAAAGACAGGATAATGACCTCAATGTTTGAGGTTTTTTGGAATATTTAAGATAAATTCGGAAGAAAGCAACAAAACCTGTAAGTTAAGGTCTTTGTTCAACTGAGATTTTCTAATTTAGAATAAAAATCTGGAAATGAATTGTTGTTTTCTAGTGTGTATATGTATTTTACAAAATCTTTATAAACTTTCCTTGTGTATTTCCCTTTGACATATATTTGGATTTTAAGGGTTTTTTTTTTAATGTAAAAAAATTGTTGACGGAACCTGCACAAAAGTGTTTCGGTAGCAGTTTTCTAACAATCATAAATATATGGTACACTTCATAAATAGTTCCTGTTTTTATTCAGTGAGTGTTAGTGGATTCCCATTTTTTTTTTTTTTTTTTTTTGCGGTACGCGGGCCTCTCACTGTCGTTGCGGAGCACAGGCTCAGCGGCCATGGCCCACGGGCCCAGCCGCTCCGCGGCATGTGGGACCTTCCCGGACCGGGGCACGAACCCGTGTCCCCTGCATCGGCAGGCGGACCCTCAACCACTGCGCCACCAGGGAAGCCCGGATTCCCATTTTTAATGGTACGAGTACCACTAGATAGGCTTAAAAATTATAACAGAAAAGAAATCCAGATTGGAGGTTAGGAAGATCTTACATCTAAGATTCTGAATGCTGAAATGTGTTACTAGAGAGGTTAACAATACATACACACAAACATATTTTTTTTTGTAAGAAGCTTGTTTTTCTGGAATGTTTAAATATAATGCTACTCAGAGGAGCAAGAGTTGAATCTTAAATCTTTCCTGTGGTAGTTTGCCAGTTCCTTTATGCTTAATGTTAAGAGGTAACAAAAACTCCTAACCTTGTTTAGCTGGAATGTTAGTAAGGTAGAAGTACTCCTGAGTCTTGGATTCCTACCTTTTCAAGAATGGTTGTCAAGTCGTCATGGACTTCTACTTGAGCGGTTTTACTTTTAGTATCTGTTTGAGAAAATATGCAAAGACCATAAACTGTTCTGAATTCAGCAACTGTTTTGTTCATTTGTTTTAAATATATTTAACCACAGCGGTATTTATCTGTGTTATCTTTGAAAAGTAGTTCAGATAAGCTCGAGTGCCATGTGGAGTTTCAAACCACTTGCAAAAACTAGAGTCCACCAGGGGCTACCATGGGTTGGAGAAAGTCTGAGAGTATGCTTACATCTGGGTGTTAAAATTTGAGATGTGTATGGAATAAAGACAATACCCTTATAATATCCTTCTCCATCTGCATCTAGCAAGGTAATGAGACTCTTTTTGGTATCGACTGTGTTTATTATCTTTATGGCGTAGTACAAGCATTTTCTTTTTAAAGCAGTTTCTTGCATTTGAAAAAAATTAAAGCAGTTGGGTCTTTTTCTACCTCTCGTCTCCTCAGAAACATGCCAGCAGAAGGTGAGGCATTGCTACTGGATTCCTCTGAAATAGTTTTGGAATTTTGGATGTATAGAATTGTACTTGTTTATGTTTCATTTTTATCTTTAAATGAAATACTTAATTTTTTTCTGTTCTTAAATATACAGAAAAGTGTATGCTCACCAGCCAGAGATAACCAATGTTAACATGTTGATATATTTCTCTCCCTTAAAGCTAGTTGAGATCAGGGCTTCCCTGGTGGTGCAGTGATTGAGAGTCCGCCTGCCAATGCAGGGGATGCAGGTTCGTGCCCCGGTCTGGGAGGATCCCACGTGCCGCGGAGTGGCTGGGCCCGTGGGCCATGGCTGCTGAGCCTGCGCTCCGCAGCGGGAAAGGCCACAGCAGTGAGAGGCCTACGTACCGCAAAAAAAAAAAAAAAGAAAGAAAGCTAGTTGAGATCATACTGTTTGGCATTCATTCTTTTTTTTTTTAATTACTCAATCCCTAGCGTAATTTTTATGTTATTAAAAAATCTGTGTAACATTTTTTTAAATGAAAAAAACTTCATATAGTTGTGTCGTGATTTAACATTTTCTAATGTTGGTTTACCATCATGGCTGATAAATTAGGAGTACTGAAGAATCAAGCTACTTCTGATATAACTATTGGTCTGGTATATGTGTGCATGATATAATGATCCAGATCATCATTTATCTTTGGAGTTAATCACGATTCAAGCGAATTTCTAGTTATTTTGTTGGCTCCATTCTGTTTTCTGTTTCCTTTTCTCACATTAATATGGTTCTTAATGAATTATTATAGCTTCGAGTTTTATTTTTCTTTCTAAAATATTCACTGACTCAGATTTAAATGCTGCTGTTTAGGATAAAGATGGAGATAGAGCTGTTCACCATGCAGCTTTTGGAGATGAAGGTGCTGTTATAGAAGTGCTGCACCGAGGCAGCGCTGATCTGAATGCACGAAACAAGCGCCGGCAGACACCACTTCATATTGCTGTCAATAAAGGTCACCTTCAAGTGGTGAAGACTTTATTGGACTTTGGCTGTCATCCCAGTCTTCAGGTAAAACCTTTAAAGGAATATATTCTGCAGGTATTGCTAGGATTCTATTAAATGGAAGTACTAGGTTTTGTGGTAAGCATTCTTTTGTTTTCAGTTCTTTTTTGTATGATCGATCATAGTAAATGATACTGAAGGTGTAGACTGTCATAAAATTGGCAGTTATTCCTTCTTAGAAAAGCCTTTTTTAAGAAAGTGTCAGTAAATCGATTTTGTTTGGGGGAGTTGGGGATGGGGACTTGTGAAAATATCGGCTCTGAGTTGATTTGATTTAACTTTATTGATCATGATAGTGAGCTTCACCATTTCATTATAGTTACTTCAGAGGTATCAAAAGTATTTTAATTGTAGCTTAATTTATCTTAGAGTCTGGGTCTAGTCATTAATCCAGTCTTGGAAGATTTTCTGATTTGGAAAAAATATATAGGGTTTTAGGATTGATTTGTAGTAGGACCTAATTTTTGAAGAGTCACCTAAGGAATGATTCTTCCCATCTGAAGTTTTGGCAACCAGGTGAATTAAATTGGATAGATCTCAGAGAAGTAATGAAGCAGAAGAACCAGAGTAATGGGACTGAGGGTTTGAGAAGAACTGAAAGAATCAGAGATTTTGTTTAGCTAGATGGTTACTACGGACTGATATTTCTGAGGTATATCCATTTTGGAACTGATGGAGTCGAGAACCGACAGCTTCTGAGTGGATGGCTGGATTGGAGGATAGGGGGAGGAATTGAGGGGAGTTAATCTGTTGAAGGAGTGGGAATTTATACCTGCTAACTTTTTTTGTCTTGGATGGGAGGCAGACTTATCTGTTGAGAGTGAGTGGGGATTGGTAGGTGTAGAAAGGGTGATTGAGAAGAATGATGAAGGTTTGGAATAGCTACTGTGGGGAACAGAAGGCAGGATAGATGAGGACCTGTAGAAGCTTATGCCAGCCATGTTAAGAGCCCATCTCAAGTTGGAGACTGTGAATTTTTAGTGCCACCAGATAGGCGGATAGAAGTTGGATTGTTGGTTTGAACTTGTATTGGGATTTTTTTATGTGTGTGGATGAATATATCACCAGAGATTGGCAAACTTTTTATGTAATGGGCCGGATGATATTTTAGGCTTTCATATGATTTCTATCACAACTGTCCAACACTGCCATTGTAGCCTGAAAGCTGCTGTAGATAGTACATAAATGGATGTGTGTGGCTGTGTTCCAGTAAAACTATTTACAAAAATAAGTGGAAGACTGGATTTGGCATCTGTGGTATATGCCGTAGGATAGGCTATATATGGCTTTACTGAGAATAGTATTTATGACTATGATATGAAAAAGGTCTAAATTACCCATTTATCCAAATGACTGATAGTGAATAACAACTTATTGCTAAATCATTGATTAATGAAAAAAGTACCTTGAGAAAAAGGTAGACTGAGACTGTCAGATTTTCTTTTTCATTTGTCTTCACTTTGAGTTAACTAGCCACTTTCCTGCCCTTTGAAAACATTTGGATTAATGATTCTCAACTGTGACTGCACAACACAATCATCTGGGGAGCTCTGAAAAACTATTGATGCCTGGCTTTCACCCCCAGAGATTCTGGCTTAGTTGGTCTGAAGAACAGCCTGGGTATTGGGATTTTTTTAAGAACTCCGCACAGATTCTAAAGTGCAGCCAAGGTTGATAACCACTGACTTTAAATTCATTACTATGGGACTCCCAAGACTGGTGTAGGTTTGGTGTGGAATTTTAGAGTATAACAATTAATGGTAGGAATGTGGTATAGCAGGCCATTGTAAGCTAATAGGGGGGCAGCTTTTCCACCTCATTAAATTTTGTTATTTGCTAAACTATATTTGAGGGTACTTCTTTGATTTTCTTTTTTATTTTCTTTGGAAAGCTACAGCATGTTTATTGTCTTTTCCATCTAGACTGAGTAGGAATTTCTTTACTATAATGAGGCTAATATTTCTTGCCTGCATTTTAAAATTTAACACACAGCATGTTTTATTAACGGGTTGTAGGATATGACTTCTGCTTTTGTTTCTTTGTTCAGTAGTTCATTGTAAGTATTAACATTACATATAATGATTAATTGAAAAAGAACTAATGAAAGTCTCTTTCAACTTTTTTTTAAAAAAAAGGATTCTGAAGGTGATACCCCTCTTCATGATGCAATAAGTAAGAAACGTGATGATATCCTGGCAGTTCTTCTGGAAGCTGGAGCAGATGTTACCATTACAAATAATAATGGATTTAATGCTCTACACCATGCTGCACTAAGAGGAAATCCCAGGTAAAGATGTCACGTTTTACTATTTTATATGCAATTTTAAAATATTTTCCTGTTGCTGGTTCTCTTTTTCTGATACTTATGAGGAAATAATTTTGGTTTACTTTAATGTTTTAAATTGTTTTGAGGTCTGTGGACGTTATGAACTTCATTAAATAGATCAGTTTTATATGGTTTTTTTTTGGTTAAACTAATACAAGTATTATGAAATGACTATTTAAATATATATTAAATATGGATATAAAGTATCAGGAATACTTGCTTATATTCTAAAGATTTAATTAAAATGCATTCCATTTGGAGATTTATGTTTCTTCAAGATCATTCTCAGGTGTCCTCTAGCCCCATGTTATTTATTTGCATGGTAATTATTTTTTTAAACTTGTGGCTAAATAACATTTATTAAGTTACCTGATTTCTTTTTAATAATATAATTACCTATAAACTTCTAGTATAGAGGTCCTCCAATCATTGTTATAGTAATAGGTGGTCTACTGAAAAAAGTGCTTGCTGGTTAAAGCTCGAGAAAGACTTTTGGGAAGTCATAGAATTCATAAAGGATCTGTGAAGTCTCACAGAAAAGGAAAATGGTTATTATCTTTGCTTAACCTAGAACTTTCTATGAGTGAATTTTTTGGAACAACTTTACCTTGAGAAGCATTTTAGAAAATTCTACATTAGATGTCTTCTGTTTATAGTTGAATCAAGCCCATGTATATTGACTGAGGGAGATATTTACTTAGAAGTTTATTTTCATAATTTAATCTACCCTAAATTAAAAAAAATTGAGATATAGTTGACATATAACATTATATTAGTATCAGGTGTTACAAAATAACGATTTGATATTTGTATATATTGTGAAGTGATCGCCACAGTAAGTCTAGTTAACATCCATCACCACGCATAGTTCCAATTTTTTTTTCTTGTGGTGACAACTTTTAAGACCTATTCTCTTAGCAGCTTTCAAATGTACAATGCAGTATTTTTAACTATAAACACCATGAATTCTTATTCATGATGTATATTGCATTTTTACATCATGTTTCCTTTTACATTTTTTTTTGTTCTTTTTTAGCTTCTTAGGATCACCACTAGAGGGTGAGCACAGAGAACAAAAGGATTTTATTGTGATTGGTAGCTGTAACAATTGGTGTATAATCTAGGATGAAATAAATGACAGTGTTTTAGGTTATATCTTGATTTGTTTTTTCAAATTACAAATATTTGAACACTTCATACGTTGGCACTGTAAAGGAGACACAGTAGTATTATATGTTCCCTGCCTTTCAAATAAAAGATGATAATGACAGCATTTACCACATGCCTGGCCACTAGTAGTATATATGCATTATCTCATTTCAGTCCTTTGAACAGCTTTTTGAAGCAGGTGTTAATATCCTCATTTTATAGATGAAGCATATGGGGCTTATAAAGAGATGAATTTACTTATTCAAGATCATGCAGCCGACTAGTGGAACAGTTGGAACTTGAGCAAGGTCTATTTGACTTTAGATTCACTGATCTTAGCCACTTCATATTATTTTCTGTGTATTACAGTCTGTATGTGAGGCAAGACTGGAACACGTGGACAGTGAATGATTTAACTAAGAATGTATTAATATATCAAGCTCACTTCTTGTGCTTCATGAGCCTGTCTTTCTAACTTTTATCTCCTGCTGATTAAAATTCCTCTGCCCAACTTGCCCTTCAGCTACATTATACTACTCTCTCTCCCTAAAATTGTCTGCTCTCTTCCTTCATTTATTCAGCATTTTCTTTCATTAAGATGCCCTTATCCCTTCTTTTTCTTAACCAGCTCTCTTCCAGAGCTCCTATGTATCATCACTGAAGTTATTTTCTGTTTGCTCTATACTTCCTTGTTCTGTGTTTTTGTTTTGTTGCACTTATAATCTGCTTTGTGCTGTCGCTTAGTATGTGCATTTTTATGTTTCTTTCTGTTAAAATTGTGGGCACAAATATTTATCTGTGTATCTCCTGTAATGCCTTGACTATACTGGGGACTCAATACATGTTAGCCTTAATTTGACAGTCAGGACAGTGTTAGATATCACAGGAGTATATGATCAATTAAAATATAAATTCTGTAGAGAAACGGTCAAGAGTTGAAACAAAGCAATTATTTCAAATTAGGATGGTCAAAAAGAGATTTTATTGAGGGAATTTAATTTAGGTTATAATATTTTTAAGTTATAAAGTTTAAGATAGACTGAAAATTAAAGTGTTTAGGAAGTAACTTTTAAATATTTTGAATTGTTTAACTTTATTGAGAATAGGCATAGTATATTTAATAATGTTGAGCCTATACAAGGAGGAAAAAAAATACTACTTCTGTTTCTTTAATTCTTGAGAATTCCTCTGGAAATTTATAACAGTGACTCCTCCAACCAGATAATTGGTGTCAGGTGACACAAAAAAGAAAGGAAAAAAAACTTCCATTCTACAACAAAGTGGTGCTTTAGTTAAAGGTACACACTTCTTTATTCCTGTTTCCTTAAGACATTTCATGCAGTTTTGACTGTATATTGCCCAATAAAGTGTGATTTTAATTGGACACAAAAGCATATCAGAAGATAACACAAGTTATATATTGGTTGTAATTGTAACTTGGGTTGTTTTGAGTTCTTTTTTTCTATATCAAGTTTCATACTCTTAAAATTGGCTTTTCTATCCTGGTACTGACCAGTGATGTTTTAAGACAGAAGAAACCATTTTAACTCAGAATTAGAAAAAAAAAAAAGTCTTATCATTTTACAACTGAGGAAACATGTTTGGAGAGGTGAAATATCTACATAAGTAAAAAGGTAGCAATGCTTATTAGTATTTTGTTTCTTTTTTGAGGATTAAAGTCTTTTGGTTCAGGGTCAGAAGAATTAGATACCTTCTGTTTAAGTCTGTCTATAAGATTCTCTGCAGTGTCATCATCTCCTTTTCCACCTTACCTATCAATGTTCTATTAAATAGCAGTAAAATTAAATGCTAATCATATGGAAGGTAGTGACTCAACATTTCTGGAGTTTTATTTTATATAATGTTACATTTTTCTTTAATATAAAAATGTACGTGCCCACACTGTGACATCCCTGTTATGGTTTCAGGTGACCTTCCCAGATATTTTCTTCCTTTGAAGGAAGTTTTGTTTTTTTAGAATTGTGTGGCATAGTCTACATTTCAATACCATTTCTTTTCTGAAGGATAAGAAATTTAATACCAAGAGACCATAAATGAATAAAATAATTTTATTTGAAAGCCTTATGTCATCCACACATTTTTCATAAAGCTGTTTATAAACATTATTTACCATTATGACTCTTCCAAGTAGAATTAACAGTAACAAATTATTTGATTTAAACCACAATCTGAGTAATTTAAATAAGTTGAAATTAGTTGATGTGATTGATATTGATAAATGAAAACGCTGGCTGTCCTGTAGTAATCAATGCATAGCTACAGCTGGTTGAAGGGGACCAAATCCATTGAAGAGGCGATTTGGTTCCATTTTACCAGCTCTAGCAAAGCATTGCAGTGCCGCTAGTTTGGGACCCAGAACAGTTAAAATGTTTTTTATTTAAAAAATTATGGTTATGTTCCTTCCACAAATGTTAAGAGATTCTCATATCAGTATTTCATCCATTGAATGTAAAACTTTATGTTTTGAAGGCACTTTTCCTACTATTTCCTACTCTAGTCGTGCAGAAATCTTTACCCTTTAACACGTCTTTAGTGCATTAAGGAGTTATCAATGTACATCTTTATTTTTAGCACTTTTGCTTAGTTCTTAAATTCAGACAGTGACCTGTTTCAAAACCCACACCATGTAAAAGAGCAAATAGATCTTGATGTGTATCAGAGTAATTTTATCTATTTATCCTTGGGCAGTAAACCAAATAAGTAAGCGAAATAGGTTAGGGAAGAGCACTGCTTAGTCATACTTTTCTACTGCCGCTGCTTTTTAAAATATTATACTTAAGGACTAACAGCAAGTTGCTGACGGGGTGGAGGAATGAGTAGCCTTAAGAAAGTACCTCTGCGTTTTGGTTTATAAATAGATGACACGTATATTCGGTGTATTGCTTAGACTTGTGTTGGAAGGAATTGCCATGCATGATAGCTTATTTTTCTTTCTTTTTGCTTATGTAGTGTTACTAATCATAGGTTAATAATTTAACCCTTTTAAAGGTCTAGTTCCTTGACTAAATTCTCTGTCATTTTGGGTACAGCTTGCCTAGTTACTTCTCATTATCAGCTTAATAATACATTGACTTGTGGTTAGTAATAATCATGAATTTGAGTATTAAAACTACCATTAAAACTCAGTAGAACAAATTTTTGTTATAAGGGGATTTCAGTATTGGGAAGGGATGTCTTTTGAAAATACTTGCTTGAAATAAAAGTTTGAGCAATTTATAGTTTGCCTATAAGTGCTCTCAGTGAAATATAGAGTAAAGAAATAGTTATCTGTTTTGAACCAAACTGGGAGAAGGTCAACACTAATTCAGGCAATATTCAAACAATTCTCATATTAAGTATATTCTCCATCTGTTGGTTGATGAGTATCGTGCTGCGGGTGAAATTAATGTGACTACAATTATTTCCATCATTTATTCTAATAGAAATGAAACAGGTGTTAAATTGCGTGGACTTCAGTGCTGATGATAGTAATAAAACTGGCTTCTATTTTTACTAGTTATATGGGAGCCGTTTAGCAGATCCAGTTGCTCAAGTGTGCTTTTGGATGGCAGTTCAGTTTCATATACTGGCCATATCGGGGCAAGGAGAGGCCGTGGAAAAAAAATAGTACAGCATTTGATAATGTCAGCATCTGTTATCCCTGTCAGCGAGACAGTTGAAATGTTTGAGTTACACCAGTGTCAGCAGATGCCCAGAGTTTAATATGTACTCAGTTAAAAATGAACAGCTGATCTAAGTGATAGATGTGACATTTTAGAGTGATTGAAAATACTCTTAGGTATGTTAAGTTAAACTTGTAAGCACTAGAATCAGTGTATAATTTTACTTTTTCAAATGAATAACAACAGATGCTATCATTTTATTTTCTAGGGATTATATACTCTTAATATTGTAGCAACGAGATTCTTAGTTGCTGGAATGTTTTAAAATAATTATTAAAAACATTTATACCTATAGAATGAGGAATATAATTGTTTATTATAAAACATGGGTGTAGTAATACCCTTTGAGTAGTTTTATAGAGGAACCTCTATTTTTGAGGTATATATTGTCAGTTTTTGGTATTTAGGGCATGTATAATTAAACTTAACAAATGGAATATGCAGCTTTGCCATTCTCTTTGTAGATGATCAGAAAGAAGGGCTATTCTTGAGTGAGTTAAGCTTTGAACTGATTTTTTCTTTGAAAATGTGGAATTTTAAAATTATGAACTTTTTGTAACTTCCAATAAATATTCAGTAATTTATATGCTACCATATCTAATAGTCATGCTCTCATTCTTTATAATCTGCCGATAAAATGAAAATCATCTTTTGACAATTATCTTGTTGTCTTATTAAACAGAAAATTGGATAACCTTATAGCCATTTCTATTCAACTGTGACACAAAAAATTTATACATGTAATACATGTCTGAATACTCCAGTCAAAATAAAACTTTTAGTAAGAAATGATTAGAATATATGAATATTAGTATTTATTTTTTCAAAGTCTATTATAGTAGCTTAAAGTAGGTACTACTTATAAATTGTTGCTAAGAGCTATATCATGTATAATTTATTAGTATATAAATATAGTACAAAATAAATTTTATATAAAATACAAAAAAGTATTTTAATTATCTAACATACTATAAATAGTAGGTCTATCATATTTATAAAAAATTGAATTATAATTGCATAGTACTAATAAAAGATGGTTATTCTTTCTGTATAAATTGGTTTCTTGACTATAGTGTTTTCATTTTATGTGCCCTCTTTGGAGAAAGCAAATTCAAGGATAATATAGATAATAAATTAATTTATTTTAAATATTTGGCAGTCTGTGACCAATGTGCCCTGTTGACTTACAGCTACTTCCCAGAATTTTGTCATTTTTTATGAATAAATCTTATGTCTTGATTCATTCTAAGTACTTACACAGCATTGCAAGTGGAGACTGGATTAGGGAGAAGGACAAGGACCAGTTTTTTTTCTTCTGAGAGCAGAATTTTACTTGAAAGATAGCCTTTTAAAATCATAACTATGTCTATAGCTTTCAAAAAGAAAACCTAAAACAGCAAAACTTGCTTCAGAAATTCCTCTAATATTATTAAATTATAAATTTATCAAAATATGAAGAAGAGCTGTTGAAATGCAAATGAAGTTGGCTTTTGTTAAATCAGTCAACACTACTAATATGATATTAATTTAAATTAATGTCAAATTGTGGAGACAGAAAATAGGTCATGTGTATCCCTCATTGTTTTGTACTAGTAATACTCTTTTTTGTATTCAAATTTTAATCATGTGAAACTTAATTTAAAAAATGTAAAATGTATGCATAACTTAAAATATTTAAAAGGAATTTCATGATAATTTTAAATCTACTTCAGTAAAACTTTTTTTCTTCACAGAATATAAATCTTAGCAACATTTAGTTTCCATCTGTAAGTAGTAGGTACATTTTTCTGGTGTTAGTATTGCCAAAGGTCATCTCTTTGATACTAGGTTAATTTACCATATGAAGGTCATTCACATAGCTGCATTCTAGTTCCCTCTTGGCGGTTTATTGCCTACCAAAAATACATACTTCTTTACATTCCATAGCATTGTATGTTCATATGGGTACATAAAGAAGTATGTACTCTGAGTAGGTATTACTAAGTTGTTAGCTGTAAAAACACGAAATGTTTTATTTTCCCATTTGTTAGCAAAACATTCAGCTTACTGATGGAGAGAAATGGTAGATCATTTGCAGAGACTATCAAAGACTAAACTTTATAACAAATTTACCTGAGGCATGGCATTAGTGCCATTCATGGTTCCTTGTTTTTGGTGGACATACACTTTTAAACTTTGACCAGTTATCTGTTGAACTTTGTCCTGGTTTGGTTCTGCAAGAGATCCATAGTACCAGTGGGGATTTACAGAGTGTATTTCAGATATTGGTAAGATCAGCCTAGTGTTTCTTCATAGTCTTCAGAGGAAATTTCTTCTTGTTTTGTAGTTTGCTTCTAGATCCTACAAGTAGACAATAATTAATTTGATGCAAATTCTTTTTACAAACTAAATGTCTTATTAAAAACTTAACAGCCAATTAGTACTTCTGATATTAACTCTAAAGTTGAAAAGACAAGGAGAAAAACCCGATCTTTTTAGGGTGTGAATGAACTGAATTTTTAAAGATGATGATTTTTTTTGTTAGTTTTTTTAAGGTCATAGATAAGAACTCATGATCATTTGAAAACGTCTTTGTTGTTCCTTTCTTTTTATTAGTTACTTACCTGAATTTTGCACTTTGGTGCTCCTTTTGGGTTAAATATAAATTTAGATAGATGAATTAATATCTAATTTTGGTGAATTGAGTTGTTTTGATTCTTTGATTTTTTTTTTTAATATAAAGGATAAGTACCAGAACAGTACTGTCCAAAGTCTCACTTAAAAACAGCCGAAAGGTATTAGCCTATGAGCAGTTGAGTTTTAGCTTGATCATTGAGCATGAAAAGAAATTGTAATTGGTGAGTTGCCTTTTATTATTGTGGTATTAAAAGGTTAATTTAAAAGAAAACCATGAGAAGTTTTCCTATTTGAGAAAGGAAGGGAAGAAAAGACACAGAAAGTAGAATTTCTGCAGCCTGTGATAAAAAGCTAGTGCAGCTTAGAGAGAGCAAATCAGAATGTAGCAGCAGATAGCCCAGTACTACAGCAGTTTCAGCAATGCAGAGTTAGAATTTCACCATGCACATTCTGATTTATTTTTGTGCCCAACTATTAGAGTTGGCATTAAAAAGTATTTTGTGATCTACCAAGTATCTTGGTTGACTAAACCTTGAAATAGTTAATAGTTTTTAAACGGTAGTATACTTTGGAAGCAGGATGTGATTTACTAGGGATGCAAAACCACCATTTAATCTGAAACAATAAAAACGAACTCTTTAATAACGTAAATGACAGGAATGGATTTGTACAAGTTTGAGATCAAGAGTTACCTGTCATGATATTTAACAGCGTTCCTTTTTATTACTACATAAGCTCTCTACTTGAACTGTGAAACTAGGCTGTGCCCAGATAGAATTTAATCTAACAATAAAAACATGTATCGAGTCAGTAATAGGTAAGCATGCAGAAAGTCATAAGCATCCTTAAAAGTACAGGCCTATGGTGCTGTGTTACCTGTAAGCTTAGTGTCATGCAGCATTAGCAGCAGGAAGAGAGATAAAGACCTAGAGAGTCACATCAGCAGCAGCCATCTCATCTTGATTGTTTCTTCACTCTATTTGCTGAATTAGCGCTTCTTTTCATGAGCCGGGTGAAGTAAGGGGGAAGAAACAGTGAACACAGAACCTCACCTTTTAAGATAAATTTGAAAAACAAATGAACAAACAAAAATAAGTCAGCCATCTTTTCCCTCTCCCTTCCCTTATGCTTAAGGGAAAAGAAAAAAAACTACAGTAAAATTGAATCAGCGTTGGCCATTTGATTTGGAATGTCGTATTACTAGTATTGCACAGTTATAAGCACCTTGTATCTGCTGGACAGAAAGTTAAGCTACGGAGGAAGGTTGCTACAACAGCCAAGAAAATGAACCTCACTTATTTCTCAGATGGAATGCTTCAGAATTGGGGAAAAAGTTGCAGAGGAGGTTAATTTTATAATCTAAAAAAGACATAAAAACCCAACAAAAACCAAAACACACCTTGCTCCCCCCAAGTAACTGTAGACATTCACCCTGTTTTCTTTGCGCACCAGAATACATTGGGGTCTTCTGACTTCTGAGGAAATATTCTGCGTCTTTCTTGCTGTGAGATTTTTTTTGTTTGTTTTAGTTTCCAGGATTAAATGGTAGATCTGTATTGAAGCTACCTTGTCATATCCCGAGGTCAAGTCTGCAAGCAAGGTCAGGACTTCCACATGGTCACTACAAAGGTTAACTTATATTCTTCCCTCAGTGGCCACAGGCTGAACTGTTACAGCTTTATAGGCAGCTAAGCATTTGAAACATGCACTCCCAGGCAAACAGACTCTCTTGTGCCTCTCTCTTCCCTGACCATATTTAGTCAACCATAGCAAAAAATAGTCTCTCAGCTGTCGATTGTCGATCCAGAAGCTGAGGAAGCCTCTATCTTGCTTTCTGCCTATTGATTGTTCATCCTGCGGTCCAAACACTGCCTTGCCATTTGTCCTGCCTTTTTTTTTTTCCCAAAGCACTGCCAAATAAAGCGGTCTCTCATGTTTCCACTTACACATCCCAGATTTTCACTGAGCTTGCGCTGAGACTAGGAAAGCCTGATGCGGCTGTCACTAAACTTAGATGCACTGCAGAGAAAAAAAGAAAGAGGAAAAATATTACCCTGGTTAGTAGCAAGACAGTCTTTAGACAGATATGGAACAAGTAAAATCCCTCTGCTGCCAAAATATGTTTCATGACCTGATTTTTTTATTGGTAAAAAATCAGGATAATGATATTTTATACAGCTAAAGGCCTGAAGGGATTTTGTAATGTTACCTTTTAGAGCTAATTGTTGCTATACACTCTTTTTAAATTTAATAAATAATATTTGAATGGCAAATTCGTAAAAATGGTAAGTAGAACCTATATATTGAGGGTGGAGAGAGATCACTAAGGAAGAAAGGAGTAATGTGTAAATGAAATCTTGGAAATGCTACTTAAAACTTTTAATTCATTGTCAATTTGAGTAAATTGTTTTGTAGTACTTAGGTGAGAAACAGTGTCCGGAATGCTTTTGAGTAATTGTGTACTTCTGTATTGAAACTATATATACTTATATAACTATTAAAATGCATTAGTTAAATTTTATTTTATGCTCAAATATGAAGTGGTTTTTTCCTCCCTTCTACATTGCCATTCCACTTTTATTTTCTGAAATAGCATGTAGGCATGATCATGACACACTTTACTGCAGACTTAAATAGTCATTAACCTATATGTAACTTTGCCACATAGTGTATGTTGCAGAGGAAAAATACTTTTGCTATAAATTTAATGGCATATTTACCATAAATTTTAATATTGAAGTTTATTTTTTAGCCAAGGAGAAAAAAATATAACATCAAATTCCACAAACCTATGGAGATACAATTTAAGATCTTACAAACCTAAGAATGCCCAAGAGAAACCAACTATACCTTGTTCTTAATTCAAATATAGTCTCTTAAGTATCGATTCAGTTAAGAATCAAGAAAAACGGTTATCAGTTTTCTGAGCTTATTCTCCTAGAAGGGAAATTTGTCGTCGACATTCTTTTTGTCTTTAGCATTTAATAACATAGCAGTTTAATTTTTTTGGATGGCTGTTTTAAAACAGTGACATAAAGAATGCTTCTATAGATATTTGGCAGTTTTAAAGAGTCAGCTTTTCTAGATATTGAAATAATTTTAGACACATTGTGATAAGATGACACATCTCAGAGTGTTAAGATAGGTTAATTTTCGGGTTTCTAAATTACCCCATATTTGCTGACCATTTTGTAGCAGTAAAAGTACCCCCCCTCAAGCAAACACTCATATAGTGTATGAAGGTCCAGGTACTCTTCTAAGCCCTTTAAAATTTTCATAACGATCCTATGAAATAGGATTTGTGATTCTTCTCACATTTTATAGATGAGGAAACTGAGGCACAGAAGGTAAGTAACCTGCTCAAGTCATTAGCTCTTCAGTTTGCTGGTGCCAGAATGTGAGCCCAGGTAGTTTGGCTTCAGACTGAGATCTTCACCACTGTGCCTGCTGTTGCTCTGGTTTCTGAAAATGCAAGTAGTTAGGGAATGGACTCTTGGGGACTGGAACATAAACCAAAAATGTAGCATGGTGAGCATTCTTGCTCAGAAAGATGGTTGTTCATTTGATTGTTTCTTCTTTTGTTCCATTCAGCTAAACTTTGAGCACCTAATACTGGGTGCACAAAGCGGGTATAAAGATAAGTAAACTACGCTTCCCTGCCTTACATCATAGAAGAGATCATTTTGGTTGTCTTATTTTAGGAACGATCGAGTACTCACCTGTACAGCTCTCCCGTAGGCTGCATTGTCATTGCATATGTCTCTCATTTTGAGCTAAATTCTACTACATTACCAAATTCCTAGTTAATGAATTTAAGCTAAATTAATGAACCTTTTAATTACTGTCTGTCAAAAAAGAGTTTGTGGGAAGAAAATTAAAGCACACCAAAAAAAAAGAATTAAAAAACATTTGAGTCATGTCTATCACTATAAATAGATGAAAGAAAATAAAAATTACCCATACTCATTTACTAAAGTGATGATCACAGATAGCATTTTGGTATATACCCTCCTAGACTTCTTGTCTCCATCCATTTAGGTAGGGGTGTGTATTGAATAAAAATGTATTCAGACCGTTACATTCTAACATGGTTTTAGCATGCCCTACAGAACTTCTACTTGGGATTCATCAACTTTTTTATTAAGTTTCTTTATGGATTCTGGACTAACATGCTTAAACTATATTTGAGGGGTTGTTCTTTAACTCAGCAAGCATTTTTTGAACACCTAATATGTGCTGTTGTGCCGTTCTAATGTCTTTTTACATTAAGTAATACTAATATGTAAGGCCTCCTCAGTTTAGCTACTGTGGTTTATTTGGAAAAATGTTGCCCATCTCTGAAGAAAGATTGCAAAGCATGGCAGGTCCTAAAAATGGACCCAGCGCCATTTGACTGTTACATACCATGCAGACAGCTGCTTGTCCCCTCTGCTTCTTAGAACTCATTTGTTCATCATTCAGCAAACGTTTGAGTATTACCATGTGCCAGGGATTATGCTAGGCACCACTATTAGTTGTTCCGGAACTTAATGCTTCTTTGGCAGTATTCACAAATGCCTGCTTAACTGGTAGTAAGATCTTATCCTTAAATTATCCATGTCCTTAACCTTTGGAAAACAACCAGACTGAGAAATAAAGAAGAGTGTTTGAACGTTAGGGAAAGTATCTTCAAATCTCATACTGTGCTCCACGAGTGAGCGTCTATTGGCTTAGTATAATTATTGCTTTATTGAGCTGTAACACCCTTATCCCGGCAACTCTATGGGCCTCAGTTCTTGCAACCTAACAACAGAATCCTCTTAATTAACTAAGGTTCTGTGGGGAACAGCTGACCTTTGGTTATATTGTGGGTTCCTCAGATTGTCTACCCCATGAGAAGAAAGGAGACAGACCCCTCAGAGCTGCTCTGGACATGAGGGTGAGGGGACCAGGGGCTATTCTGTTTTTTTCTTAACTCATCTTGCAGGCTAGGCCCAAAGATTGGCTTTTTTCTTGAGGCATCGTATTATTTGTTTGTGTTTGTTTGCTTTTTGTGGGGGGAAGATCAGGAATGAACATTAATTAGCAGCTTTCTAATTAAGATGAGAGGGTTATAGGTCTCTGTTAAAATTAATCTACCTCAAATCTCCAGTGTAGAAGAATTCTAAATAATTTATGTGGATATTCCACCTTCAAGGAAGTGGAGCATAACTTTCCACTCAAGTTTAGGCTGCGCATAGTGACTTCTTTCCAAAGAGTATGTGGTATATTTTAGTGTTCTATAGTATAGAAAAGGGGAAAAAGAGTAATTCTGTGATGGAGAAACCTCACAAACACTACCTCAGCCAGATGATCAAGGTTAACATCGACAGTGATAAGTCATGTTTATAGTGTGTACCCTTGATGTGACGTGATGAAGAGGCACTACCTTTGAGACCTTCTTCTTCAAAACTCATAACCCCAGTGTAATCATGGGAAAACACCAGACAAATTCCAACTGAGGGACAGTCTACAAAATAACTGATTAGTACTCCTCAGCATTGTCAACATCATCAAAAACAAGGAAAGTCTAAGAAACTGTCACAGCCAAGGGGAGCCTAAGGAGCCATGACAACTAAATGTAATGTGGTATTCTGGGGCAGAAAAAGAACATGAAATAAAACTAAGGAAGTTGGAATGAAGTAGTTAATAGCAGTCAGTGCTGGTTCATTAATTAACAAATGTACCATACTAATGTACAATATTAACAGTAGAGGTGAGGAACTCTCTGCAGTATCTTCACAATTCTCTGTAACTCTACAGTGGTTCTGAAATAAAAAGTTTATTTAAAAACAGTTTATTTACCCACTCCTGACTAGTTGACCATTGACTTTTACATTAATTTTGATTTGGGGCTATCTGCAATATTTTATCACAACTTAAACCATTTAATCAGGAGTTGATTTTGTTATAATTCAGTTATCAACAAAATAGTAAGTTTAGTCTCATATTCTTTTAAAAGTATATTAGAACAAAAAGTATATATCAGAATAAATTTTATCGAGACCAATCATATCTTAAAAAGATTTAGTTATTTTAAAGGAAGCCTTTTTTTTTTTTTTTTTACGCGGGCCTCTCACTGTGGTGGCCTCTCCCGTTGCGGAGCACAAGCTCCGGACGCGCAGGCTCAGCGGCCATGGCTCACGGGCCCAGCCGCTCCGCGGCATGGGGGATCTTCCTGAACCGGGGCACAAACCCAGGTCCCCTGCATCAGCAGGCGGACTCTCAGCCACTGCGCCACCAGGGAAGCCCTAAAGGAAGCCTTTTTAATTTGAGTGCTGATAATTTTGAATTTGTGAAAATTGTGAAATGATTAGATTTGTGTGGAAGGGGTATAGAGGATAGATTTGGAAGGGGGCTGTTACAGATGTTCAGAGGAAAGGTAATGAAAGCCTATATAAAGAATATTGGGGCCCCTGGGAAAGAATAGTTTAGTTTTAAAAGGGAAAACCAAGAGAACAAATTGAACACAGGAGTAAGAAGGGAGGAAAGGGTCTAGAATGATTCCCAAGTTTCTGACTTGGGTGGCTGGTTAAATGGTGGTAAGAATAACCAAAATCAAGAATACAGGAGGAATTCTTGGGAAGGAGAAAAGGGAAATTTGTACTGTGTACTTTATAGGTCTATAATCTTAGAACTGTAATAAAATAACACTATTATATTGAAGAATTTTAGACTCTACTAAAACATTTACCTACATTATATCATTTAATTCTTACAGCAATCTTATGGTATTTTACAGAGGTTTCTATGGAAGTGTTGGTATTTGTTCAGTTAGAGATATGAGATAGAGCTGTTATGGGTGAGAGTGTTTAGTTGAGGCTTCACAGGGCCCGAGTATGGACCTTGGCTTTATTGGTCCATAGAGATGACTAACACTAATTAACACTAATAAAGAATGCCAAATTACTGTTTACAGAAAGAAATATTGCTAAGTGGATTGTAGTACTTACACCATCTGATCAGTAGATTTTTTTTCCCCTGCAGTGGGGAGAAAGAAATCTACTATGAAAAGCTAAGTTAAAATTGGAGATTGATTGGTGAGCAAGACAACTGGTTAGATGATCTTAATTGACAGTACCATCAACCTGTGATGACTTTGCATATGACGGTGGACTGAAAACTGATAGCATTCTCCTGATTCTACTGGAGGGTAAATTAGAATACTGGGATTGCTCATCAGGGAGCTTTTTCTATAGATAACGCTGGTGACACACTGACAAATTATTTTTCTCATTCTTTCTCTAGGCTTTGTACGAACCATTTCTTCACTCTCTTTTTAACCAATCATTATTTTCCAGAAAGAGACATAATTTTCATCTTTTTAATAATAATTCCATCCTGGTGATTTATCTATCTGTCTATCGATCATCCTAATTCGACTACTGGATCTCCTATTATAAAAATCTCTTTTTCTTTAGTTATCCATTTGTTTTATTTACTTTATTAACTATTGTCTGCTGTATTCACCTCATTTGCCAATATAACACTGTTACTATGGGAAATCAAAAATTACCATTTCTCTTTAAAATATGTTGCTAATATTATAATAATTTAATCAGTTTAAAATAAAGCATTTGGATTAATTCAAATTTCTTTCAATTTTTATTTTTAATGATATATTTCTTAATATTTCAGGATTGTGAGGAAAAAATATTTTAATATGGTTATTCTATAGTATAATATACAATATTTATGTCAGTGAGACTAATTAACAGAATAGATTTATTCTGAAATAAAAACTTTCTCCTTGAAAATGTTGAATTTTGCATTTTAATATTAGGATTTGATATACTTTGTAGAATGTGATCTAGAAGGGACTAGGGTTGTTTTTGTCACTGCCAGCAGTAGCCTGGTACTGCCTTTCCCTTGTTCTGACAGTTCAGTTATATATACTGTACTAAGAGAGGAAAAAGCAAAAAGACACAAAGTAATAAGAGTGCAGGGAGGCAATGGGCTTTCAAGAATACATACATACCTATTTATTTTTATTTTTGTTTATTTTTATTTAATTTTTTTTGGCTGTGCTGTGCAGCTTGTGGGATCTTAGTTCCCCGACCAGGTATCGAACCTGGGCCCCGGCAGTGAAAGTGCCAAGTCCTAACCACTGGACCGCCAGGGAATTCCCTCTATTTCTTTTTAAATGCCTCAGTAACTTTCTGAACCATTGGCTCTTTTTTCTGAGGGACCTCAGGTTTTCTACCTTGTTGACTTAATGAATGCAAGAAGGAAGAACAAGTAAGTGAAAGCTATTAATATCCTCTGTTACCACCATTTCTCTCAACACAGTTATAGTACCATTTTTCTTTTCTTTGTATCAATAACATGTGTTTGGGACTTCCCTGATGATCCAATGGTAAAGAATCCACCTTAGGGCTTCCCTGGTGGCGCAGTGGTTGAGAGTCCGCCTGCCGATGCAGGGGACACGGGTTCGTGCCCCAGTCCGGGAAGATCCCATATGCCGCGGAGCAGCTATGCCCGTGAGCCATGGCTGCTGAGCCTGTGAGTCCGGAGCCTGTGCTCTGCAACAGGAGAGGCCGCAAAAGTGAGAGGCCCGCGTACCGCAAAAAAAAAAAAAAAAATCCACCTTACGATGCAGGGGATGTGGATTTGATCCCTGGTCAGGGAACTAAGATCCCACATGCCACAGGGCAACTAAGCCCGCATGCCACAACTACTGAGCTCACGCGCCTCAACTAGACAGCCCGCGTGCCGCAAACTACAGAGCCCACACGCTCTGGAGCCCATGTGCCACAGCTACAGAGCCTGCCTGCCACAACTAGAGGGAGAAAACCCGCGGGCCACAACTAGAGAGAGAAAAACCCACGCGCCACAACTAGAGAAGAGAAAACCGCATGCCACAACTAGAGGGACGCCCACACATCACAACGGAAGATCCCACGTACCTCAACGAAGATCCAGCGTGCCTCAACTAAGACCTGACAGAGCCAAAAATAAATAAAATAATTTAAAAAATGGATTTATCTTATATATTTTTAACATCTTTATTGGAGTATAATTGCTTCACATTGTTCTGTTAGTTACTGCTGTATAACAAAGTGAATCAGCTATACATATACATATATCCCCATATCCCCTCCCTCTTGCATCTCCCTCCTACCCTCCCTATCCCATCACTCTAGGTAGTCACAAAGCACCGAGCTGATCTCCCTGTGCTGTGCAGCTACTTCTCACTAGCTATCTGTTTTACATTTGGTAGTGTATATATGTCAGTGCCACTCTCTCATTTTGTCTCAGCTTACCCTTCCCCCTTCCTGTGTCCTCAAGTCCATTCTCTACGTCTGTGTCTTTATTCCTGTCCCGCCCCTAGGTTCTTCAGAACCATTTTTTAAAATTTTAGATTCCATATATATCTGTTAGCATATGGTATTTGGTTTTCTCTTTCTGACTTAACGTCACTCTATGACAGACTCTAGGTCCATCCACCTCACTACAAATAACTCAATTTCGTTTCTTTTTATGGCAGAGTAATATTCCATTGTATATATGTGCCACATCTTCTTTATCCATTGATCTTTTGATGGACACTTAGGTTGATTCCATATCCTAGCTATTGTAAATAATGCTGCAATGAACATTGTTGTGCATGACTTTTTATTTTTAAACGTCTTTATTGGAGTATAATTGCTTTACAATGGTGTGTTAGTTTCTGCTTTATAACAAAGAGAATCAGTTATACATATACATGTATCCCCATATCTCCTCCCTCTTGCGTCTCCCTCCCACCCTCCCTATCCCACCCCTCTAGGTGGTCACAAAGCACTGAGCTGATCTCCCTCTGCTATGCGGCTGCTTCTCACTAGCTATCTGTTTTACATTTGGTAATATATATTAGTCGATGCCACTTTCTCACTTTATCCCACCTTACCCTTCCCCCTCCCCATGTCCTCAAGTCCATTCTCTACATCTGCATCTTTATTTCTGTCCTGCCCCGAGGTTCTTCATAACCTTTTTTTTAGGTTCCATATGTATGTGTTAGCATACAGTATTTGTTTTTCTCTTTCTGACTTTCTTCACTCTGTACGACAAGCCCTAGGTTCATCCACCTCACTATGAATAACTCAGTTTCGTTTCTTTTTATGGCTGAGTAATATTCCATTGTGTATATGTGCCATTGTATATATGTGCCACATCTTCTTTATCCATTCATCTGTTGATGGACACTTAGGTTGCTTCCATGTCCTGGCTATTGTAAATAGAGCTGCAACGAACATTGTGCTTCATGAAACTTTCTGAATTATGCTTTTCTCAGGGTATATGCCCAGTAGTGGGATTGCTGGATCGTATGGTAGTTCTATTTTTAGTTTTTTAAGGAACCTCCATACTGTTCTCCATAGTGGCTGTGTCAGTTTACATTCCCATCAACAGTGCAAGACGGTTCCCTTTTCTCCACACCCTCTCCAGCATTTATTATTTGTAGATTTTTTGATGATGGCCATTCTGACTTGTGTGGGGTGATACTTCACTGTAGTTTTGATTTGCATTTCTCTAATGATTAGTGATATTGAGCATCTTTTCATGTGTTTGTTGGCAATCTGTATATCTTCTTTGGAGAAATGTCTATTTAGGTCTTCTGCCCATTTTTGGATTGGGTTTGGTTTTTTGATATTGAGCTGCATGAGCTGCTTGTAAATTTTGGAGATTAATCCTTTGTCAGTTGCTTCATTTGCTAATATTTTCTCCCATTCTGAGGGTTGTCTTTTCATCCTGTCTGTGGTTTCCTTTGCTGTGCAAAAGCTTTTAAGTTTCATTAGGTCCCATATGTTTACTTTTGTTTTTATTTCCATTTCTCTAGGAGGAGGGTCAAAAAGGATCTTGCTGTGATTTATGCCATAGAGTGTTCTGCCTATGTTTTCCTCTAAGACTTTTATAGTGTCTGGCCTTACATTTAGGTTTTTAATCCATTTTGTGTTTATTTTTGTGTATGGTGTTAGGGAGTGTTCTAATTTCATTCTTTTACATGTAGCTGTCCAGTTTTCCCTGCACCACTTATTGAAGCGGCTGTCTTTTCTCCGTTGCATATTCTCGCCTTCTTTATCAAAGATAAGATGACCATATGTGTTTGGGTTTATCTCTGGGCTTTCTATCCTGTTCCATTGGTCTATATTTCTGTTTTTGTGCCAGTACCATACTGTCTTGATTACTGTAACTTTGTAGTATAGTCTGAAGTCAAGGGAGCCTTATTTCTCCAGCTCAGTTTTTCTTTCTCAAGATTACTTTGGCTATTCGGGGTCTTTTGTATTTTCATACAGATTGTGAAATTTTTTGTTTTAGTTCTATGAAAAATGCCATTGGTAGTTTGTTAGGGATTGCATTGAATCTGTAGATTGCTTTGGGTAGTATAGTCATTTTCACAATGTTGATTCTTCCAGTCAGGAACATGGTATATCTCTCCATCTGTTGGTATCATCTTTAATTTGTTTCATCAGTGTCTTATAGTTTTCTGAATACAGGTCTTTTACCTCCTTAGGTAGGTTTATTCCTAGGTATTTTATTCTTTTTGTTGCAGTAGTAAATGGGAGTGTTTCCTTAATTGCTCTTTCAGATTTGTCATCGTTAGTGTACAGGAATGCAAGAGATTTCTGTGCATTAATTTTGTATCCTGCTACTATACCAAATTCATTGATTAGCTCTAGTATTTTTCCGGTAGCATCTTAGGATTCTGTGTGTGTAGTATCATGTCATCTGCAAACAGTGACAGTTTTACTTCTTTTCCAATTTGGATTCCTTTTATTTCTTTTTCGTCTCTGATTGCTGTGGCTAAAACTTCCAAAACTATGTTGAATAATAGTGGTGAGAGTGGGCAACCTTGTCTTGTTCCTGATCTTGGTGGAAATGGTTTCAGTTTTTCACCATTGAGAACGATGTTGGCTGTGGGTTTGACATATATGGCCTTTATTATGTTCAGGTAAGTTCCCTCTATGCCTGCTTTCTGGAGAGTTTTTATAATAAATGGGTTTTGAATTTTGTTGAAAGCTTTTTCTGTGTCTGTTGAGATGATCACATGGTTTTTACCCTTCAGTTTGTTAATATGGTGTATCACATTGATTTATTTGCATGTATTGAAGAATCTTTGCATTCCTGGGATTAACCTCACTTGATCATGGTGTATGATCCTTTTAATGTGCTGTTGGATTCTAGTTTTTTTTTTTTTTTTTTTTTTTTTTGTGATACGCGGGCCTCTCACTGTTGTGGCCTCTCCCGTTGCGGAGCACAGGCTCCGGACGCGCAGGCTCAGCGGCCATGGCTCACGGGCCCAGCCGCTCCGCGGCATGTGGGATCTTCCCGGACTGGGGCACGAACCCATGTCCCCTGCATCCTCAGGCGGACTCTCAACCACTGCGCCACCAGGGAAGCCCGGATTCTAGTATTTTGTTGCGGATTTTTGCATCTATGTTCATCAGTGATATTGGCCTGTAGTTTTCTTTTTTCGTAACATCTTTGGTTTTGGTATCAGGGTGATGATGGTCTTGTAGAATGAGTTTGGGAGTGTTCCTCCCTCTGCTATATTTTGGAAGAGTTTGAGAAGGATGAATGTTAGCTCTTCTCTGAATGTTTCATAGAATTCGCCTGTGAAGCCATCTGGTCCTGAGCTTTCGTTTGTTGGAAGATTTTAATCACAGTCTCAATTTCAGTGCTTGTGATTGGTCTGTTTATATTTTCTGTTTCTTCCTGGTTCAGTCTCGGAAGGTTGTGCTTTTCTAAGAGTTTGTCCATTTCTTCCAGGTTGTCCAGTTTATTGGCATATAGTTGCTTGTAGTAATCTCTCATGATCCTTTGTATTTCTGCATTGTCAGTTGTTACTTCTCCTTTTTCATTTCTAATTCTATTGATTTGAGTCTTCTCCCTTTTTTTCTTGATGAGTCTGGCTAATGGTTCATCAATTTTGTTTATCTTCTCCGAGAACCAGCTTTTAGTTTTATTGATCTTTGTTTTCATTTCCTTCATTTCTTTGTCATTTATTTCTGATCTGATTTTTATGATTTCTTTCCTTCTGCTAACTTTGGGGTTTTTTTT
>NW_020837976.1:1749733-1860522 GCF_003676395.1 Aethalodelphis obliquidens
CTTCTCCCTTTTTTTCTTGATGAGTCTGGCTAATGGTTCATCAATTTTGTTTATCTTCTCCGAGAACCAGCTTTTAGTTTTATTGATCTTTGTTTTCATTTCCTTCATTTCTTTGTCATTTATTTCTGATCTGATTTTTATGATTTCTTTCCTTCTGCTAACTTTGGGGTTTTTTTGTTCTTCTTTCTCTAATTGCTTTAGGTGTAAGGTTAGGTTGTTTCTTTGAGATGTTTCTTGTTTCTTGAGGTAGTGTTGTATTGCTATAAACTTCCCTCTTAGAACTGCTTTTGCTGCATCCCGTACGTTTTGGGCCGTTGTGTTCTCATTGTCATCTGTTTCTAGGTATTTTTTGATTTCCTGTTTGATTTCTTCTGTGATCTCTTGGTTATTTAGTACGGTATTGTTTAGCTTTCATGT
Organism: Aethalodelphis obliquidens; assembly: GCF_003676395.1. NCBI lineage: Eukaryota > Metazoa > Chordata > Mammalia > Artiodactyla > Delphinidae > Aethalodelphis > Aethalodelphis obliquidens. The sequence goes on from NW_020837976.1 coordinate 1,750,151, forward strand.
GTTTGTATTTTTTACGGTTTTTTTTCCTGTAATTGATACCTAGTCTCATAGCATTGTGGTAGGAAAAGATACTTGATACAATTTCAATTTTCTTAAATTTACCAAGGCTTGATTTGTGATCCAAGATAAGCTCTATCCTGGAGAATGTTCCATGAGCACTTGAGAAGAAACTGTATTCTATTATTTTTGGGTGGAATGTCCTATAAATATCAATTAAGTCCATCTTGTTTAATGTATCATTTAAAGCTTGTGTTTCTTTATTTGTTTTCCTGTTGGTTGATCTGTCCATTAGTGGAAGTGGGTTGTTAAAAGTCCCCTACTATGATTGTGTTACTGTCGATTTCCCCTTTTATGGCTGTTAGCATTTGCCTTATATATTGAGGTGCTCCTATGTTGCGTGGATAAATATTTACAATTGTTATATCTTCTTCTTGGATCGATCCCTTGATCATTATGCAGTGTTCTTCTTTGTCTCTTGTAATAGTCTTTATTTTAAAGTCTGTTTTGTCTGATATGAGAATTGCTACTCCATCTTTCTTTTGATTTTCATTTGCATGGAATATCTTTTTCCATCCCCTCACTTTCAGTCTGTATGTGTCTTTAGGTCTGAAGTGAGTCGCTTGTAAACAGCATGTATACGGGTCTTGTTTTTGTATCCATTTAGCCTGTCTGTGTCTTTTATAGTTAGAGCATTTTATCCATTTACATTTAAGGTAGTTATCAATATGTATGTTCCTATTACCATTTTTGTAGTCGTTTTGGGTTTGTTATTGTAGGTCTTTTCCTTCTCTTGTGTTTCCTGCCTAGAGAAGTTCCTTCAGCATTTGTTGTAAAGTTGGTTTGGTGGTGCTGAATTCTCTTAGCTTTTGCTTGTCTGTAAAGGTTTTAGTTTCTCCGTCGAATCTGAATGAGATCCTTGCTGCGTAGAGTAATCTTGGTTGTAGGTTTTTCCCTTTCATTACTTTAAATATGTCCTGCCACTCCCTTCTGGCTTGCGGAGTTTCTGCTGAAAGATCAGCTGTTAACCTTACGGGGATTCCCTTGTATGTTATTTGTTGCTTTTCCCTTGCTGCTTTTAATATTTTTTCTTTGTCTTTAATTTTTAATAGTTTGATTAATATGTGTCTTGGTGTGTTTCTCCTTGGATTTATCCTGTATGGGACTCTCTGTGCTTCCTGGACTTGATTGACTATTTCCTTTCCCATATTAGGGAAGTTTTCAACTATAATCTCCTCAAATATTTTCTCAGTCCCTTTTTCTCTTCTTCTGCTGAGACCCCTATAATTTGAATGTTGGTGCATTTAATGTTGTCCTAGTGGTCTCTGAGACTGTCCTCAGTTCTTTTCATTCATTTTTCTTTATTCTGCTCTGCGGTAGTTATTTCCACTATTTTACCTTGCAGGTTACTTATCCGTTCTTCTGCCTCAGTTATTCTGCTATTGATTCCTTCTAGAGACTTTTTAATTTCATTTATTGTGTTGGTCATCATTGTTTGTTTGCTCTTTAGTTCTTCTAGGTCCTTGTTACACGTTTCTTGTATTTTCTCCATTCTGTTTCCAAGATTTTGGATCATTAACTATCATTACTCTGAATTCTTTTTCAGGTAGACTGCCTATTTCCTCTTCATTTGTTTGGTCTGGTGGGTTTTTACCTTGCTCCTTCATCTGCTGTGTGTTTCTCTATCTTCCCATTTTGCTTAACTTACTGTGTTTGGTGTCTCCTTTTGCTTGCTGCAGGTTTGTAGTTCCCTTTGTTTTTGGTGTTACCCCCAGTGGGTAAGGTTGATTCAGTGGCTTGTGTAGGCTTCCTTGTGGAGAGGACTGGTGCCTGTGTTCTGGTGGATGAGGCTGGATCTTGTCTTTCTGATGGGCAGGACTGCATACAGTGGTATGTTTTGGGGTGTCTGTGAACTTATTATGATTTTAGGCTGCCTCTCTGCTAATGGGTAGAGTTGTGTTCCTGTCTTGCTAGTTTGGCATGGGGTGTCCAGCACTGGAGCTTGCTGGTTGTCAGGTGGATCTGGGTCTTAGTGTTGAGACAGAGATCTCTGGGAGAGCTCTCGCTGGTTGATATTACGTGGGGCCAGGAGGTGTCTGGTGGTCCAGTGTCTGGAACTCGGCTCTCCCACCTCAGAGGCTCAGTCCTGACACCCGGCCAGAGCACCAAGACCCTCTCAGCCACATGGCATAGACAACTGTGGTGAAAATCTTACTGGTGTCTTGGATTTTTCTTTGCTGGGCGATGTATCCAAGCCAAGTTCCCTTTGTCAGAAACATAGCAAGCCAAAATGCTAAGATATCCGAGGTTTGCAGTGAAGACAGGCCTTATTCACACGGCATCCAAGGAGAAGACAGGAGAACAAATTTGAAATCTGTATCCTATCTTATTATTTTTAATGATTACATTTTGTCTTTATTAAAACTTTTTTCACATGATTTAATACTTGAATATTCAAAACTCTCCAAAAGAATCATAAAGCTGAATTCCGTTTATCACATGGTCAAGTGTGTAAGGTAACAGATAATTTATGGCATTAGCGTCATGATTATGCTAAATCCAAACAATCAGTAGTATATTGTTGTACCAGTACTTTTCCCCATTAAGAATTTGAGTCAAAATCTACAGAATTTCTAGTATTCTATTTTAATCCACTGAATGAGGAGGTATAGAATCTTTATAATTACAGAAAATGAGCTAAAGCAGGAATCTTTAGCTTTGTATGATGAGGTCCATGAATGGAACCTTAGGGGGTTTGGACTCCCTCAAAATTGTATGTATAGATTTTTATGTGTATTTTCTGGGAGAAAATGGTTCATAGATTTCTAAAGAAGTCTTGTTACCCATAAACAGTGATTGTAACTTCAGTAACAACCACCAAAGGCTGTCTTAAAGTTTTGATTCTCAGTACACCTCGGGTCATAAACCTGTTTAAAAATCTGAGAAAAGCTATAAACTTCCAGATTTGAGTACAGTTTTGGAGATTCTTGAATCCTCCAAAGCTTGTTCTCAGATGTCTTGGATTTCCTGTTTGGGATTCATAGACCACTGCTGTTAAGGAAACATGCTCTGGCTCATGTTAGGCCTTAGTCTCATTATTTTAGAGACTTACAGTTTCATTTACACACATTCTTATTCTGCATCTTCAGACTGTTTCTCCATATGTTTATAACATTTCTCTATTAAAAATTTTTCTCTCATATGTATCACCTTACGAAAAACTATCCCGATATGTATCTTAGTGTTATTTCTTGCCCTTTTATACTCTATTGGCACAATTTTAAAAGCTTTTCTTTTCTGTGTTTACTGCCTTTTTTAGGTGTGAGGGAAGATTCAATATCTAATACGTATATCAGTGTGTCTGAGCCAAGTCCAATACTCTTTACGGGAGCAGTTATCTTAGGTCTCACTCCTAAAAAAAAGCAATTAGTTGATAGATGTATTAAGGGAGATTTTTTCCAAATTACGTTATGAGTTTTCCACACAAAACCTCTATGTTAAGAAAAGTTAGACTGGTTAGGCTTAGGAAAGTTGCTTCTGATTTTATTTTCCTTTTTGAGTGGTAGGCTAGCTTTTTCTCTACAAAGCATGATTTCTTGATAATTAGTTCCCCTGATTTTTTACGGTTTAATCTTTGGTGCTCTTTAGGATAACTTTGTCTTTTTTGCTTTGGAGATACTTTGTTACCATATCTTAAATTTTAAATACTAGATTATAGTGACCATTTTGTGTGTTTTGATATCAACTGGATTTAGCACTGCTAAATGACGTATATCACATTTTTAATTCTGCAGAGTTCATGATAATCTGCCAGCTACCTAAAATTTGTCTTATCACTATTTTTCCTTCTTAGCTGTTGTTACCTGGTTGTTCTTTATTAACTCTTCGTTAATATATACTATTCCAGTTGAACCTAAGAGATTCCACAAGGCCAACATATATCCTTATTAGGGTATATTTCTTTTACCTTTGGTATTTTTCCTCTCATGTTTCCCTTTTGTAGCACTCCCATTCTGTTTTGATTCTGTTCTCCAAACAGCAATAATTTGTTTACCTCTTACAATATCAAAAGGCTGTGTATTTAAGATTTAGAATTTTTTTTTTTTTTTTTTTTTTTGCGGTGCGCGGGCCTCTCACTGTTGTGGCCTCTCCCGTTGTGGAGCACAGGCTCTGGATGTGCAGGCTCAGCGGCCATGGCTCACGGGCCCAGCCGCTCGGTGGCGTGCGGAATCTTCCCGGACCAGGGCACAAACCCGTGTCCCCTGCATTGGCAGGCGGACTCTCAACTACTGCGCCACCAGGGAAGCCCGATTTAGAAATTTTGCATTTCTATTTGTCTCTAAGGGCATAATTTTCTTTAAAGAGAAGTATATTCATTTGATTTTAAAAGTTTCTTTTGAATAGTTTTTCTAAAGAAAATATTTAATTAAATATTTGACTTTCAGTGCAATGCGTGTTTTACTGTCGAAATTACCAAGACCGTGGATTGTGGATGAGAAGAAAGATGATGGTTATACTGCCTTGCATCTGGCTGCCCTCAATAATCATGTAGAAGTGGCTGAACTGTTGGTACATCAGGTAGGAAAAGCAGTTCAGTAATTTTTAACGATTTTGGGTCATTGCTATCTATTTTTTACTTCATCAACTACTTATTAGTTGATAATAAGTAAAATCCCATGATGATGGGATCTTACAGCAAAATCCCATGATGATGCAAATTCAGATATAATATGAATTTAGTCTTCCGCCTAACATTGGTTTTTGTTTTTATTTTTGTTTTGCCTGGCTGCGCCACACAGCATATAGAATCTTAGTTCCCCAAGCAGGGATCGAACTTGTGCCCCCTTCAGTGGAAGCATGGAGCCCTAAACACTGGACCACCAGGGAATTCCCCTAACATTGGTTCTTAAATGGAGGGAGTTAGTGGTGTGTGTGGGGAGAAGGGGGCGGGGAATCCTTCAGTCTCCAGTATTCTCTCTGCACAGTCTTCCTGGTTTGGTCCAACAAAATAGGCATCAATGAAAAGGGATTTTCCAGAATCACTGCCGCTATTGTGGAAGTATCACTCTGCTGTAGCACCAAGAACCATCATGTTGATATCTAAGCTGGTGTGGGCAGTTGCCACCAGGTAACACCAGGCTGCAGCTAGGATCTAGGGATGCAGTTCATGACTACTGCTGGACCCCTTGGATAGCAGCATAGGCTCACCTTGGGTCATTTCATTCATCTCAGGAATAAGATGCTCTACATCTTTATGAGATTGGATTTTGGGGGAAACCCATTTATTGCAATTTTATGATATTTTGGTGTATTCAGCAAAATTTTTAAATGCTTCAGTCAAGCATATGCCATAGCTAAGCACTAAAGTTCCCAAAGAATTATCTGTGATCCCTGACTTCAAGGAACTTACAGTCTAGTTAAGAAGATGAAACAGCAGAAAAATTTAGTAGATAGTACATTATGTGTAATTAGGTCATAGATCATAAGATAGACATTCCATAAACTACAGAAGTTTAGGTAAAAAAATAGTTCAAAAGTTAAACAAACCTTTCCCCTGCCATTGTAAGCCTTTATTATTAAAATTAATTTTCTTAGAAGTGTTGTTAATTATGATAAATTCCTTTTCATCCAAAATCCAAACGACTGACCTTAAGCCAGTACCACACTGTCTTGGTCATTGTTGCTTTATAGTAAGTCTTGAAATCAGTTAGAGTAAGTCCTCTAAATTTGTTTTTCTTTCTCAGAACTACTTTAATGTTCTAGATCTTTGGAATTTCCCAGTACATTTTAGAATCAGGTTATTAGTTTCTATTAAAAGTCTTTGGGGGAGTTTGATTGCTCTTGCACATATTAGGTTTATCTTTAAGTAATTTTTTTGATCCTATTGGTAAATTGTATTGTTTTAAAATTTCAATTTCCAGTTATGTATTGCTAATATATAGAGTTGCAGTTTTTAAAATATATTTACCATGTATCTTGTGACCTTGCTTAAATTACCATTGGTCATTAGGAAAACAGAAATTACACCAACTACAATGACTAAAATAAAAAATGCCAACAAAACCAGGTGTTGATTAGGATGTGGAGCAGTTAGAATTCACAAACGTTGCTGGTGTTTTTCAGGGTAGCCATGTTGAAAAACAGTTTAGCAGTTTCTTATAAAGTTAAACATATATTCATCCCAGCAGTCTCACGTCTAGATATGTATCCAAGAGAACTGAGGGCACATTTCCACGAAATACTCCTACTAAATGCTTGTAGCAGCATTATTTGTAATAGCCCTAAACTGAAAGCAAACCAAATGTTCATCAACTAGTGTCTGAATAAACAAATTATGGTATATCCATACAATGAATACTACTTTGGAAATTCTAAATGATGGAAAAAAGTTCAGAAAACTTAAAAGGAGATCCCTCACTTTCTGCATTTATATGAGAACAGACATGATAAGAAAACAACCTGAGGGAATTCACTGGTGGTCCATTGGTTAGGACTCAGCACTTTCACTGCCATGAGCCATCGCTGGTCAGTTGCTGGTTGGGGAACTAAGATCCCATAAGCCACGCGGCACGGCCAAAAAAAAAAAAAAAAAAAGGAAAGCAAGCTGAGATCAGGAGCCTAATGATTGCACTCAAAGAAACGTAAATAGTAAAAACAATCCAGAAACTCCCACCTTCTCGAACATGTCATAGCATGTTCAGACCAACCAAACTCCCATAAGTGAGTTTCAGCTCTACCTGATGCACCAAGCAGGTGCACAGGTAGGGGTGTCAGAGTTGTGATCATAGGGCGTGAATGGTTCTAAGACATAAATGGAATGATACAGTTTACTTTTTGACTCTGTAGCCCTCTACTTAATTTTAGTATTTTAAAAAATTTATTATTATTTTTTATCATGCCAAACATGGTGCTAGGCATTTTGACATTGTTATTTTTCTTAATCCTCACATTGACCCCTGGAATAGGTTGTGCCCTTACCATTTTGGAGCTGAGGAAATAGGCATGAAATGATACAGTGCTTGCTTAAACTCACAAAGCGCGTAGCTGACAACACTTGAACCCAGGTCCACTGACACTGTGTTCATTGCTTTTGCTTCTCCGTCCCTTTCCTCTGTGCTTGGCATCAGCTGTTCTCATGGTCCTTTGTCTATCTCAGGGCCCTGGTGGGACTTTCTGCTCTTCCTTCAATAAGTGTTTGTATGTACTAATTAAGCGTTATCTTCTTCTCACCCTCCAGCAGAGTTCCTTTTCACTGAATGAGGAAGAGCTCAATTATGCAGCAAGAGGAACTGACCTTATTAGGTCATTAAAAGAAATCTAGATCCAATGTGAAGACTCATTAATATATTTTCAGGAAATATTTACAGTTAAAATGAGCTGATTATGTCCATTGCTCTATAATGGAGATTAAAAGGGAGCTGTGTTTGTACTGTACTTTGTCCTTTAACTGTTCTTAGATGGAATCACCATAATAAAAATAATTATTTTAAACTTGCTGTTATACTTCAGAAAGTTTGCTGCCCTATCCACTTCTTCCTGTGTTACCATATGAGAACAAGGTCCCAGCCCCTAGGAAGGGGGTGTGGTCAGTAGTGTCCAGTGTACTGATTCTTTGCCAAGAGTTAGTTTAGTATGCTTCCCTCTTGTCACATTCAACTGTGTGTGCCTTGTTCTTCTTCAGGGTAACGCAAACCTGGATATCCAGAATGTGAACCAGCAGACTGCCCTACACCTTGCTGTTGAGCGGCAGCACACCCAGATTGTGAGGGTAACGTGTCTGCTAAAGTGAATCTTTGCTTCTTAAATCATACTTTGTTAGGTTTCTCAAAAGGCATAGCTGGAGGTAAAAATTACCATTTTAGGCTAATATTTTACATCAGTTGAGTAAAGAGTTTTAATTTGTAATAAGGAAGATCTTAAGATTCTGATATTCAAAGTCTTTATAATTTTGTTGCCAGATTTGTAAATTGCCAGAATATTAAATCAGAGGATTTCAGAGTAACTTACAAATTTTTTTTTTTAAAAGTATACTCCCTTTTAATTTTTATAATTGAGAGTGAACTGTAATTAAAGGCTTCGGCTAGACATTTGCCGAACAGATTCCAAAAAAGCTGACATGTATATTTTTATTTTACTAATCTGGTGATTCCAGTCAAAATACTTGAAAGATTATCTGTTTACAACTTTTTTGTAGAGCAGTGATTCTTAAAGTTTGGAGGCTGAAGCAGCAGCATCAGCATCACCTGAGACTTTGGTAGAAAAGTCAGTTCCTGGGCCCCACCTCAGACCAACCAAATCAGAACCTCCAAGGGTGGGAACTAGCAATCTGTGGTTTAACAGGCCCCCAGGTAATTGTGATGCATGTTCAAATTTGAGAAACTGTCCTGCAGAGACATTATATAATCTTTTTGAAACAAAGCAAGCAAAACAAAAGAAAACAGTAATTAGCCAAGACAGGTAGGACCATGTGCTTGAGATTGGTTTCTTTGTATGGTATCTTTCTAAAACTCTGATAACATTTACAGAAATGATTAGGGAACTTGTTGAAGCACTGTAAGCAAAGTTTTATGTTTACCACTTAAAATATCGATTGAGGGCTTCCGTGGTGGCTCAGTGGTTAAGAATCCGCCTGCCAATGCAGGGGACACGGGTTCGAGCCCTGGTCCGGGAAGATCCCACATGCCGCGGAGCAACTAAGCCCGTGCGCCACAACTACTGAGCCTGCGCTCTAGAGCCCGTGAGCCACGACTGCTGAGCCCATGTACCACAACTACTGAAGCCCACGTGCCTAGAGCCTGTGCTCCGCAACAAGAGAAGCCACTGCAATGAGAAGCCAGTGCACCGCAACCAAGAGTAACCCGCACTCGCTGAAACTAGAGAAAGCCCGCGTGCAGCAATGAAGACCCAATGCAGCCAAAAATAAATATTTAAAAAATTGATTGAGATATATCGATTATGTGTTATATGTAAGAGATTGCAGTTTAGCAAACACTTCACGTTTATTATTATTTAAAGTTCCCCTTGCCAAAAATTCTTCATTTCTCTGATATTTGGACTTATAACCCTTATAACCATACATTTGGAGAAAATTAACCAAAGAGAGTGGAAATAAATAACTTGCTTATTTAAATAATAGAAGAATTTTGAACGTTATGATTTGGTCCTATTGGAAATACTTAAAATATCCCAACTCACATATCTGAAATTAAAATGAGAAAAAAAATGTCCTAAATTTCCCCCAGTTATCTTGATCTTAGAGTAGATTAATTGAGCAACATTTTGGTTCTTATTTCTTTCTGCTTTCTCTAATTCAATATATTTGAATAACCAGGTTCATCATTATTTGTAAGGAGTCACAGGGTTGGGTATAGAGTAATTTAGCAAGCAAATACATAAGAATAATTAACTTTCACGGCAACCCCGTCAGATAGGTCCAGGGCTCTCACACTGTTACTTTAGAGATGTTGTAACTTCTTGTGGGTGGAATACTTTGGCAAAATAAGATGTTTTTCTCTTCTAGCTTTTGGTCCGTGCAGGTGCCAAATTAGATATTCAGGATAAGGATGGGGATACTCCTTTGCATGAAGCTCTGAGGCATCACACTTTGTCTCAGCTACGTCAGCTTCAAGATATGCAAGATGTGGGGAAGGTCGATGCTGCCTGGGAGCCATCCAAAAACACCGTGAGTAAAGATAATCTTTAATTCAGTGCCAGTGGGAGCATCTTTTAATGCAGAGGCTTATATTTATGGCTAATTTAACTTGCACCTGATAAGATATTTCATCAGAGCTACAAATGTACAAATTTAGTTTATGAGCTAAATACTAGTCAATGCTAACTGTATTGTTTTGCATTCTTACTAAAAGTTGTTTGGTTCTCCTTTTATAACTTTAGCCATTCAAACAGGAGTATTGTGGTATCTTTTTGTGGTTTGAATTTGCATTTCCTTATGACTGCTGGTATTGAACATCTTTTCATTTGCTTGTTCACCACTCATGTATATTTGATGAAGTGTCTCTTCAGACCTTCTTCATTATTTTGTTGAGCTGTTTTCTTACTACTAAGTTTTGAGGGTTCTTTTTATAAACTGAATACAAGTTCTTTATCAGATATGTGGTATGCACATACTTTCTCCCAGTCTGTAACTTGTCTTTTCATTCTTTTTAAAATTTTTATTTATTTATTTATTTATTTTTGGCTGTGTTGGGTCTTCATTGCTGCACACGGGCTTTCTCTAGTTGCAGCGAACGGGGGCTGCTTTTCATTGTGGTGTGTGAGCTTCTTGTTGTGGTGGCTTCTTGTGTTGCGGAGCATGGGCTCTAGGTGTGTGGGCTTCAGTAGTTGTGGCACACGGGCTTAGTTGCTCCATGGCATGTGGGATCTTCCCAGACAGGGGCTCAAACCCGTGTCCCCTGCATTGGCAGGTGGATTCTTTTTTTTTTTTTTTTTTGCTGTATGCGGGCCTCTCCCGTTGTGGAGCACAGGCTCCGGATGCGCAGGCTCAGCGGCCATGGCTCACAGGCCCAGCTGCTCCACGGCATGTGGGATCTTCCCGGACCAGGGCACGAACCCGTGTCCCCTGCATCGGCAGGTGGACTCTCAACCATGGCGCCACCAGGGAAGCCTGGCAGGTGGATTCTTAACCACTGCGCCACTAGGGAAGCCCTCTTTTCATTCTTTTAACAGTATTTTTCAAAGAGCAGAGGTTCTTAATTTTAATGAAGTCTGATTGACCAATTTTTCTTTTATTGTTTGTGTCCTGAGAAATCTTTGCTAAATCCAAGGTCACTAAGGTTTTCTCCTATTTTGTACTAGAAGTTTATAAAGTTTTAGCTGTTACATTTAGGTCTGTGGTTCATTTTGAGTTAATTTTTATATGCATAATATGAGGTATGGGTCAAAGTTCTTTTTTGTTTTTTTGTTTGTTTGTGGATATACAGTCATTCCAGCCCCATTTGTTTGAAAAGACTTTCTTTTTCTACTGAATTGCCTGTTGTGCCTTTATCTAAAATCAGTTCTCTTCTATTGATCTGTGTCTTTATCTATGTGATGTCAACCCACTGTCTTGATTACAGTAGCTTTGTAATAAATGTTGAAGTCAGTGGTATAAGTCTCTTCTTCTTTTTCAAAGTTGTTTGCCTATTCCGAGTCCTTCATGTTTCCATATGAATTTTAGATTCATTTTTAAGAATGTAAAGGGTTCTGAGACCAAAGTGTTTGAGAATTGCTGCTTTTCTATATGACCATCGGTAAATACTCTAACTCCTATGTGCCTCATTTTTCTCATTTTGAAACGAGGGGAAGTGAGTAACTACCTCCATAAGGTTGTAAAGATTAAATGAGTTAATTCATGGAAACTGCTTAAAATAGTTCTTAGTCCATTGTAGATGCTCCATAAATATTAACAATTATTATGACTATTATCAGACAAGATGTGTGAGTCAGAAGCTCAGATGACAGTAGGACCTGATCTGTCTCATTCTCCACTTCGTGGCTTAATTCCTGGTTGGTTCATTTCTCAGTTGTCTCTCCCCTTTTTGTTTCACGTTGGTTGCTAGCAGTTCCAGAGACAAATTGAGTAGAAAAGGGAGACTGTCTCCTCAATATCTCAATCAGAAGTCTTGTTCTTGAGTTTTATTGGCCTTAATTGACCTGATTTAGGTTATGTGTCACCCCTGAACTAATTACGTAGATGAGGTGGGTCTCTGAGTGGTTTGAGCCATCTTTGGTTCATCTCTAAAACTGGAGATGGGTCAGTCCTCATACAATACACCTGAGGAAATTGGGGGGTAGGTGTCATGGAGGAAGGATGCTAGGACTGCAACTCATAAGTGTCCACCACATCTATATAGTCTTGCCAGACATGTTTTTTACCACACATACATATTCATATATACATACATATATACGCAAGCACATGCACACCACACACATATACACACACATTCTTGCATATATATATATATATATATATATATATATATATATATATGGTGATAAGAATTGATAACAGATTCCTAAAGGGAAAATAATGACTTTTTTCATTTGATTTCAGTTAATAATGGGACTTGGTACCCAGGGAGCCGAGAAGAAGAGTGCAGCATCTATTGCCTGTTTTTTGGCTGCTAATGGTGCTGACCTTAGCATTCGAAATAAGAAGGGTCAGTCGCCACTTGATCTCTGTCCTGATCCAAGTCTCTGCAAGGCACTGGCAAAGTGTCATAAAGAAAAAGTCAGGTTTGTATTATTATCATAAAACCTAATATTCTGTACATAAAGTATCATGTGGTTCCACAGTTATAGGGAAATTAATATAATGAGGTATATACATTTCTTTTTTATTCTATTCTATTTCTTATTGAAGTATAGTTGATTTACAATGTGCTAATTTCTGGTGTACAGCAAAGGGATTCAGTTATACATATATATACATATTTTCCATTATGGTTTATTACAGGATATTGAATATAATTCCCTGTGCTATACAGTAGGAACTTATTGTTTATTTTATATATAGTAGTTTGTATCTGCTAATCCCAAACTCCTAATTTATCTGCCCCCCCCCCCACCTCTTTCCCCTCTGGTAACCATAAGTTTGTTTTCTATGTCTGAGTCTGTTTCTGTTTTGTAAATAAGTTCATTTGTATCATATTTTAGATTCCACATGTAAGTGATATCCTATATTTGTCTTTGTCTGACTCTCTTCACTTAGTATGATAATCACTAGGTCCATCCATATTGCTGCAAATGGCATTGTTTCATTCTTCTTTATGGCTGAGTAGTATTCAATTTTATATAGAGGTATATACATTTCTTTAAGTATATTCTTAAGGGGCATTTTATTAGAGCAAGGCAGAATGCATCTAAAAATATATAAATAGAGGCACTGTAATTACTGCAGCAATAACTTAAACACTGGGGTGTAAGGGGAAACCACTTTGAATGTGTACATGTGAGCCCGCGTATTCATGAGTTTCTGAAGATCCTAGTGGAAACAGAGTGTCCCTTTTCTATCTGTACCTGTAGTTGGTTGTGCATATGTATTTTTATGTCTTGTATATATATATTTATAGACGTGTTCTGTCTTTCTGTAATAGAATTTTATGCTCCTTAAGTGTAAGGGTACACTTAAATGTCAAAACAGCAGCTGCAGTGACATATTTCCAAAGTGCCCTGTCAGTTGTGGACTCTGATAAAGCTTCATTCTGTCTGTAGTTAACATAACTAACATGGGCTCTAGTTAGGATTTTTGTTTTATTCCTATATCCTGTGTCTTCCTCAAATGGTCCTATATAGATAAAACAGTTTCTGAGGGAAACTTTATGTTAATTTTTAAAAACTAGGGTGTTTGATTTCTTTGTTAGAAGAAGATTCACTCTTTTCCATTGGGTGAGGATTTGTTGAATTGAAATTTGAATTGTACTAGAAGTATGTAAAAATGCAGAGAAGTAGAAAAATATAGTATACAATGTTTCATATATAGATGTTAAAGCTTAATTTTTAACATAACTAAAGTTTTTTACCCATACTAATGATGCTCTAGATGTTTTAAAAAACATTTAAATTAATGAATTTGTAATATGAATATTCTCAGAGGCTTGATTAGAAATATTTTCTTTTATTAGTGGTCAGGTGGGTTCTCGAAGTCCTTCTATGATTAGTAATGATTCTGAAACCTTAGAAGAGTGTATGGTGTGCTCAGATATGAAGAGAGATACTCTTTTTGGCCCATGTGGACATATTGCTACCTGTTCTTTGTGTTCTCCACGAGTCAAGAAATGCCTCATCTGTAAAGAACAAGTTCAATCCAGGACAAAGGTAATATGTTTTTAATATAGCATTTTATTATTTTTTGAAGTTCTTTAAGACTACAGTTAATGATAAATAAGATTATATGATGCCACGTGTCTTTTAATTTTGTTCTTCCTAAGACTGATCTAAATATGGGAATGTATGATTTATACATTTATCAAGACACCAATTGAAATATGTAAACTACAGTACTAGTTAAAAATAAAAGTAATCTACTGTTTTACTTTCAAAGCGCCTTATAACCCAAAGGTGTATTTAATTTCACTCTGTGTTGTAGTTACTTGTATATTGCACCTTTCTTGAGTACATGTGGGTTGTTTTGTATTCCTCTTTGTAAAAGACTAGTTGATTTTCGGTAGAATATCACACATTCTGGATTTATTTGATTTTTATCACGGTGTTCTTTAATTTGTTTCTATATCCTTTGTGTTTTTGTAAACTGGAAGTTAGATCTAACTGCTTGATTAGGGTCAGCTTAGACATACTGGGCAAGAAAACTTCATAGACAATGCTATTCATTTCGTACTGTATCCCACCATTAGGCAAATAAAGTCTGATCATCCTGCAGTTTTTGGTGGTCAAATTCTGTATCTCCTCTGAACTTTTTATCTTATCTGACTCCTTTTGCTTTTTGAGAAGCAGTATTCTTTTCTGGGTTTCTGGTTTCATTTTTTTTTCCCATGTAACTGAGTGCTTTTCCATCTTACTCATTTTGCTTTACTGAAATAATTGAAAAAAGCAAAGCTCAAAGAAGTACACTGACAGTTGGGTCTTCAGTGCAGTTTTCCTGATTCTTAAGTCACTGTTCTTTCCTCTGTGTTATGATACACAGACAGAATTAAAACCAATGTCTGCAAGGGAGGGTTGACAGAACAGGAAGGTAGAGAGGAAGGATTATGTTGTCACTCCTTTTTAGACCAGTTCTGAATTCCAAGAATTAGTAAGGAGTCTGTTTGTATTTTAAGTTATGGAATTTTCAAACCTGTACAAAAGTAGAAAAACTTACATACCCACCAAAGAGATTTGCCAGGTTCGTTGCAGAGCCTTCGAATGTAAAGAAATAGCGACCCCAAGTGGTTAAAGGATTGTGAACATCTTCACTGAAGATAAAACAAATTGTAAAACTAGTATTTGGAGAGAGGGAGAATAAACAAACTTGGTCTCTTTAGCAATTAAAGAAATACAAATTAAAAATTATGAACTATTATTAGCCATTCTTGTCCAATTAGCAAAAATAAACTTTAAATAATGCTAGCTAGGAAAGAGAAATGAGTACTCTCTTAACACTGCAGTTGGCTGAATAAATGGGTTTACATTTTTTTGAGAGACCATCCTGACAATATATATACAAACAGTTACAATAAATATGCTTTGATATAGTAATTCCACTCCTGGGAATGTAATCTGAGGAAAAAAATCCAGAAGGGGTAAAAGTTATGCTTAGAAAATTTTTTTTTTAATAATAGCTGAATGGGTAAGTAAATGATTATTAGATTGGTTTGCTAGATAATTTTAAACTCTTTATCAGCAATTCAGATATGTAGACAGTTGCATCGGGAATCATTTTAAAAACCAACACATCTTTTATGTAGAGAGGAGAAGAGAATCATCATGTATTAAGCGCTGATTTTATATTAGGCATTGAACTAGACACTGTACACATAATATCTAATTTACTTTTTTTAATTGTCACATTTTAATGTTTGACCAGTATTTAGCACATACAGTTCTTAAAATATTTATATGAAGATGCTCCTTACGTACAAATAAATGGCTAGATCAATCAGAGTTTCACCTCCGTGTCGTCATTGCTCTTGAGACTTTTGTCTGTCTAGTTGCTAAAGTTTGGGATTTTCACTTCTTTCACCCATACTGTGCCTACTTTTCTTTTTAGCATATTAGCCAGCCAGATAGCTGACTCACACACCTTTGAAATTTAGCCATGGTCCTCAGCCCTTCCTTTATTTTATTTTGTTTTTAATTAATTTTCATTGGAGTATGGTTGCTTTACAATGTTGTGTTAGCCTCTGGTGCACAACAAAATGAATCAGCCATACACATAGAGAGATCCCCTCCCTTTTGGACTTCCTTCCCTTTTAGGTCACCACAGTGCATTAGGTAGAGTTCCATGTGCTGTACAGTGTGTTCCCATCAGTTGTCTATTTTATACATAGTATCAATAATGTATATGTGTCAATCCCAGTCTCCCAATTCCATCCACCCCACCCCTTTCCCCCTTGGTATCCGTGCATTTGTTCTCTACATCTGTGTCTCTGTTTCTGCTTTGCAAATGAGATCATCTGTACCATTTTTCTAGATTCCACGTATATGCATTATTATATGATATTTGCTTTTCTCTTTCTGACTGACTTCACTCTGTATGACAGTCTCTAGGTCCATCCACGTCTCTGCAAATGACCCAATTTCATTCTGTTTTATGGCTGAGTAATATTCCATGGTATATATGTACCACATCTTCTTTATCCATTCCTCTGTTGATGGACATTTAGGTTGCTTCCAGGTCCTGGCTGTTGTAAACAGGTCTGCTATGAACATTGGGGTGCATGTGTTTTTTTGAATTATGGTTTTCTCTGGGTATATGCCCAGTAGTGGGATTGTTGGGTCATATGGTAGTTCTATTTTTAGTTTTTTAAGGAACCTCCATACTGTTTTCCATAGTGGCTATATCAATTTACATTCCCACCAGCAGTGTATGACGGTTCCCTTTTCTCCACATCCTCTCCAGCATTTATTGTTTGTAGATTGTTTGATGATGGCCATTCTGACAGGTGTGAGGTGATACCTCATCATAGTTTTGATTTGCATTTGTCTTAATAATTAGTGATGTTGAGCATCTTTTCATGTGTTTGTTGGCTGTCTGCATGTCTTCTTTGGAGAAATGTCTATTTAGGTCTTCCACCCATTTTTTGATTGGGTTGTTTGTTTTTGTGTTATTGAGCCATATGTGCTGCTCGTATATTTTGGAGATTAATCCTTTGTCAGTTGCTTCATTTGCAAATATTTTCTCCCATTCTGAGGGTTGTCTTTTCGTCTTGTTTATGGTTTCCTTTGCTGTGCAAAAGCTTTTAAATTTCATTAGGTCCCATTTGTTTATTTCAGCCGTTTTTTTAGAGAGAGGAAAAACTTTGTTGGGAGCTATGAAAAGTTAGTGTACCTACCTCCAGGCTATGGGTTCCTTAGTCGCCCATTTCCGGGGTCTTCCTATCTCTGCTCCCCACTGTGTTTCTGGTAGTGTACTGCTTAGTGTTTGCAGTTTGTGGGCTGGATTTGTGTACTGAAGGTAAACATTGCCTTTGTTATAGTCTGACCTTGAGTAGGTCTTAAAGCCTGTATGTATAATCCTAGAGTTGGAAAGAACACCCTGGTCTTGCATCCTATAAGCTGTAGGCGACTGAAATGTGTTTCTTTCAACTGTTTTAAATCAAGTCAGAAACTTAGCAGATATCTTAGATCTCTTCTTCACCATTCTATACATTTTATTAGTTACCAAGTCTTCTTAAATATTTCTCAGAATTCTTTCTTCTACTCTGTATTGTTATGTCTTACTTAAAATATGCCCTCCTATCTCATAGTTAGAATTGTTCTAGGATATACTTGAATAAGGGCCACCTGAGTCCTCTCCTTGTCTTCTAATTGACACTTTAACACCTTGTGAAGAAGGATTGTTCTTTATTGTTCAGATTTTTTTAAATCTGCGGCTCTACAGTGTTAGGTAATTTGTTAGTATTGGAGCTGGAATTGGAATGCAGGAACATAAAGATCCTGACTAACCATGTCTTACTGCTTCCCACTAGATTACTACGACTATGTAAATTCTATGTACATAGCAAGGTCTAAGTTGGGAAGGTCCAATATTTTGGTTGTTTAGGTGAAGTGGTGGTCATCATTTTTGGTCAGTAATGTTAAATGACACAGATAGGGGTGAATGTGTGTCAGAAAGGAGGAGAATCAGTGAAAGATGGATGTGGGGCCAAGGGCAGTAGGCAGATGGGAGTCAGAGAACCAGAGCAAAGTTAAGAAATAGTTACACACGCAGAACTCAGATTAAGTGGAGAAGAGGAGGAAAAATTGAGGGAAATTATGAATAGGTTGTGGAGGACTTGTGGAGATCAGGCGAAAAGAATAGTCCAGAGCTCTGGGCTTCAGCCAGCGTGGGGGAATTCCAAGTCCTGGGAAAGGATGAGTTAGGTGGAATTCCTCGGATGTGGGTAAACAGAAAAATCCCCCTTAAGCTTTAGCTGTCTGGCTAATGTGGCTAGAATTTTATGAATATTAGAAATCTATCTTAGTCATTTGTTCTTTTGATTTTTCTCTCCAAAGTAGTTTTTTTTTTTTTTTTGATGTGGACCATTTTTAAAGTCTTTGTTGAATTTGTTACAATATTGCTTCTATTTCTTGTTTGGGTTTTTTTGTTTTTTGGCCCCCAAGGCATGTGGGATCTTAGCTCCCTGACCAGGGATCAAACCCACACCCCCTGCATTGGAAGGCAGAGTCTTAACCACTGGACTGCTAGGGAAGTCCTCAAAGTAATTTAAAAAAAAAAAGAAAAAAAAAAGAAAATTGAAGTCTAGTCTTGTTCTCCCTGACCTCAGAAGAAATGGAGTTTTTCTGTATCATTTTTTAGGACAGGTAGGGAGACTAAAGTGGAGCTAGACCAGTTTAGCTGGGGTCTGCAAAGATGTGAAAATGAGTAACCAAGAAAGTAGAGGACAGAGAAGTGTGTGTTAAATTCTTCTTTGCAGGAGTGTTTCCTTATAGAGGAGAAATACATTTGGATACAGAAGGAACTGTTAGAGTCACTAGATGTATTTGTAGATGTTTACGCTTTTGCTGTAACCTCTTTTTTGCAGATTGAAGAATGTGTGGTATGTTCTGACAAGAAAGCAGCTGTTCTTTTTCAGCCTTGCGGACACATGTGTGCTTGTGAGAGTAAGTAGCCCATACAGAACTTCCTCAGAATTATTATAAAAGTAGAAAGTGAAACAAATTATGTCTTTGAATTACTTTTTTAATAACTCACGAACAGAGGAGTTGGTGGGCCTCTAGAACCCTCCGTCTGTTCTCTGTACAAGAGTGTCACCTCTTTCCCTCCTTAGTCCTAAGTGTTAGGGAAGACTCGATGTACTGCATTCTCCCAGCTCAGCTTTTTCTTTTCTTTTCTTTTTTTTTTTTTTTTTTTGGAGTATAGTTGATTTACAGTGTTGTATTACTTTCTGCTGTACAGCAGAGTGGGTCAGTTACACACATATCCACTCTTTTTAGATTATTTTCCCATATAGGTTATTACGGAGTATTGGGTAGAGTTCCCTGTGCTATACAGTAGGTCCTTATTAGTTATCTGTTTTATATATAGTAGCGTGTAGATGTCAATCCCAGTCTCCCATTTATCCCTCTCCCCCTTCCTTCCTTCCTGGTAACCATAAGATTGTTTTCTACATTTGTAACTCGATTTCTATTTTGTCAATAAGTTCAGCAGTATCAGACAATACTTGTCCCTCTCTGTCTGACTTACTTCACTTAGTATGATGATCTCTAGGTCCATTCATGTTGCTGCAAATGGCATTCTTTCCTTCTTTTTTATGGCTGAGTAATATTCCATGGTATATATGTACCGCATCTTCTTTATCCATTCCTCCGTCAGTGGACATTTAGGTTGCTTCCATGTCCTGGCTATTGTAAATAGTGCTGCAGTGAACATTGGGGTGCATGTATCTTTTCAAATTATGGTTTTCCCCAGGTATATGCCCAGGCATGGGATTGTGGATCATATGGTAGCTCTATTTTTAGTTTTTTAAGGAACCTCCATACTGTCCTGCATAGGAGCTGTACCAATTTATATTCCCACCAACAGTGTAGGAGGGTCCAGCTTAGCTTTTTATTTCATTTGTTGTATGAGCACAAAATGACCACTTCTCACACGCAGGAGAAATTTATTTCCGAAAATGAGTGTTGATACATTTAGTCTAGCCTTTTTTCACATATGAAATTAACACATCTTCACCTTTATGTTGCCTCTCCTGTATACTTTCCCCCCGCTGAACCACCCACAGCAACCATTTGGGGCAATAATTTCTGGCCTTCTTAACCTTCCTTAACCTCTATGTCAAGAGAGCTTATAGAAATCTTCTTTGTGAGGATGATATTAAAGTTTAAGAGGAGTTTTAAGCTTTGCTTTTATATATCTCCCTTATTCTTTTCAAGTTAATATACTTAGTATTAATATCCTCCTTTTTGCTTTTTACTTGTCAGTGAAGAATTTTAAATAAGTTTAACAATTTATATTTCACTTAAATGGACCCAAAGTAAAGCATGGTGTTTCAGTCAGTTAGGTGTTGGTTTTTCATATAACATTTGACTAAAGTAACAAACTGTGTAATAGATTAATCTCATTGGCACAGATTTGCTTTAAGCATTGGTGTTTTGTTTGTTTATTTGTTTTTTTCATTTTGATAGACACCTCGTCAACTAAGAAAGGATCAAGGTTTTCTACTGTAACATTCTGCTCCACGTAATTGTTTCTGTTTACCAAAGACTGGTATAATGGCTATTATCAGCTGTCAGAGGGCATGAAGAAAGAGAATTCTGTCTTAAGTAAAAAAGAGCTCAGGTTATGTAAATTTTCATAGCCCAGGAGTTAGCAAACATTTTCTGTAAAGGGTCAAATAAAACATATTTTTGGCTTTGTGGGCCACATGATTTCTGTAGTAACACCTCAACTCTTTCCAATTGCTTACCTCTTCCATTGTAGTGCAAAAACAACCACAGACAATATGTAAACAAATGGGCGGGACTGTTTTCCATTAAAACTTTATTTATAAAAACAAGTGACTGGTTGGGTTTGCTGACCCTGTCAGAGACCAAAGTGACTTGAAAGCTGGTTATAGTTAGTAGTTGGTAATACAGATTCTAGAGCCTTAAAGTAATATTTTCCCCCAGGAGTTTCCCAACGTTTTTACATTATTTTTGCTTTAGAATGTAACAAAAGCAACAGCTAACTTTTATTGAGCTCTTAATTTGTACCAGGCATTTTAATCTTTTTCTGAGTGTTTCCTCTTTTATCTTTACAAGAAACCTAAGAAGTAGAGTTTTCTCCATTTTACAGATCATTGGTAAACATTTATTTGCTAGGGAAGATGAAATTGAGGTGGAAAATGTCCCTTTCTCAAGGAGTATACAGTACAGCAGGTGGTCCAGTCCCCACATCACAGTAATCAAAGGAAGGGGAAATTACATCCCTTTTGGAGGGATGGAAGAAAGATTTTATATAAACAATATAACAACCTAACTTAATAGCTACAAGAATTTAAAATAATTGTGGTTACATATTATATACTCAGGCAATTAAATTAATTCTTTAAATTCAAGAAAAAACACCTGCCCTCAGATTGAAGACAAACCCCAAACCAGGTATCTACTAACATTAGCTCCTGCCTAGTGCATCTTGCCTAGGCCAGCATCAGACCCATCTCTGTTTAGGCCTCGGCACAGGATCGGCCTTGACAGAGAATTGTTATTCTCCGTCCACCAGCATAAGTACTGTTGGGAGTATGTGACCCCCTTGTCCACATTGGTGGTTTTGTGCTTTGTTAAGGTTTACTGTCTTGTCATAAGACATCCTGCCACAGTTTTTGCTATTTTTCCTGTTTTTGAAATGACAAAGACACTTGGTATATAGGCTAAGATATGGAGTATACTTTTCATAATAAATGCTAATGGGAAAGAATGTTGAAACACTGTGTTATTTTATAATTAATAACTTTAGGTGTAGTATTAATAATCCATAACATTGAATTGTGCCTGGGTATTTCTTCTTGGAATGGGGAAGCATTCTGCCGATATATAGGAATTAGAAAGATAGTCCATTATGATACATTTTTGATATTTTCCTGACTGCTACATTAAAAAAGTAGTCACTAAGCAATTTCCTTGTTAGATTACATCAGTCTGATAGAAGGGAGAGAATTGTTCAACATATTTTAGGAATTTAAGAGATAAGCGATTTACAAAAGTAAGTATTTTTTTAAAAAGTATCATGTGAGCAGCCTTATAATTCTTGTTGTAGTAGTTAAATTTATGAAAGGTATCTCCCTCCTTTATTCTCAAGCCTTAAGATCTTGAAATATTTACGTTACATATTTTTAAAAAACTTAGAACCTCCTCCTCCTCACAGTTTATTCCAGTGTATTAGAAAATGTCATTAGTTTCATGATGATGGGCTCTGTATTCTAGAGGCTACCAATCAAAAATATACATTCTTACGTTGATAACATTTTAAGAAGGTAGAATTGTGTATTGATATAACTTAGTGTTTATCTCAGTGTTAAATTTAAGTTATGAAAAATGAGCAGAGGAAGGCAACCCTGTTCATGTTCTCTTTTGTGAGAAGTGTCCTATTGCTGTTTCCAGACTGTGCTAATCTGATGAAAAAGTGTGTGCAGTGTCGGGCAGTAGTTGAACGAAGAGTGCCCTTCATCATGTGTTGTGGAGGGAAAAGTTCAGAGGATGCCACTGATGATATCTGTAAGTGGATTTTCTTACTTCGCTTTCTTATTGGGACTTTCATAGACATGTCTTCTCATAGTACACTGTCTCCTTGTAAAACAGAAGGTATGTGACTTGAATCTACAAGGAACGGGTAGGGTTTTGCTCTTGTTACATTATTAGAAACCTGAAATTGTATTTTTCTAACTTGTAATATGATTATGGACCTTTAAACATTCGTCTTTTAAGAAACCTCCATGTGTGTTATAAGGAGCATTGTAGTATTCTTGCTTAAAGAAAACCTGCTGGCTATTTTTAAGATGAAATTTATTGTGTCTTAGGGTGGGAGGACATCATATTATAAATTATTTTCTCAATTTACACAAGTATTAACCTCATTATTTTATGAAATAGGTTTACCTCGTGTGTTTAAGTATTTTATGGAATAGTAATTCTTTGTGACACAGTAACTGTAGATAAACTGAAGTGTAACCCAGTGAACAAGGGGAAAGATGAAAAGTAAATTATTTACCTTCAACCTTTTCAGTACAGTTGACCCTCGAACATCGCAGGTTTGAACTGCCAGGGTCCATTTAAACTTGGATTTTTTTTTTTTTTTTTTGGCCATATTGCACAGCTTGCGGGATCTCAGTTCCCCAACTAGGGATTGAACCTGGGCCATGTCAGTGAAAGCCTGGAATCCTAACCACTGGGCCACCAGGGAACTCCCAAAACTTGGATATTTTTTAGTAGTAAATACTACAGGACTACACGGTCCGTGTGTGGTTGGTTGAATCTGGGAATGTAGAGAAACCATGGATGTGGAGGGCAGACTATGTTATTTGTTGATTAACCCCTGCATTGTTCAAGGGTCACCTGTAGTACAGCTGTATAAAAATATTTTTCATCTCTGCACTAGACATAAGCTGGATGGTCTCTTTGATTTCTTTGTTCTGTGTACAGATGAGGAAGAACATTAGCGTAGCTACTTATGCCCAGAGCTTTTTTTCTTTATCACCGATAGGGCAGGATAAAAATCCTAGGGACAGATTAACTAGAGTAAAAGACCAAGAATCTAGAGAGTAGGAAAAGGGAAATAAAAAATTTCCTTCCATTTAGTAGAGCATGACCTTTCTTTCATGGAGTTCCTCATCTCAGATCAATAACAAAACAAGGAGAGCCTTGGAAAACCCAGTACTCTGTGTGTGGACTATTGTCTAGCTGAGTTAAATATAATTAGAAATTAATGTGTAAGCCTATTTGTTTTCCAAAGATTATAAATGAAGGAGTATAACATGGATGTCACTGCTGTTTCTGTTGTCCACGTGGGAAAATAAATTTTTTAAGAGGATTCTAATAATAGTCTTGTGTTTTTAATAAATAAAACTAATGATTTTAGAAATAAAGAATCATTCTTGCTTCAAAACAGTCAGTAACATTAAGATTCTTTATCTGTACTATATAGCAAGTGGGAATATTCCGGTGTTACAAAAGGATAAGGATAACACCAACGTCAATGCAGACGTGCAGAAGCTGCAGCAGCAGTTACAGGACATTAAAGAGCAGGTAACAGTGATTTCTTCATGGTGAACAGTGACTCGAAGAACGGCATTTCATCTTTTTCTATAAAATTACTAGTGTTTTCTGTAGTAAGCGTGGTTCATATTAGTGTATCACTTGTAGTGTTTGAATATTTGCAATCAGCAAAGTCTGATGAGAAGATTTCATCAAGTACTTTACAAAATAGGAAACGCACCAGTGACCAACATGAAAAAATGCTACACCACACTGAGGTATCTTTTCCTACCTATCAGATTGAGGGGAAAAAAACGTTAGAAACTGTCAATATCAAGTGTTCAGGCAAAATACTTAGCAGCCATAAGTCATACAGTGCTGGTGGGAATATAAATTAGTAAAAACACCTTGGGAAAGTTTGTCACTGTCTCGTAAAACTAAATAGGATATTGTTTGGGGATGTAAACTTGGAAGAAAAAAATCACACAGATGGTGATTGAAATCAAGGGTAGTGGTTTTTTTTGGCTGAGATGGCTGGGAGGGGGCACGAGGGAAATTTCTAGAGTATTGATAGTTCCATTTCATGATCTAAGTTGATTACTTGCATTTGATCAGTTTGTGAACATTTATTAAACTATACATTTATGATCGTGCACATTTCTGTATAGATGTGATACTTCAGTAAAAAGGAGAAAAGAATGCGCGCGCGCACACACACACACACACACACACACACACACACACACACACAAGAAAAGCAAGAGAAAGAAAAAGAAAACAAGAGAAAGGTAAATAAAGAAAAGCAAGAGAAAAGCAAGAGAAAGGTAAATAAATGCAAAATTCAGAATAGTGGTTATCAGTGAGGGGTGGAGGAGGATATATATTCATGTGTTAAGGTGGGTGGTGGTTATATTGTTCTTTATATCTTATACATACCAACAGAAGTACTCTTTCATATCTGCTTAATATTTAATAAAAGCAACAGTAAAATGAAGTTACCTAAAATTTTTAGGTATCTGGTAATAAAAAAGTCTTTTTTTCCCCCTTAGCTTACCATTTGATCCACCAGTTAAATCTGATTTGATTCAAAGGATTGAATCAAATGAAAAGATTGAGTAGCAAAGGGTGTTCTTTCTCTAGTTTGGCAGTCACATCAGTGTTGCCATGTTGTTAAGAGTCTCACTCTTGTCTTTTCTATCTGAAGTGTTTTCTTTCTTAAATAATCTTCATGGCCATATTTCATCACTAAAGTATTTAAACATTTCATCACTAAAGTATTTAAAGTATTTAAACTTATTTTCTGTGGAATGTTGGAATTTCTTTCAGGGATCCCTTCAAGGTTACCAAGAGAAAGTATCTGAATAAGTCTCTTTTTAAATTTTAAATCTCCAATCTTTCTATTACCCCAATGTCTCTTTAAAAGACAAAGATTAATTTTATGTGCTATTAAGCATATATTAATCCAAAGTAACTTAACCCAGACTGCACAGATGTGTTTACTTTTGGAAGTTATTAATTAACTACATAGACCTCTGGAAAGTTTAATGAAAAAGAAACTAATTTAATTTTAAAAAGCTGCTTTGCCTTTTTAAAATAAAAAGTTACAATTTTTCTACAAATTTGCTTCTCAAAACTTCAAGGATAAATGTGAAAATTTACTTTGGAAGAATGGAGTTAGCAAGTTAGATTATGGTTCTTTTTTTCTGTTGTTTTCTTCACAATGATTTCTGATATTGTCAGAGTTGGTTACCACATTTTCATATAGGCTTTAGGCCTGGTTTATTAATCTAGGCATTTTAATTTAATTATTTCATTTCTATGTTATTTGGGAAAGGTCTAATTCAGCATGAAGTATTATGATATATTAAGGTAAAATGTTTTTATAAATATAAAATGCAAAATGTGCTTTGTAAGTAAATATGTGATTTTCTAGAAAACTTCACAGAAGTGTCCTCCTTAATTCTTCTAAGTTGATTAAGTTACATTTAACAATATATAACTAAGGTTAATTGTTT
The DNA here is from genome assembly GCF_003676395.1 of Aethalodelphis obliquidens. Lineage (NCBI taxonomy): Eukaryota > Metazoa > Chordata > Mammalia > Artiodactyla > Delphinidae > Aethalodelphis > Aethalodelphis obliquidens. The sequence goes on from NW_020837976.1 coordinate 1,775,992, forward strand.
TTAACTAAGGGGGTCTACGTTGAAAGTATTACAGTGCAGCATCATTTTTAAAAGCAAGAGCTCTGGGGCCACACGGAACTGAGTTCACATTATAGCTTGCCCTGGGAAGTCTTTAACCCCACTAAGCCTCAGTTTCCTCTTTTTTGAAGTGGGAGTGATGTAGGCCTTGAGACTGGATCATATCCAGGATGGTGCTTGGTATGTGTGTGTTCTCAGCAACATCCCTTCACTGCTCCCCCCCCACCCATACATTGTGTTATTTTCATGCGAGAACAGCATAGTACCTAGAGTTGGAGAATCTGAGTCAGACTGAATGGGGCTATTTTCATCCTTTTCCTATTCGATTTTGGCATTTGAATTTTTAATTTTATATACTATTTGTTTTATGTAATATTTATTTCAGATAGTACCTTTTATACTGACCTGACAGTACAACCAATATTTCTGTTTTATAAGGATGATATTTTAACTGTTTAAAAATTTTAAAGCAACAAAAGACTATTTGACTAAAACAATAAAAGAAAATTAATGACGTTACAGAGTTGTTACATTACACTTTTCAAATAGAAAATGTCTCAGCATTTATTACTTTATTTGTTATCTCACATTCCAGACAATGTGCCCTGTGTGTTTGGATCGTCTGAAGAATATGATTTTCCTTTGTGGCCATGGAACGTGCCAGCTCTGTGGAGACCGAATGAGTGAATGTCCTATTTGTCGAAAGGCTATTGAACGAAGGATTCTTTTGTATTAACTTAAAAACTCAGTGTGTTTTGTTAGCTAAAGTATTTGGTCATGAGATCTTAGTGAGCTAGTTGGAGGTTCTAATGAATTAATTTTTAATATCATAGTTTCTTTACTAGAGTGTTATTAGACTGTAAATGTACCAGAACAACAACAACAAAAACTCTACAAAACAGTGTTTGAAGCTGTGTTTTTTGGGTTTTTCCTTTCAATCTGAAACATCAAATCCATGTAATTCATAGGTGATTTACCTTTGACTTCTAAGGGGAAAAATCCTTTAAGGATCTCCTGTTATTTTTGTTTTTATTGCATTTTCTCTTATAGTTTATAAGTTTGTTAGACCTCAAAAGATATACTTCCTTATGATCAGCTGTCTTTCAATTTATCATGATTTTACACAGTGAGCTGATAGAGGTACTCAGAAAAGTCATGCATCAAATGAAAGGGGGAAGTCAAACCATTATGTCATGTATGTTAAACGATAAAATTATAGTACAAGTTCTGCATGGTTAAGGGAATACTGAAGAGAGGATTCTCTTTTTAAGATAACAAAGTTATCAAGTGATTGTTTCTAAATTCTTAGAGTACATGGAAATATAGAATGAGAGAATATTAAGTTTGCATTTAACTTATTTTCTGGATTCAAAGGAAAATTGTTTAACTTGAATCAACTTGCCAGTTTCAAAATGACTGATAGACATGAAAAGGAAAAATAAGCAATCATAGTGGGGAACTGAAGGGGGTGGGGGGAGTCATCCAATAAAAGAGCACCTATTAACTGACAGTTAACGGTTGCCTTTCTTATATTAATTTGTACACTGTTTTGTTCAGCCAGCTTTTAAAAAACTGTCTGTGGGAAGTGTGCCTCAGTTTCCCCAGTAGTTACTTATCCAGGCTTGATCTGACCAGTGAAATGATATTGCCCTGTTTGGGTCTCCGAGGTTCAGTTTAGCTTCTCTAACGTGCTGAGTAGCAGTGATCCGAGAAGGGTAATGCACTGTCCAAAGGCAATGGTCCTTTCTCCTCCGTGTCTGTTAATTCTGCCAGTGTTACTGATTCTACCTTCATCATAGGCCTCGCTTCCATTCTCTCTCAGACAGTAGAGCTTACTATAAAGAACAAGGTCTCTCTTCATACCTAACGATGGGGATGTTATTTCAACTGCCAGCAATATCCAAGACCTAGTAAATAACCAGTTGATAGATACTTACTTTAGAAAGAATGACTAGGACATTTACAGAAATATGTCTGATTACCTGTGGTTTTGTTTTGTTTACTCTAGAACATCTAATTATTTTTTCTCCTTAGAATGAGTAATCTTTCAGCGTCTAAAATGAATATACACATAAATAAGTGTTTTGGGGTTCATTACTGCTAGATTATAAATAAATATATATTTATAATTATATAAATAATCAGCTGTTTACAATAGTATCTACTATATACTGTGTATAAGTTAACTCCTAAGGATAGTTATCTTTTTTGTCAGTTTTTTCCCCTTTGAACCTGGTTCTTATTTCAGTTTTCCTGCTGCAACAGCTAAATTTGAAAGTACGAATTCTCTAGCCCTCACAGCATTGTATTTCTGGCTAATTAATGGCTGCCGCCTCTGCAAGTCCTGGTGAGAACAATGGTGTGCTTTGCTGCCTGGCTTTATAGTCTCGGTAATTCCGTATCTGTGTTTAAGCTGAGTGGCTTATTTAGAACAGTAAAATTTTTATAAATTTTAAATTTGAAAATTTATATCGTCTCTACTCAGTTACCTAATAATGAGCCACTGAGGCTGTTGATTAAGCCATATTTTGAAGTTATGAAAAGATAGAATATCTGTCTGATGATGTTCACATAAAGAGACAGACAGACTGTTTTCTTTCAGATCTGAAAACAATGTAAGTCAGGGTTTTCTTTCTCTTCCATGCCAGAGGCTGCCCATCTCTTTTCCAGTAGATCAGCTTGTAAGGAGGGAACATCTAGCTGACTCATGCATAGCTTGGCCAAACAGAGAATTGTATGGTCAGGAGCTTTACTTCACTTAAATTCTTATTGTCTGTCTTCTGAGCTGCAGTGCTTAAACTTATATCCCTAAAAGGCAGTTTCATCTTCCAGACTAGTTTATTTCCTCCATACTAAAAATATAATAACTTATAAACTATTACAAAAGTCATAAAGTCACTATAATTATAGTGCTTCTTTGTACCACATTGAAATTTGTCTAGTGAAAAGAAAATGTTTCTCTATTCATGTTTTCAAGCACCTAAAAAATTATTTTAAACTTATTTTCAGTTTGTGAGAGAGAATAAGATTAAGAACTTAATTGTTTAATGACTTCGCTCTAACTCTGTGAAACTGCTACCTCAGCAGTACTTTCCCAATTAGGATGTTTCCTTGTCATTATCATCTCTTTACCTTGTGCCTCAAAAGAGCTTTTTCTTTTCCTAGATTCGTTTAAAAAAAAAACAAAACTGACATGCATTCATTCAAAAACATATTTATTGGGCTTCAGGGGCAAGGTACACAACAGTGAAAAAATTGTCAGCTTCTAAGCACATACAGAATTTATCATGCAGCCATTGTATATTTGAAGTATTCCCTTCAAAAAGAAGGGATCTAAAGACACTGATAACATTTCTTCCTAATGTTTTGGAAGACTTATCATTAAGTAGTATTTGGATTCCCTCTCTGTACCCCCTCACTCCTACCACATTTTTTTTTCTTTTATTCTTCTAACATTGTCAGCTCTGTTACCCAAAACATAGATACAACTTACCAGATGGTGCTATTCTAATAGTTTTTCTTCACATAATTTAACATTCTTACTGTTTATACTATATACATATTTAATTTTATTGGGAGCAAGAAAGTTTTTCAAGAAAAGATCATTTTGTATTAGTATAGGAATATTATATTACACAAGTGTTTTAGTTTAGCTGGCCAAATTATGCTTGGTTATTTGTAATTTTAAACATTGCAGATTAACCATCTAGCTCCCGAGGCATAAAATTAATTGATAATGTTGAAAATAACTTTCTTAAATTTATATATTTGATGGCTTTAGCCTGTAAGAGCATTTTAGCATATTGCAATGCATGCTGCTTAAGATTTATCCAGTTCAAATTTCAGAGCTTTCTAGGTCATTTTTACATGGTAGAAATAGACTGTCTAGTTATGTGTTGCCCAGTTGCTGTTCTTTGTTTATTATGAGTTTTGGACCCTTTTGGACTAAGAAATATTTAACCTTACGAACTAGGACAATTGGTGATGGAGTTGGATAGAGAGGATAGCAGGGGTTGCAGTAAGTAAGAAAGAAAAGTCAGTTTCTGAGTTTAGAGAAAAATGGGGATCATGTAGATTTTATCAAAGCAGTAAGTGTAGAGAGTATATTCAATTGAATGAAGGGTCTTTCAGGCAGTTTTTAGTGTAGTTTCATTGATAATTGCTTTGGAAATTGTAGACTTTAGAACAGCTTGCTTAAAAAAAAAATCCGAAAGGAAAAGCATTTATCCACTTACCCTCTCAGAGTATCTAAAATATTTATAGGAATAATTTGTGTAAAAATTGAATTTCGGCATAGAAGTTTTTGCATTTTTAAAATTGTGGTTAAAAACACAAACCATAAAATTTACTCTCCTAACAAGTTTTAAGCATACAGTTGAGTAGTGTTAAGTATATTCACGTTGCTGTGAAACAGATCTCCAGAACTTTCTCATTTTGAAGAATTGAAACTCTGTACCCATTAAGCAACAACCCCCCTCTCCCTCCTTCAGTGGAATAGAATTTTGATTAAGTATAAATCAAGAAACACTTGAATTATCTTAAGAGTTTGTTTGTGTTTGCAAGATCTAAAGTGATGGTAAATATCAAATCTGAGGGAGACAGAATTTCTCCCCTCCCTCCCAATTATCATCAGTTGTAATTGAGTAGGTTTTAAATATCTTTTAATTAGAAGGGTTTGTTATTTCATTTTGAGCCAGAGGGGAGAAACACATTTTAAACATTAGAATTAGGTTAGCTTTGAATTTGTACTAAATTGGGAAGGTAATAGATATTCGCAAATTTTGCGTGCCTCTTTGTTGAAAATGTCAGTTTTCTTTAAGTCTACTTGTAACTGTTTCAAAATGTATTTTTCTCTCAAAAAGGCAACCTAATTTTATTTGCTTGAATATTATGATAGGAATGCTTACTGATATTACTTGATAATCATGTATAGCCTTGGAACTTTAACATATATATAAAACTATAACAGTATTAATTACAGTTGTACTTCTTCAAAACATTAAATTTGAAGAAAAACTATTTAATGCTGTCTCATGTATACATTGCTTTGCTGCAGTGAGGGGGAAATTTTTTTAGATTGAGCCTCAATTTGCTGATAAATGGTTTGTAGTGGGTGCAACTAGAGTATAAAAATATTAACTAGTTAGTAGAACTGGTGAATTAAAATTGTAAGTTGCTACCTTGGAATTTTCTACCTCTTTTTCTGTCAGAGTATTAGTTTTCCAGCATTTATTCATATTTGTGACTAAGGAGGAGATGGAAACCTGAGGTTAAAATTGAGATTTTTATTTTGTTGAGGAAGCAGTAGGTACAAGAAAGGTGACTTGCCACATCAATTTGGTGCCTAAATCCATAACTACAAGTTACAATTGACACAAAATGTGTAAGAAAGATAATATTGCTGAATATTTTACTTTTCTTGTGCAGTCTGTCTGATTTTGTTTCATAAACGTTACATCTTTCCTCCAAAAAGCAAAATGGTCTTGTAATTTTCTATACAATAAACAAATGTGCCATTGTGTCTGAAATCTGTAATTTCAGGAAGCTATTGAAAGTTCTGACTCAGGGCTTTTTAACAATTTAAGCAATTGTTAGTTATATTTTGGAAAATCCATCTACATAATTCTTCAGTGCCTTGAAGGAATTATTAACTTGGCAACACTACTAAAACTTTATAGAAGGTGGTCTTTAGTGTGCGTTTATCATCATACACACGTTCATAAGTTGTACTTCTTAGCTCGCGTAATAGCGATCCTGCTTGTGTGCTGGGTTTGGGTAATTCTTTAAAGGAAGTTTTCTTAGATTTGCACTTGATCATTTGTTTTTTTTTAAATGGATTATTTATGGCCATGACACTGTTAACAGGAAAGTACTTCTATGTTAAGTCATTATGCAAAGTCATGTATAAGTAGCACCTGGGAAGAGGAGCTAGAGTTCATAGTTTGCTATTTTAGTATAAAAGGAGAATCCGTTTGGAAAACAGATTGTCTTCACCTCAAATGAAAAGAAGACCTTTTGTTCAAGTGATTTGGTTTAAAAAAAATTTTTTTTCAAAGAAAATCGTGAATTGCATGACACTCTTAACGCTGGTCTTACTTAGACTGAGTCCACAAAATTGATTTTCTGTTCAATATGCTTGTGTCATTCTAAATATATTTAGCGATAGAAGGCGGTTTAATCGACTCAGCAGAGTTTTGTATTTTTTCCAGTGTTTTTTAGTTTTCACTTGATTAAAGTCTTGTTTGTGAATATAGTTTTTTGTATGGCAAATGATTCTCGTTTATTAGCTTTTGCTTAAAAATGCTTAGCAAGAGCTAAGCTTTTAAAAATGAATGCAAACATTTACCATTAATAAAGCCTATGATGTATCATTATATAACGCTTTTCTCTGATCTTTTGAAACTATTCTTTATAGATGTATACGTGAATTTTGATTGTTATGGCATTTGAAAACAAATCTCAGTACATCAGATCTTTTATTATTGGGAAGGAGATTATCATGTCTTTGAGAAACAAGGAAATACATCTCCAACTCTACATAAGACATAGGTGCCCACATCTAGAAGGCTCTCATTGCAGTTGTTTACATTTAAGGTACCTCTCTATCTATAGGGCCAAAGAAGGTTTTCCTATTTTAACACCTCACATTCTTTCAGGATTAAGAGATATTGTGAAAGTAGTCTGAATAGGGTACACTTGATAGAAAATAAATTGACTAGTCATGAAGGCTCAACTTCTATAAAAAGTTTATTATGCTTCACAACTCAGATGTAGATTTCATTTTCAAGAGGTACACATTTTAAAACAATGATTTACTTGGCTTTGTTAGCATTTTGTGACTAAATCAGTAATTGAAGGGTTTGGGGGTTATTTTCTTTTATAGGTTAATAGAAACACTTATTTGTGAAGTTACTGAGAGGTTGTCTGGTTTTAGTTCAAAAGATTAAGTATGTGTAGCCTGGATATTTTAAGATGAAAACCATCTGAAACAGTTTTAAAATTGTTTATTTGAAAAAAAGCATGTGTATTCCAACTTTAAAATTGTGAATTTATTTTTGGATAACCTCTAATTAACTGTATTTGGGGGTTTATTTCTGTTGCTGTATAATTAGATATTTCATGGCAATATTTTTTATTAAATCAAAGCTGTATAGGTTTTTAAAATAAAGCCATTTTAGAAAATCTGCTTTCTATTTTTTTATCATTGATAGTTATTCATCCTTCACAGAAGTTAAAACTGTTAGTCTTACAGTGTAGCATTTCCCAGACTTAATTAATAATGAAAACTTTTAAATGGTGCATTGCAGAGCAGTAATAGGGGTTTATAAGACAGAATGAGTGCACGGATTAAAGTAGAACACCAAAAATGATCTCTCAGATAAATTAATTGCTAAAGAATGATCATTTGGCTCATAGTTTTTCTCTTTATAACAAAACTAATTGATTATTTTTATTTTAAGGACAAAAAGATGATAAACATGATATGAAAAGACAAGGCCTGAAACAGTGACCATCAGTCCCTGAGTTGATGACGCATCACTGCGACCTCTGGGCAGTGCTGCCTTTGCACTGATGCTCTAATCAGATGTCACATGCTTAAAATACCCCTTCATACCAGGTCCTCACATTCTTAGATACGGCAACTTCCTGAAAGGCAGATTTTCAATCAATATATAAATATTATTTCTCATATATTTAAGACTATTGACGTCACTTCCTTTCTCTTCCACAGAACACCAATTTATATCTTGAGTGGAACACTGACATACAGTTTGGGAAAAGCTTTTATAGGTGAAGTTAACCCTGATTTAATACAAAAATAGAGAAACAGTCTAATCAGAACGCCTTTGGCTGTTGACCATGGCCAACCCATACTGAAGAAAGACTGAAGTTCACAAAGATTATATGCCCTTAGTATGTATGCAATAATACAGGAGTATTGTGTTAGTTTCCTATTGCTGCTGTGTCAAATTACTGTGAAGGTGGTGGCGTAACACAGTAAGGACTTTGGAGGTCAGAAGTCTGACGCGAGTCTCCCTGGGCTAAAATCAAATTGCTGTCAGGGCTTTCTGGATGATCTTGGGGAACACCCATTTCCTTGCTCTTTCTGGTTTCCGGAGGTGGCCCATTTTCCTTGGTCCCCTTTCGTCTTCAATGCCAGCAATGGCCAGTTGAGTCTCACATTGCATCGCCCTGACAATGCCTCTTCTGCCTCTTGAAATTTTCCACTTTTTAGGATCCTTGTTATACAGCATTGGGTCCATCTGGATAATCTAGTATGATCTCTTTATTTTAATTTTAGTTGATGAGCAACCTTAACTCCCCTGCAACCTTGATTTCATTTTGCCATGTAACGTAACATCTTCATAGGTTCCAAGGTCATCTTTTGGGGGATGGGGTATTATTCTGCCCACCAAGGTATAGATGGGAATTTGGGCCTGTATTTACTACATGTTGAGAAAAATGTTCTCAACAGTAGATTTAAAGAACTGATAAGATCTCATTGAAAGGTTAACTTAAATCTGCCACGATTAACAGAATTGGTATACAGGCAGTTCCCATATGGGATGAATCTCAAAGGAAATAATTTGCTCAAAATTCTGAATGTTCTCTAGAGGAAAGCGTTAATGATAACCCTAGTTTATGGAAATGCTGATAGGTTACATGCTGTTCCTTATTCATCTTCATATTCTGTATCAATGATCTCATCATTACTGTGGCTCAGTTACTATCGATGTTTGGAAGATTCCTGATTCTATATCCTAAAATTCTTATTTTCAACTTACTTTGGGCATATTTTAATAGATATCCAGGCATCTCAAACCTAATATGTCCCAACCTTAAATTGACTATGTGCAAAACACTTGTGTTAATTAATAGTATTATCTTTATTATCCAGTTTCTTAGACTAAAAACTTCAGTCATATTTGACTACTTTTATCATATCTAATTATTTGTTGGATCCACTGCTTTTGTCAAGGACTCATCAACTCTTCATGGATAATTTCAGAAGCGTTCTACCTGGTGTCACTATGACAGCCCCTTCCCACTTCAATCTTGCCTATGTGTTACCTCAGGTTACTTTCCTTTAAAAAACAAGTTTGGACTTGCTGTTTCCAGTCTGGCATGTAAGGAGCTCTCAAGTTGACACCCATGTCTTCACAACAAGAAAAAAACTGAACAAACAGTAAATTAACAGCTCTTCTTTGATCCACCAGAGAATTGAGGTCACAGGACAAGCCACTGCTCCGAAAATGGTAGACAGGCAGGCCGATGCAGAGAATCACAGCTTCCTGAAGCAGAAAGCCGGGGGCCAAAACCACTGCTGGACCCGGTGTCAGGATGGGAAAACCCTAAACTCTAATTGTTGAATTGCTGGAGGCTCAGTGTGGACAAACTTAAGAATTAAAACTCCAGGATGGTTCCCATACTTTTGTGAATTTTACCACCAGGAGGCCTATCAGATTTTCACAATGAGGATCAGAGAAAAAGCCTCTTGGGCTTCTGGTAGGGGGAGGGAGGAAGTAACCATACATCCAGAACATTCTGTCAGCCTTAACAAGGCCTGCCCTTAAGTGAAACTATTTGCCAAAGCCTAACTGACAAAATACCCAACTCCAATCCACTCTGGGCTTCTACTTGGGGGAAGGCAGATAACCAACTCCAGCCCACTGTAACCTTCCTGCCTCACCTAAAGGGAAAAAAAAAAGAAAATACTGAGAATCACTTGAGATGACAGCTTGGGGCAGAGGCTCACTGAAAGATTGAGACCTAATCATAGGACTGTCAAATGCTTTCTACCCCCCACGCATCAAGAGGGCTCCTGTATAATAGCAGGACTACAATGGAAGGAGCAGCGTATTTCAGACCTTATTTAATAAGTCTCTAGGGAAACCCAAAGACAATAATGGAGACAAAAGCAAGGACACCAGAAATTTTAGCCCCTGGTACAGCCCAGCAAACAGTAAACACAGCCTAACTCCTAGACAAGGGCTCTAATGGAAAAAGTAAATAGCATCCAAAAAGATAAGTAATGTAAGCAGGGAGATGCAAACTCTAAAAAAGGATCAAAAGTAAATGCTTAAAAAAAATAATAAAAATAAATGCTAGAGATAAAAACACCAACAACGACAAAAAAAAAAAAAAACACCACTGTGACAGAAATGAAGAATGCCTTTAATGGGCTTATCAGTAGCTTGGACATGGCTGAGGAAAGAATAATGAGCTTAAAGAGAGGTCAATAGAAACTTCCAAAACAAATGCAGAGAGCAAAAGAGAATGAAAAAATGGAACAGACTATCCAAGAACTGTGGGAAAATTTCAAAAGGTGTAACATGTTTAGTGAGAATTCCAGGAGAAGAGAGAAAGGAACAGAAGAAATATTTGAAGCAATGATGACTGAGAATTCCCCCAAATTAATGATGGTCACAAAACCACAGATGCAGGAAACTCACCAAGCGGGATAAATACCAAAAATAGACATACAGCCATATGATATCCAAACTGCAGGAAATCAAAGATGGAGAGAAAAGTCTTGAGAGCAGACTGGGGAAGGAAGGGGAAACCTTACCTATAAAGGAGCAAATACATTACATTAGACTGCTCTTTAGACACCACTCAAGCGGAACAGAATGAAGTGTTGAAAGAAAAAAACCCATCAACCCAGAATTCTGTATCCAGTGAGATTATCCTTCCAAGTGAAGGAGAAACAAAGACTTTTTCAGAGAAATTAAAATGGAGGAAATTTGTTGCCAGTAGATTGGCCTTGTGAGAAGTGTGAAAGGAAGATTTTCAGAGAGAAGGAATAAGTGAAACAAATACAAAAGAAGAGAAATCATACACAGTATTCTCACAGACCACCATAGAATTAAGAAATCAATGATAGCTGGAAAATCCCACAGTTCTTGGAGATTAAACAACACTCTTCCAAATAACATGGCTTAAAGAAGTCTCAAGAGAAATTAAAAGATATTTTGAACTAAATGAAAATAAAAACACAACTTATCAAAATTTGTGGGATGCAGTGAAAGCAGCTCTCTCAGGGAAATTTTTTATAGCATTGAATGTATACATTAGAAAAGAAGATCTAAAATGATTAAGATTCCATCTTAGGAAACTAGAAAAAGAAGAAAAAATTAAATCCAAGTTAACCAGGAGAAAATTAACAAAATTAGAGCAGAAATCAGTGATACTGAAAACAGAAAATCAAGGAAACCAAAGCTGCTTCTTTGAAAAGATAAATAAAATTGATAAAACTCTAGCCAGGTTATCTAAGACAAAGAGAAGACACAAATGACTAATATCACAAATGAAAAAGCTGCCATCATTACAGATCCCATGGACATTAAAAGGATAATTAACAACACTGTGCCCACAAACTTGATAACTTAGATGAAATGGACTGATTTCTTGAAAAGCAGTCTACCAAAACTACAGTCTACCAAAACTACAAAACAAGGAGAAATAGATAGTATGAATAGTTTCATATAAATTAAAGAAATCAAATCAATAACTAATAACCTTTCAAAACAGAAAGTAGTAGGCCCAGATGGATTCATTGGTGAATTAAAATGTTCAGGGGAGAAATTATACCAATTCTCTACAATCTGTTTCAGAAGATAGAAGCAGCCAACATTACCCTAATACAAAAACCAGAAAAAGCCATTACAAGAAAGAAAAACCATAAGCTAATATCTCTCGTGAACATAGATGTAAAAATCTTCAACAGAACATTAGCAAGTAGGACCCAGCAATGTGTAAAAACTATACACCATGACCAAGTAGGATTTATTCCAGTTATGCAAGCCTGATACAACATTTGAAAAGTAATGTAATCCATCACATCAATATTGCTAAAGAAGAAAAAATTATATGACCATATCAATAGATTGATAAAAAGCATTTGACAAAATCCCAATTTATGATTTAAAAAAAACATTCATGATGAGGGAATTCCCTGGCAGTCCATTGGTTAGGACTCAGTGCTTTCATGCTTTAACAGCTGTGGCCCAGGTTTGATTCCTGGTCGGGGAACTAAGATCCCACAAGCTGTGCGGCAGGACCGAAAAAAAAAAAACCAACCATCTAATTCAAATTCAGAACCACTGCCTGTTTATTTAGTCTTATCGATTTTATATCTACATCTTGCTTCAACCATTTAATAAGTGTATTTGCTTTATTGCACAATCACAGTGTTATCACCAACAATATGATTTCTGAAAACAGTTAAAAAAATGTTTGCAGGTTTTTTTTTTAACGTTAAAAGTATGTTTTCAACGTTTTTAAACGTTGAAGACCTTGTAGTAGCTTTCTCTGTGTAGTTATGCTACCAACTGGGTACACAAGTTTACTTTCACTTTTGGATATTAGGAATTGCCTTATTCATTAATTTATTTAATTTCATTTAAAATTATGTAAAATATGTACATTTTTCCAAAGTCAGTTCCACAAAGCAAGATATATTCAAAGAAATCTAGCTTCCATCCCTGTCCCATCCTCCATTCCCCTAGAAATAATATTATGGTTTATTTATCCTCCACTGTTTTAATTTTAATGCTAGAAAATACACACACGTATATTTTGGTACCCGCTTTTTTCACAGGCTCTGGACACGCAGGCTCAGCGGCCATGGCTCACGGGCCCACCCGCTCCGCAGCATGTGGGATCTTCCCAGACCAGGGCACGAACTCGTGTCCCCTGCATCGGCAGGCAGACTCTCAACCACTGCGCCACCAGGGAAGCCCCAGTCTCCCCAGTCTAATCCAGGGTCTGTTATCCTCCAGTCCTCTCTCCCCTGCCCTGGGAAGAAAGGGAAAGAGTGAGGAGACATTGTTCAGCCCCTCGTACCTTCTGCGGGGAAGAGCACACCCGCTTATGTCCTGCACCCCCTTCTCCCCATCTCATTACGTCCTGGGAATGCTGAGGGCTTCTTAGTCCAAAACATAAGGAACCTCAAACTGCAGGTTGGGAAAATAAGAATTGTCTCCTTCCGGTCTCAGCAAAGAGTATTTACTTCTGAGTGGGACCTTAGGCATTTCCTATGGGAAGATAAACAAAGACACACACCAGCGCCCAGGACGGTCCTGCTGGCCCCGCTGGGGACGGGGTGTGGTTTCTCTGTGCCCCCTCCTCTGGAATTCTGCTCGCACAAGGGGAACCAAGCTTCCTGGACAAGAAATGTTTTCTGTGTGCCTTGTCAGGCTCTGGCAGACCTGGGCCCAAATGAGGAAATTGATCATTGAGGAGAAACTTATAGATTTTTTCTCTTTTTAAAAGATGTTCTTGGGCTTCCCTGGTGGTGCAGTGGTTGAGAGTCCGCTTGCCGATGCAGGGGACACGGGTTCGTGCCCCGGTCCGGGAAGATCCCACATGCCGCGGAACGGCTGGGCCCGTGAGCCATGGCCGCTGAGCCTGCGCGTCCGGAGCCTGTGCTCCACAACGGGAGAAGCCACAACAGTGAGAGGCCCGCGCACCGCAAAAAAAAAAAAAAGATGTTCTAGGGGACTTCCCTGGTGGCACCGTGGCTAAGAATCTGCCTGCCAGCACGGGGGACACGGGTTCGAGCTTCTGGTCTGGGAAGATCCCACGTGCCGCAGAGCAACTAAGCCCGTGGGCCACAACTACTGAGCCTGTGCTCTAGAGCCCGCAAGCCGCAACTACTGAGCCCACGTGCCACAACTACTGAAGCCCACGTGCCACAACTACTGAAGCCCGTGTCCCTAGAGCCTGTGCTCCGCATCAAGAGAAGCCACCGCATTGAGAAGCCCATGAACCGCAATGAAGAGTAGCCCCTGCTCGCTGCAGCTAGAGAAAACCAGAACACAGCAATGAATACCCAACACAGCCAAAAATAAATATATAAATAAATTAATCAATTAAATTTAAAATAAGATGTTCTATACAGGAGTGTGAAATAACTGTCCAATGAGCACCAAGATGATGAGTAAAATGACATCCTTATGTTTAATGATAGCAACATAAACACTAAGCCCCTAACATGCACATCACTAACAATGAGTTTCATCTTACCTGTGAGGATGGTGAGACTCAGATAGATTAAACAAATTGTTCACAGTCTTTCATTTAGTCAGTAGCTGTGCTAGGATCCAAAATTGGTTTTCTTTTTCTTATCTTCCCTCCCTTCCTTCCTTCCTTTTTTTTTTTTAAAAACAACCAAAGGCATCACAACCTGACATCACACACCTCCTGCCTTTGATGAGAGCTCTGGTGTGTCAGGAAAAAAGCTGATGTGAGAAATAATTGTAAATGAGAGTTTCAAGTTGAATGGGAAGAACCCCGGCAGTTAATAACATACCTCACCTTTCTGCTCCTTGAATTTTCCCCTGAAGGATGGTAGAAAAATAAGTATCCCTTCGTTGGTGCACCAACTTCGCTCTCCCACAAGGGGTCAGTAAAATCCTCTTAGTGAATTGAAGACCCGTTACTGCCATTAACCACTCCATGGCTTAGCACTGGGACAGGAGGATCATTCTGGTATTGAAGGGACCTCTGACCTTCACCCCCTCAGTATCTTGACAGGAGAGCAGACCATTGACTAGGTGTCAATGAGAACCAAATCTTTGGTTTACCATTTACATGTCTGATGATTGGAAGAATTTTTCACAGGCCAGCTTCTGACTGCGTTCATTTCAAACCTCTTTTCTCCTCCACAACCCATGTATTTCAGGTACCAGGTGCCATAGGACACAAGCATACTGAGATACTCCTTTTGGTCCTGTCTTTTCCCGTCACACCACCAAGCAGGGAGAGTGATGGGAGTGGTCCTAGAAGCCATGTCCATACCAGGATGGCTCAGCAATAACTTAAATATACAGAGAAGTAACTGCAAGCCACCAGGACGTATCCAACTAAACTAAGCGCATCCTTAATGTATCCTCATCTGCCTCATCTCAAAAATGCGGGGCTACGCCATCGCCACCTGACACAGAGAAGCGAAAGAAAAGTGGGAGTGGAAATACTAAGTGGTGTTAACTGATCGCACTTAAAATATATTACTTTTGCCTATTTTACAAACAACGTGACCCTATGAACACACGCCCAGACCCTTCCCAGGGCTGGAAGGGCCTGTCTGGTGGGGCCTGCAGCTCAAGTTTCTTCAGGATTAGGAGATTTAAATGCCCCTGTAGACGTCCTTGTGGAGTTAACTCACGCCCAGCCTTACCACAGCTGGAAGAGAGTGTGCCAGCAGAGGGTGAAGAGTGACCACAGCCTGCTGCTGACAAGGACAGCTTCCGCATCAGTGACAGGACCTCTCCAGGGGTAGGCAGGCAGGTTACAGGATTTTCCGATACCCCGTAATATTGCAGTCTCTGCTTTGAATAAAATATAATTTGACGGAGACCGTGGGTCATTGTATCAGTAAGCAAGATCAGGAGACACCCACAGCACGACAGAAGTGAGTGTGCAACGGAGACCCAAGATAGGCAGCCATCTTGCATCGTCTACTTTCCCCAGGGCTCGTGGTGTAAAAGCTTGGCTCACACTTCTCCTTGGCCTGAAACCTCGATCCACACACCTCCCACATCCTGACCCTGAGCTCCAGAGCTCCCCAGGAACTCCAAGGCCCTCGGATCTCTCCTCTCTCTGAACTCCTACAAGTTTTAATAAGCAATTCCCACAGCAACTATTTGTTAAGGACCCATTCTGGGCTAGCCTTCGGGTAAACCTTAGTGCATTGCTTACAAAGCATTTTATGTGAGTCCATCTCTGTTGAGCCAGATTATAAACAAACTGGTGACAGGAACCAGGATTTCTCGCTGGCATATCCCAGTTCTGGGCATGTCAGCACTGGATACGTGCTCATTTGATTGATGCAGTTCTGTCTTCTCTCGGAGGACCGAACCTCTTGGCAGCGTCCTCCGAGGAGACTAGAGACTCCCTCGCTGGGTGGAGAAGGTGGAGTTATCTCCTGCAGAAATTCTAACAGGATTCCCCCATCCTTGCTAATGGGCCCTTAGATACTCCGCAGCTCAGATGTGAAGCAACTGTTCTCCAGTAAACTGGTGAGAGGTTTGATTTGGGGCAAGATGGCAGTCCGAACCTAGTTGCTGACGCCCCCTGACCCCAGATTTCTTTGCGAGGTGGGGAGTTTGGGCAGGGGGCGCTTGAAGCTGGATCAAATTCAGCGTCCCCTCATGCAGCGGTCATGCTGCGTCTGGGCACGCCCGACCCTCCCTCCTCCCGGGTCTGTCCTGGGAGGCTGCATGGAGGTGCCCCCGGCCCTGCTTTCCTCCCGTGGAGACGGGGTGGGGTGGGGAGCTTGAACGTAATTCATGGCGCTGGGGGCTGTGAGGATTCCACACGACTGTAGGAGCTGAGTGGATGAGTTTGTTCTCTGTACAGCTTCTCTTTTCCGTCTCGCAAATCACGGGCCTGAGGGTTTCCTCCTGCAGACAGACTCCTGCATCCCCACATCCACCCCACCAGAGCCCCAGAGCTGCTGAGCTTTCTCCTTGATCCCAGCGCCAGGGCTTTGGCAGCCTGGCTGGTACAGGAGTCCAGGAAGGGGTCTGGTGTTTTTAGGGAGACGCTCCATCGATTCCTTTTCCACAATGGAAGAGTGGCCCTGCCAGGAGACCAGCAAGTGCCAACTCTCAGGAAGTTACCTTTCCTCCCAGAAGGCGGTGGGCAACTAACAGCAGCGAGCAACCTTCAGAAATTGAACAGCGTCGCCTGCTTTTTAAGAAACTTAATTTTAAAAACTTTTACTTTGCCAATTTAATTTAAGGTCTGATCTTCTGAGGCCCCGCCATTTGCTGAGTCCTTATCTATGTCTTAAGGCGGTGAGGATCCCTTTACCTGGAGCTACTCAGGTTTAAACTCTCTGTGTCTCAGCGTCCTCATCTGGGAAATGGTCCCATTCGTGATATCTGCCTGACAGAGGAGTTTTGAGTCAATGTCTTCCCATCTCGATAAATGGCAACTCTACCTTCCCACTGTCAGACCCTAAAGTGCGGCCTCCATCATCCTTGGTTTCTCTTTTTCTCTTTCCTTAACCCCAACTCATCAGCAAATCCTGTCGGCTCTGCCTTGAAGGTTGATCTAGAATCTGACCTCTTCTCCCTGCCTCCACTGCTAACCTGGACCAAGCCACCCTTTCTTGTCTGGATTCTGAGGATGGCGTCCTTCGTTGTCTGGATCTGCTCCTGCCCCACTTCAGTCTATTCCTCTCATACAGCCAGAGTGACCTCTTTAATGTGTAAATCAGATCAAGTGTTTCCTGTGCTTAGGGCCCCCAAAAGGCTTTGCATCTCACTCATCGTAAAAAACAATCCTTCCATGGTCCAGCCCCACAGCATCCTCCCTCCCCAGCCTCTCACTACCCCCACCCCCTCGCCTGGCTGCAGCACATGGGCCTCCTTTGTCTTTCTTGAACATGCCAAGCACCTTTCTACCCCAGGGCCTTTGCATTTGCTGTTCCCTCCACCTGGAATGCCCTTCCCATGCACGTCCACGGGGCCCACCCTTCACTTCCTTCAGGCATCTGCTCAAATGTCTCCTTAGTAGAGAGACCTTTCCCGACGAATCCACGTATAATAACAGATCCTCCTCCTTACCTACCCTGATCCCCTCACCGTACCATATTCTCTTGTTTACTGTTTTTCTCCCCCAGTCGGAACATGCATTCTGGGAGTGTGTGGCCTCTGCCAATCTCGGTCACTATTGTAGTCTCAGAGCAGAGTCTGTCACATTGTGGTGGGCACTCATTAAATATGTGCTGAAAGATTGGATTACGTGCAATAATATGAAATTGCTTCATAAGTTAAAGGGGATTTTCAAAAGTGAGTTGCCACCAATGCAACGATAGCTAACTAACAATTATGGATTGTTTACGACTACCAATCACTGTGTCAAGGGTTTACCATTCATTATTATCTCATTTAATCTGCACAGCAGTGTGAGAGATACCTATTATTATTTATGATTTTTAGTCTAATAAATTGTTTTCTTAGTAACTTAGGTATGGATAAGGAAGAAGGAAGCTAGAGTTCCCAGTGGGTTAAAACGCTACAAACCCACACCTGGAGTGACTTGTCGTTTCTTTTTTTTTTAACATGACATTGTGATGTCAAACTTGGGTCTGTTTCCCCAAGGCAGCTCCTCTGAACTTAGCTGGGCTCTGCATAAGGGCAAGACATTGGGTAAAGTAAACGAACCCCTCAAAAATACACTGACCTGTCATTTTACTTGCCCTTCTCCCCTCCTAATTTTCTAATCACTTTATTGCTGGGAAAAAGGCCAAGTAGGTAAAACCCTGCCGGCAGGCTGTGAATTCTTGCTCCAAGGGGGCCTTCAAGGTCATCGGCCTGCCCCCTTCTTTTGACACAGGAGGAAATTCAGTCCTCAGGAGAGCAGTCTCCCCTTGGGACGGCATTGCTTTTCTTAACCAAACTTGTAGAAAATCAGAAGGTGAACCGTACACTTCATCACTACATCTTGAACTTCGCCAGGTACATGATGATCTTAAGGGAGAAGGGACCACACGTGCTCTGTGTTTGCTGACTTCTTCCTGCAGAACTGACCCCAGGTGTTCTACTTGGATCCTTTAAAAAATATTTGGGACCCCATTATTCTCTCGAGTGATACATGGGCATCTGTTCTGATGACAGAAAATAAGAGCATATTCGCCTAAATGCAGTGCTGGGGTTTCACCGTACGGTAGAGATATGTCTTCCCCAAACCTGCTGCCGGAATCTATCACCGCAAATCTGAAATCCCAACCCGGAGTGGCAAGTATTCCTGGAAAGACTTGTAAGCGACGGCAAGATAGCTTTGTTCAGAAGAGCGGTTAAAAAACTTTCTTCTTGGGGCTTCCCTGGTGGTGCAGTGGTTGAGAATCTGCCTACTAATGCAGGGGACACGGATTCGAGCCCTGGTCTGGGAGGATCCCACATGCCGCGGAGCAACTGGGTCTGTGAGCCACAATTACTGAGCCTGCGCGTCTGGAACCTGTGCTCCGCAACAAGAGAGGCCGTGATAGTGAGAGGCCCGCGCACCGCGATGAAGAGTGGCCCCCACTTGCCACAACTAGAGAAAGCCCTCGCACAGAAACGAAGACCCAACACAGCAAAAATAAATAAATTAATAAACTCCTACCCCCAACATCTTCTTTAAAAAAAACATAAAAAACAAAAAAAAAACTTTCTTTTTCCTTATTTGTGAATTGTATAAGAAAGCAAGAAAAGCAGAGTGAAGACAAAGTTCTAATATTAATTTCTTGTTTTCTTCATTTTAACTCAAGAAATATTGTTTTATTTCAAAATATGTGCTCGCCATTGCTTTCATTGAATACATGAAAACAATTATAAAATGTAGCCTGTGTCTTTCTAGAATTCTTGCTGATCGTCAGAAACAGGAAGATATCTTAATTTCCCATGAAATGCCAACGTCAGCCTAATGGGGTTGGTACCACGCGGTACCACGCCATTGTGCGTTTCCCGGGCCTCTCACTACAATGTTATTTTAAAAAGACATTCTGAATGCCTCTAGTGCCAAGTGGATGCTGCCTGGATATTCTGTGATGATGATGAACAGCATTCTAAGTGCTTGTACTGAATTTCAGAAACACAACACCACAGCACGTAAAATCACACGCCAGATCTCACAGAGCCGCCAAATCACATCCGCCCCTATCTCTCTGGATGATCCTTCCCCAAAATATAGGCCTGGCACCTCGCCCTGAACATCAGCCAGCTGGACACTAGCAGACCAGTGGAGAGAGGGAAATCTAGCTACGTTCCCCTACAAACCTCAACCAAAGCCAACCCTTGATTGTCTGTGGTTGCAGGCAGCAAAGGAAGGGTTCCGTGGGGTGTGAGTAGGTAGAGTTTGCAGATAAAACTCAAACCTTATTTTAGGCAATCAGAGAAAAAAATAATTTCCAAATTCTCTGTGTTTGAATGCACTGATGAAAAGGGTAACAAGTCACAACGATTATACCCGGAGTCTTTTCAATCTAAGCACTTGACTTTCTGGGTGAGGCGCAGATGAGAGGTAAAATAGGCAGAACACGGGACCCGAGTAGAGCTGGAGAAGCAGAGCGGGCTCAGGAGTTCTAGACTGGAAACCGAGAGTTAACTGCAGAGCTGATTTCTTTGGTAATTAGTTAGCTTCTGCTGTGTAAATGGCACAAACTATCGGCAGAGATTAAATTTTAATCTGGAGATTCACATTAATATGTTAAGTGCCTCAGGTCAAACACCTTAATCCTTGAGTAAGAAACTGTATATTTAAAAGTCTGATAGTATATGCACGTATGCACGCAAATGCCCTGAACACGACCCATCAGGACACACAGCAAACAGCTAAGAGGAATTACATTTGGGAAGACAGGAGAGACCGGTAGAAAAATAGGTATGGGAGCGGGGAGTTTTAAAAAAACTTCTTTGTTTAAATTTTTTAAATGAGAATATATTCATACACATAAAATACCATTATGCTTTGTGACCACCTAGAGGGGTGAGATAGGGAGGGTGGGAGGGAGATGCAGGAGGGAGGAGATATGGGGATGTACGTATATGTATGGCTGATTCACTTTGTTATACAGCAGAAACCTAACACACCATTGTAAAGCAATTATCCTCCAATGAAGATGCTAAAAAAGAAAATACCATTATGGAAGTGAGGTATCTTTTTTTTTTTTTTGGCCCCATGGCTTGCAGAAACTTAGCTCCCTGACCAGGGATTTTTTTGTTTTGTTTTTTTTTTTTGGCTGCGTTGCTGTACACAGGCTCTCCCTAGTTGTGGTGAGTGGGGGCTACTCTTCGTTGTGGTGTGTGGGCTTCTCATTGCGGTGGCTTCTCCCGTTGTGGAGCACGGGCTCTAGGTGCGCAGGCTTCAGAAGTTGTGGCTCATAGGCTCAGTAGTTGTGGCACACGGGCTTAGTTGCTCTGAGGCATGTGGGATCTTCCTGGACCAGGGCTCAAAGCCATGTCCCCTGCATTGGCAGGCGGATTCTTAACCACTGCGCCACCAGGGAAGCCCCCTGACCAGGGATTAAACCCGTTCGCCCTGCAGTAGAAGCATGGCATCCTAACCACTGGACCACTAGGGAATTCCCCAAAAGTGAAGTATCTTGAGTTGAAGCTTCTAGAGGGCAGAAATGTGTCCTGCAGCCCCATGTCCCTGGCACATCAATATATTTGTGCTGACCTAGCCTGAAAGCCGTCTTTACAAATTTCCTTTTGAAGTTGTATTTGTCTAACTCGGGTAATTTTATTTGCTGAGAAATAAATCATTTGCAGTATCCTTTGTGATCTGATATTTATGCAATCCTTAAATTATGACTATGCTTTAAAATTACTTCCTGTTTCAGTACTCTTGAGTGGAAGCTGCAGCCTTTGCTCTTTTTCATAAGTATTCTGACAGAAAGATGAAAAGTATCTTTGCAAGGTCTTATAACAGCAAAGAGTTAGCAAAGGATAGAAATTGTTTACGATTTCAGGTTCTTCATAATGTATTGCTTTTCCAAAAGTCTTTACTGTTGTTTATTGTTTTGTTGCTGTTTGTTTTTTTGGCCGTGTTGGGTCTTCGTTGCTGTGCGTGGGCTTTCTATGGTTGTGGTGAACAGGGGCTACTCTTTGTTGCAGACCACGGGCTCTAGGCACCCGGGCTTCAGTAGTTGTGGCTCGCGGGCTCTGGAGCGCAGGCTCAGTAGTTGTGGTGCGTGGGCTTAGTTGCTCTGCCGCATATGGGATCTTCCTGGACCAGGGCTCGAACCTGTGTCTCCTGCGTTGGCAGGCAGATTCTTAACCACTGTGTCACCAGGGAAGTCCAGTCTTTACTGTTGTAAACCCTGACGGGATCTGGGTAAATCTTTAATTTCCTAAATGTTCCATAATCTAAAGTAAAACCTCTTCATTAGTCAGGACTGGGGACAGAGTCATGGAGAAGTGGGTCCTTCCTTTCTTCCAGGGCCTTCTCAGAAAGATTCCCTGTGATTTCCTCTGGGTTCCTCACTGGAGACTGACTCAGGGGCCCCAAGGTCACAACCAAAATTGTGGTGTTAGGGACTTGGGCAAGCATTTGCAGTTACATCTCGTGGGTACAGAGGAATGACTTCCACTGTGGGGAATATTAGAGAGAACCTGTTGAATTTTTGGAGGGGCCAATTGACACGTCTCATTTCTTGACAACGTGGACTTTGCTTCCTCTCTCTCCTACCCAGCTCAAATCTGGAATTTATGTTCTAAGAGCCGCCAACAATGCTTATAAAGTTAAAAGAAATTGAGTTGATATGTTTTCCCCTCAGCGAAGTGGTCTATATTTTCTTTTATGAATTAGGGTTTGGAATAATAGAACAGCGATAATAATATGCAGAGGAGGTTATGCCAGTCAAATGAAGAGGATACATTTTCTTCTTTTTTTTTTTTTTTTTGATTGCTCCATTGGAGGAGAGAGAATCTCGGTGGAGAGTCTTTGACAGGTACAGTATAACTTATCAGGCTTTCAAGTAACGAGCTGAGGTTAGCCTTAGTTCAGATACGTCAGAGCTGTCAGAGACCAGCCCTGAAATCTGTAAGACATTACAGACTGAAAACCCAGCGAGGATGGCTGAAGGTCTCAGTGGGAATTCCAACGCACAGAAAGAGTCTGGAGTGTCTCCATGCTTGGGCCTGACCCTTGATAATACTTGGAGTTCGCTTTTTTTGTTGTTGTTGCAGGATTATTGAGTTCCCTGGGTTTTTGTTCTTTTGGCTCCTGAAATTGGCCCATTGCACCTCTGGGACAATTCATCATTGTGTAGGGAGAGGCGAGGGATCACCTCGGCAGGGTCCAGCCCCGGGGCAGCTTGAGTATTAGAGATTAGCAAGCGGAGCTGACACAATCCTCCACGTTAGCAAGGGAGAGAATGGATGCATGAAAGCAGAGATAAAGTTTTCAGACGCCTTGAGTTGTTAGTCCTGGTGTTAGAGAGGTTCTTGGAAGCCAACAAATGGTAACAAGACGAGATTTGTGAGACGCGGCTTCTCTCTCTACCCTGATCACCCCAACGTGAGTGAGAGAATTAAATGCTCCCCAAAGAAGCAGAAAAAAAAAATACTTTAGTGGAGAGAAGGGAGATTTAGAATGGAAACTTTGTGCCAAATTTACCAGTGGGCTTCAGCCATCCATGTAACCTCTTTGACCCTTGGTCTTCCTGCAGGTAAAATGGTGAGATGAGGATGCTTTATTCATAAGGTTACTAGAGGATCCCGTAGAGACATTGTCGCCTATGATGTGAAATTCCAGTGCCGGTTATTAATAGAGGCTTCAGGGTGACCTACAAATTAGCACAAACTTTGGGAAGTAAACAAGGGATTGGACTGCCAGTGGGTTACTTTAATCAAAGTGCAATGATAGAAAAAAATGCAGACAGCAGGAGAGGATGGTCGAAGGAATGCAGATCACCAACGGAATGAGTGTCTCACAGGGACATACGCTGGTTCCCTCCTCTCCACCCCTTGCCCTGTGGAGGGTCTTACACATTGAAGGAGCCTGGAAAATCACTGTCTAACCAACCAGGAAATTCCTACCTGTCTAATCCAGCCTTGTGTTGCGGGGGGTGGGGGGGGGGTGAGGAGAGAGACTTGGGTTTCCCTGCAATAAGGCTCAATGAAGCATTTTTATCTTAAAAATCCTCTGGTGTGACATGATGGGTATATTTCCTGCCTCTATAATCTTGGCTTTTTCGCAGTTGTTCCATTTCTAGATAACACCCCAGTTCGGTTCTCTCTGAGAGAGAGAGAGTCTGCATTGCACCGGGCCATGTTTTTTTTTGTTTGTTTTTTTTTTTTGCAGTACGCGGGCCTCTCACTGTTGTGGCCTCTCCCGTTGCAGAGCACAGGCTCCGGACGCGCAGGCTCAGCGGCCATGGCTCACGGGCCCAGCCGCTCCGTGGCATGTGGAATCTTCCCGGACCCGGGCTCGAACCCGTGTCCGCTGCATCGGCAGGCGGACTCTCAACCACTGCACCACCAATGAAGCCCCTGGGCCATGTTTTGATTTTATTTTTGTAACTTAAAATCTAATTATCTCTCTGTCTCTGTCTCTGTCTCTCTCTCCGGTTGTTTTTCTTTTATCGTTGTTTATCCAAAATCAAAGTGAAGGTTCTAAAGTGCTGCTTCCAGGTTGATGCCTGGAAACTGGCTGCTGGTTTTGTAGGGAACACAGCAGAGAGCTGCAGATAGGAAAGGCAAAATGGAAGGAACTTACTCAGATCCACTCTTGTGTTATTTTCCATGGAGTTTCACTGCAGCTTGCTTTATGAATATAGTCAGTTACACAAAGCCCCATGAAGTGGAAATGTAGGTCGGCCTGCTTGTTTATGCCTAGGAAGCCACACATTTTTTCAGTTTAAGATAAAAATGTTCCCTTTTTTGGGTGAATGTCCCTTTCAATAATACCTACAGGCTACAGAGGACAGACTTGTAAACTACACATAGAATAAAAACAATTTGCTTTACATTAAATTTGTTCATTCTTCTATTTGTCCCCCATCCAAATGTGCACACTCTACCTCCAGCACTGAAATTCTCTCCTTTGCATCATGGAAAGCCCTGCTTCTTTTTCTTTCTGAATCCCACCATCCTTCATGGTTCTACCTCAAGTTCATCCCCAAAGAAGCCATCCTGGACCAAACCAAGTCATGGAGCTCTTGGTACAACACTCAAGACATAACAAACGCTCAAAAAATCTTCACTGCTACTCTGTGACTGGGTATTGCAAAGGCTTCACAGCCTATTCATGTACCATTCACTGACAGGTGAAACACTTTTTTTATTAACGTTCTGTGTTATTTGCCTTACTCCTAGAAAGTCTCATTTAGTTGGTAAGTGGTAGGTCCCGTAGTTTTTTCTAAAGTTTTTCACATGTTTCTGATATGTAGTCAGAGTTACTAAGCACTGATTTTTTAATACTCATATAGTTCTTTCTTTTCCAACCATGAATGTCTTCCATCCTCCACTTACTGTAAAATTCCCAAAGTTTTTACATGGTTCATGCTTTCTCATGTCTTCCTCAGTGTCCTGCGTCTGGCGGCCACTTAGTGAGTTGAATGAATGAGGTGAGTGTTCTGTGGACTGAGCTACATCTACAGTGAGAAAAATCACTATAAATGAAATGGTTACGTCAGAAACACGTGGCTTCTGTGGATTACAATAACACATAGGACTTCCTCTTGCCAAGCACGTAACATATACTGACTCATTTAATCCTCACAGAATCCGAGATAGTAGTTACTTTATTATCTCCATTTGATAAATGAAGAAACTTGAGGCTCAAAGAAGCTGGTGCTGTACTCAAGGTGAAGGCAGGATTATAATCCCAGTCTGTGCATCACTATATTACAAGCACCTTGAGGATACCGGCAGAAACCACAGTGCCTGACACATAGCAGGGGATCAATAAATATTTGCTGGAGGAAGGGATGAATAAAAATTATAATTGTCCAGGGCTTCCCTGGTGGCGCAGTGGTTGAGAGTCCGCCTGCCGATGCAGGGGACGCGGGTTCGTTCCCCGGTCCGGGAAGATCCCATATGCTGTGGAGTGGCTGGGCCTGTGAGCCATGGCCGCTGGGCCTGCGCGTCCGGAGCCTGTGCTCCGCAATGGGAGAGACCACAACAGTGAGAGACCCACGTACCGCAAAAAAAAAAAAATAATAATAATAATTGTCCAGTCCTGGACATATTGAATTTTCATAGAGAAGAGGAAAACCTGGAAAAGTAGTCTAGGTTAAGTTGTGTGAGGCATGACTTCTAAGGGCTAGAAATCAGTGTCCCAGGGTCCTTTAGGTGTGTTGATAGGGTGACCAGATGTCCTGTTTGCCTGGGCCAGTCCTAAATTATGTCTGCTGTAATTACTAATAGGGTCCTCGTTTCAAATGCCCTGTTTGGATGATAAATTGTATCAGCACCCTAGGTCTAGAAATGGTGTGGAAAGAGACAAACCCTCTGGATGCAAGGAGGAGCATAAGGAAATAGTATGAAATAGTATTTGATTAACTGGTACTCCCACAAGGTCGACTTCTTTCTTTTTTTTTTTGCGGAACGCGGGCCTCTCACCTCTGTGGCCTCTCCTGCCGCGGAGCACAGGCTCCGGACGCGCAGGCTCAGCGGCCATGGCTCACGGGCCCAGCTGCTCCGCGGCACGTGGGATCCTCCTGGACCGGGGCACGAACCCACGTCCCCTCCATCCGCAGGCGGACTCTCAACCACTGCACCACCAGGGAAGCCCTGATTTCTTTCCTTGTTTGATGCATGAACATTGTGATGCTTCAGTACATGAGTGTGTTGACTTCCCCTGTGTCTCTGCTCTGTGGATCCCAGGATCCAGCTTCCAGGAACTCCTGTAGTTTTGATGACTACATGAGATGGCCCCACGCAGTTGGGGTTTTAGCTCTTCTGTCCCATTGCCCTCAAAAGCACATCCATGGTCATCACAGCTCATGGCTAGTTTTGGTTTGTATGAGATTATCACCCATAAGACCAGAATCCTTGCCTTAGTATTTGTTAATTTTGTCACTTCACTTGCTTTTCTCTCTCTCTGGGCGTAAAATTCTTTCTTTGTAAAAAACAAAAAAATCACAAGTAGTATTAACCATAGTGTTGTTGGGGAAATGTCGACTTATGGCAAAATGATGGAAAACCACTTTACAAATATAAAATTCCACATAAATGTTCAAGGGAAATTGCTGGCATGGAGCATGTACCGGGTATAGCTCCAAAGACAGGTTATTATCCTAAAACCCAGTTTCCCTAGGGATGACCTTGCTTCCTATTTATCTCCTGGGTCGAAAGCGCTTGAGTTCTTTTGCAAACTCATCTGAAGGTACAAGTCCCTGAATATCACAGAGGCCAGGTGTTTTCCACAGAGCAGTGGAATTTCCCAGCTAAAAAACTTCCTTCCACCCTTGTGCTGCCAAAGCTCTAGGTTACTGACCTGCAGGAAGACATCTTAGGGGTCAAACCTCATTGGAGGCTTGTCCAATGTGCAGGGAGGGGCGAAGGGAGAAGAGGGGAAATTTTATTGTCATCCATGTGTTGGAGGCTATTGTGAAAACCGATATCTTAGTGATGTAGGAAATAACCTACTGTATACTTTGCCCTGACCTATAAGATAACCCACTGCGGTAATTAAATGTTATTTTAAAAAATGGGTGAGAGGGAGCTTAGGAGGGAATATGGAAAAATGCATTTTAATGGAATCTTTTCATTTTAGACCTGAAAAGACACCTGAATGAGCTTTCAGTCCAATTGTCTCTGCTTTCAACTGAAGAAAGAGAGACCAGAGAAGTTATAAGCTGTCCCCAGGGACGGCCAGCTAGTTAGAGAAGGCTGGGACTAGAACCCGCACCATGAATCCCAGCTTCAGGCGTTTTCCGCTGCTGCACGGGAAGCGTATCTTCAGGTGCCTCACAGGCGAATGTCCTGCTCTGCTGAGACCAGCTCTCCATTGTTTTGCAGAATTATAGCCTCTCCCACCGAGGTGCTGGCTGCCACAGCCTGTGGGGATCGCTGTGGGCTCTAGACTGGGGAGGCTGGAGCGCAAGGGGTTGGGACTGAAGAAGCCAGTAGTGATTGGGTGTGTCAGAGCATTAAAGGAAAGGGCCGTAGGAATTAGACTTGAAGCTTATTAGCAAAATCCCATGGCTCCCGGTTCTTTTTAGATGTCTGTACCTTGCCTGCATTTATGATGCTGGTGGAAAGAAAACCAGAGCTGACCATTCCCAAATCCTTTAAAACCGGCCCTTTGGAGTTCTCTGTGTTTGCAGATGTAAATGCTAAAGGTCACTAGGGCTTAAAGCACCCTTTTCCCTCCAGTGTCTTCCTCACCCCCAGGTGTCAAAGCTGGTTCGGGAGAAAGTCTTATTCCAAGAAAACCAGGGGGAAGGGCCTGCACCCACCTACCCACCCCCGAACCCTCACCCCCAAATAAACCAGCTGCCCGGAGCTGTGGCGTTTTGCCGCTCACTGAGCCTAGCAGGTTCGACTCTGGGTTTTGGGGAGGCCTTTTTCCTGGCTGGTTGCTAAGGCCGGCACAGACTCCAGGCCTGTTATCAGGAGGAGAACAGTTTAAACAGGCCTTATCGCTATGTGTTCAATCAAAGTTTATGAGGGCTGATAAAGATGTCACCTAGATGCTTCGTAGGTTCATTAAAACTCTATTCCCTGGTGGGATGGAAACGCAAGGGCGTTTGTTTAATTTTATTTTTTTAAACACAATTTTGGGGATAAATACGTGTTGTTCTTGTTTAAATATGGCACTTGTGGACAGGCTCATCTGTGTAGTCAAATCCATTTGTGCCGGCGAAGAGGGGGTGAGGGTGACCCTCTCGGGCAGTGCCCCCTGAAAACAATACACCGGGCTTTACCGACACAACAGTCTTTAATATCATAGGTTATCATAATCGGTCATTTAATAATTCAGTAAACATCACTACCTCTGGCTTAGGGGCACCAATAAGCCATTGTGTGCTTTGAATTTTGTGTCCTTTTATGTTACTGGATCATTATAAGAAAAAAGATGTTTGCTTTAGTCTTTCATTTTAAGAAGAGATTTCTAACTAAATGCGTTTGACATCATTCCTCTTTCTATGAGTTTTTCCACTTCTGTTAGAAAGAAAAAAAAAAAAGCAAGGTAGCCTGTGTTACCTTTATTCACCTCTAATTGTGTATAAGTAATCAGAGCTGCAGCAGCATAAAACAAGCATAAGAAACAGTCCCAGCTCAGAAGAGCTTCGCGCTCTGTGAGCTTTATTACTGCTTCTACTGAGACCTAAACACTGGCCCAGAACTTGCACAGAGAGCACCTCATGGCTCATTTAATATATTTTCTGTCTATTAATACTAGAGCAGAATTGCAGAATACAGGGTGAGAAATGTTTTAACTTTTCGTGTCTCCCCTGCCCCCACTTCCAGTTCAAAAAGTGCCGCTGCTTTTTTATTTTTATTTTAAATCGTGGTGAAATACACACAACATGAAAGTTACCGTCTTAACCATTTCTAAGTGCACTGTTCAGTAGTGTTAAGTGCATTCATATCATTGTGCAGCCAACCTTCAGAACTCTCTTCATCTTGCAAAACTGAAGCTCTTTCTCCATGAAACAATAACTCCCTATTTCCCTCTCCACTCCTGCCCCTGGTAACCACCATTCTGCTCTCTGTTTCTGTGAGTTTGACTATTTTAGACACCTCACAGAAGTGGAATCATGCAGTATTTGTCCCTCTGTGACTGGCTTATTTCACTTAGCATAACGTCCTCAAGGTTCATCCACATTGTAGCATGTGACAGGATTTCCATTCTTTGTCAGGCTGAATAATGTTCCACCGTATGTGCATACCACATTTTGTTTATCCATTCATTCACTGATGACCATTTGTGTTGCTTCCATGTTTTGGTTATTGTGAATAATGCTGCTATGAACATGGATGTACAAAATATTTGTTCTAGTCCCCACTTTCATTTCTTTTGAGAACCCAGAAGTGGGATTGCTGGATCACATTGTAGTTCTATTTTTACTTTGTTGAGGAACCATCATACTGTTTTCTATAGCAACTGCACCATTTTACATTCTGACTAATGGTGCACAAGTATTCCAGTTTTTCTACATCCTTGCCAACACTTATTTTCTGGTGGTTTTTTTTTGATAGTATAGTAGCCATCCTAATGGGTGTGAGGTGATACCTGCTATGGACTGAGTCTTTGTTCTCTTCCCCACCCCCAAATTTGTATGTTGAAACACCTAATCTCAATGTGATGTTATTTGAGGATGGGGCCTTAAAGAGGTAATCAGGTCATGAGGATGGAGCCCTCATGAATGGGATTAGTGCCATTCATAATAAGAGGCCAGAGAGCTAGCTTACGCTCTTTCTACCATGTATGGATCGGATGAGAAGACAAACATCTGCAACCTAGAAAAGTGAAAACCTCACTATAACCTGACTATGCTGGCACCCTAATCTTGGACTTCCAGCATCTAGAATGGTGTGAAAGAAATATTTGTTGTTAATAAGCCACCCAGTCTGTGGTATTTTGTTATGCTAGCCTGAGATGACTAAGACAATACCTCTTGTAGTTTTGATTTGCATTTCCTTAATGATTAATGATGTTGAGCATCTTTTAATACACTTGTTGCCCATTCTTCATATCTTCATGCCTTTTGATAACTCTGACCACTGAAGGAGATTTGTTTGCTAGCAGTCTGCACGCATTCTGAGATGTTCTGAACATCTCTGCTGCATGATGACCATTTAACCTGGGTGTCTTTGGGATAAAATCACTTGTTCATTTAATATTAATTAATAAAATTTAATACTTTTTAAAAAACTTGTGGACATACCTCTTCTCCACCGCAGAGGGTCAGACTCTATATAGAGAATTTTCTACACATCATATCCCACGGTGCAGTTTTTGGAGGAACTGGAGGGAAAAGAAGCAAAGTCGAATTTGTGATGAGGGATGAGAAGGTGGCGGTGGTAATGGGAAAGAGAGGGGGCAAGTTGAGAGGTCAAAGGGAAGACTGGGCAAGGAATGCAGGGACAAGGTAGGAGGAGGTGACTTTTGGGTTCAAATCCCAGGGAAGAGAGATCTACTCCTGGTGAGGACTGGGGAAGGAAGCTCGTTAACTTTTTGTGCCTGATGATGGCCACATGCTACAAGGTTTTTGGATAAGATTTGTTCACTCTCTCAGGTTGCATCTGCCTAGAAGCAGGCACTGAAGCGAGGGTTTGAATCCAAGTAGTTTATTTGGGAGGAGATCTCAGGAAGCATCAGTCAGAGGGTGGAGGTGGGATGCAAAGAAGAAAAGGAAGCCACTATCAGGGGTGTTTGAGCAGGCTGCTGCTGGAGCAGCTGGACCTCAAGCTCCCTGGGAAGCTCTGGGAGACGATGAAGAACCAGCCTCAGAGCTACTCCCTTGAAGGGTGAGGAAGCTGAGCTTCTTGTCCTCTAATGTGTTTGGCTGACAGCTGCTCCCAGGAGTGTGAGCCTGTGCTCCGCGTAGGGAGAGGCCGCAGCGGTGAGAGGTCCACGTACCACAAAAACAAAACAAACAAAAAAAAACTTCTACTGATGGGACTTCTCTGGCGGTCCAGCAGTTAAGACCCTGCTCTTCCACTGTAGCAGGCGTAGGTTCGATCCCTGGTCGAGGAACTAAGATGCCCAAACACTGCATGGTGAGGCGAAAAAAAAAAAAAAAGCTTCTACTGAAAGCTTCAAAAAATTTTTATGTTATTATTATATAATCATATTATTTCTTTATTATTAATATTTTACTGTGTTCATCAATTCTAAGTAGACACCCCCCCACACCATTCTAACACTTCTAAAGTTAGAACCCCACTCATCAACCATGGGCCATCTTTCAATTGCTCTTAGCCAGCTGGTGGTTGTGACAGAGTTTTCCTTGCCTGTGCATGAATAACCTTGAATATTATTCTTGGTGGAATGAATGGACAGCTGCAATCTCTTGATGATTCCAGTCAAGAAGGTATTTGAGAACCACCTGAAAAGTAATGCCCTGATTACTGTCTGGGGCAAAAAATAACCCTTCCATTGATCTCTTCTGGGGAGAACAAGAGAGCACCAGTGTCAAAACTTGCAGAATGGGTGTCAGCAGTTTGGAAGAAAATTCTGGCTCTCATGTATTAGGTTGCATTGTATGAAATTGCCATTTTTTGGGTCACAGTCAGAGGTCAGCAATTTCATTTGGTTCCTTTTATAAGAAAAGTTGCATCACTAACATCTTTGATGAGGATGAAACTGTGCAAAAGTATGGGCAGTGATGAGTCTGAATTAAAAATCTGGAAGAGTAACCAATTTATTTCATTTATATTTTCTTTCTCTTTATATATGACAAGGATAATATTTGTTTTCGAAAAATATTTAATTAATTAATTTATTTGGTTGCACCGGGTCTTAGTTATGGCAGGTGGGCTCTTTAGTTGCAGCATGTGGGCTCCTTTATTGCGGCTCGCCAGCTTCTTAGTTGTGGCATGCGAACTCTTAGTTGCAGCATGCATGTAGGACCTAGTTCCCTGACCAGGGATCGAACCCAGGCTCTCTGCATTGGGAGCAAGGAGTCTTATCCACTGCACCACCACGGAAGTCCCAACAAGGATAATATTAAAAAAAAAATCATAGGGAATACTCTGGTGGTCCAGTGGTTAAGATTTGGGATTTCACTGCCGTGGACCCAGGTTCGATCCCTGGTCAGGGAACTAAGATCCCACAAGCTGTGTGATGTGGCCAAAAAAAGAAAAAAGAAAAAAAGAAAAACAACATTGTCCCAAGTAAGTCTAAAAGCACTTGCCAAAATGTAAAATAAAATTTTACATGATAAAAAAACATTGTGTCCTAACGTAAATTGGTAGTTTTCCTTTCCTTTCATAAAATGTTGGGACATCTTACAATCTAAAAGTGTCTCAGATTTGGTGAAATATTATATTTTTTTCCCATGGACCTCAGATGCAGAGAGTGAGGTTAATCGTAATTCTCAGTTCATGTCACATTTTCACCAATGGTTTGTAGTAGGCCCATCTCTTATTTTATTATCTCATTCTTCCCTTTTATCATCTCATGCTTACAGATATTTATCCTTTGTTGGTTTTAGACATTGCAAATATCTTCTCCCATTTTATCATTCTTTTAACTTTGTCTATGGTAACTTTGAGCAGAAATTCCTAATATTGAGGTAATTAAGTTGATTTTTTGTCATTGCCTGATAGCTCATGGTTTTGAAATTTTGTTTAAGGAGTGCTTTCCCTCTAGGTTACAAAGATTTTCTCCCATATTTTCTTCTGTTGACTTTATCGTTTTACCTTTCATACCTAGGCTTGTGAATCCACCTTTGTTTGTGGTGTTAGGTGGGGAGTGAGTTTTGCTTTTCTCTCATAGTGAGCAAGTTTTCCCCAGGTATCTACCTAACAATCAGACGTTCCACCAATGATTTGTGGTGCCACATTTATCATATAAGTCCCCACATATGCATCGGTCTAATTCTGTTCTATTGGCCAGTTTGTTCATGTATACATTACACTGCATTTACTATATTGGCATTTAAATATATCTTAATATATGCTAGAGTAAGTCCCCCTCTTTAATTCTTTATAAAGTCAATTAGCTATTTTTTGTGGATACTTCTTCCGTATAAATTTTTGAATAAGCTTATTGAATTCTTTAAAAAGTCCAATTGGAGGACTTCCCTGGTGGCGCAGTGGTTAAGAATCTGCCTGCCAATGCTGGGGACATGGGTTCGAGCCCTGGTCCGGGAAGATCCACATGCCGCGGAGCAACTAAGCCCGTGCACCACAACTACTGAGCCTGCACTCTGGAGACCGTGAGCCACAACTACTGAGCCTGTGTGCTGCAACTACTGAAGCCCGTGAGCCTAGAGCCCATGCTCTGCAACAAGAGAAGCCACCACAGTGAGAAGCCTGCACATCACAATGAAGAGAAGTCCCCGCTCACCGCAATTAGAGAAAGCCCGTGCACAGCAACGAAGACCCAAAACAACCAAAAAATAAATAAAAAATTAAAAAAAAAAGTCCAATTGGAATTGTGCTGAATTTGTAGGTTAATTCAAGGGAAAATTCAGGCGATCCTTCCAAGAGCATGGACTATCTTCTTGTTAATTCAGATTATTTTGTACATCCTTTATTAGAGTTTAATTTTTTTTCCTACAGAGCATTTATGGATTCTCGATTTAGTTAGTTCTTAGATATTTTATAATTTTTGTGGCTATTGTGAATTGTGCTCTATTTTTTAAAGTTAGATTTTTCTAGTTGATTACCCTTGGTTTAGACCAGAAATAGGGACACTTTTTCTATAAAGGATCAGATAGTGAATATTTTTGGCTTTGTAGCCACATAAGGTCTTTGTTGAGTATTCTTTGTTTTTTCTTTAACAAGTTTTTTTATTTAACTTTTTTTTTTGGATGCCTTGGGCCTTCGTTGCTGCGTGTGGGCTTTCGCTAGTTGCCGTGAGTGGGGGCTACCCTTCGTTGCGATGTGCGGACGTCTCATTGCGGTGGCTTCTCTTGTTGTGGAGCATGGGCTCTAGGCGCACGCGCTTCAGCAGTTGTGGAACACGGGCTCAGTAGTTGTGGCTCGCGGGCTCTAGAGCGCAGGCTCAGTAGTTGTAGCCCACGGGCTTAGTTGCTCCATGGCATGTGGGATCTTCACAGACTGGGGCTCGAACCCATGTCCCCTGCATTGGCAGGCGGATTCTTAACCACTGTGCCATAGGGGAAGCCCTACAAGTTTTAAAAATGTAAAAATTATTCTTAGTTGGTGGAGGCTTATAAAAACAGACCTTTGAGTGGATTTGGCTCTCAAGGTCTTAGTTTCCAATTCCTGACATAGAACAATGCATTGATTTATGTAAGCTGCTCTTTTATTCTATAACTTTGTTGAGCTCTCTTATTCTAATGGTTTTACTGATTATTGTGTTAGTGTTTTGATCATCTGCAAATGATGATAGCATTTTTTTTATTTTCCCTTTTCCTTTTTATCCCTCTTACTTTTTTCTTTTTTTCTTGTAAAGTTGGGTAGGACCTTCACTGTAATAATCAACAGCTCTAGTGATAGTGGGCATCCTTATCTTGTTCTTGTCTTAAAGGGAAGGCATCTCAAGATTCTCTCTTAAGTATATGTTTAGTGAAGACTTTAGCATATAACCTGTACAAAGTAAAGAAATTTTGCTTCTATTCCCAGTTTGCTAGGGTTTTTAAGAAAACTCATAAATGATGAATTTTCTCAGAAGCTTTTCCTTCATCATTTGAGATCATGTAATTTGCTTCCTGTAGCCTACTAGTGAGGTGAATGAATTTGATAAATTTCCATATATTGAATCATCCTTGCATTCTTGGGAGAAGCCTTATTTGATCAAAATTCAATTAGCTATTGTTTTATTTAAGATTTTTCATCTACGTTCATAAGTGGAAGAGGCCTATGAATTTCTTTTCTTATCATGTCCTTGTCTGATACTGGAATCAAGATTGCACTTTGTTCTTGCTTTTTAAAGTAAAATTTGTTCTGTTGTGCTTTCTCCAATTTTTTGAGTTGAATTCTTATTTGATCTGCTTATAACCTTTCTTATTTTCTGATAAATGTGTGTAAAAATACACATTTCCCTCTAGTGCTGCTTTAGCTGTGTCCTCCAAAATTTGACATATAGTACTTCATTATAATTTAATTCTAAATATTTATTAATTTTCTTTAAAATCAAGTGTTACTTAAAACTTTGTGGGAATTCCCTGGTGGTCCAGTGGTTAGGACTCTGGGCTTCCACTGCAGGGGTCACAAGTTTGACCCCTGGTTGGGGAATTAAGAGCCTGAATGCCATGCAGCCAAAAAAAAAAAAAAAACTTTGCAAAAGAAGTTGCAGAACATAGTATTATTTTAAAATATGCTTTTTAGTTCCAATACGTATACTATTTTTAAGGAAATATATTGTTTTTAAATTCTAATTTTATTACATTATGGTTGGAGACATAGAATTTATTGAGGCTACCTTTATGGTCTAATAAATGGTCCTGTTTTGTAAATGATATGATGTCCTGTAATTGATTTATGCATTCTCCTACTGATAAACATGTTAGTTTTTTCCAGTCTTTATAAATATAAAAAATACTGCAACAAATATCCTTGGATCTGTTGGTTGCAATGAATGGAGTCCAGAAGTAGCTCAAAGAATATATTGCAACCTGATACCACCTGAAAGTAATATTTTGATTCAGGGGAAAAAGATGATTTCTTTGATAAATAATGCTGGCATAATTAACAATTTTATATGGGACAAAAAGTCATATTCCTTTCTTACATCATGTATAGAAATAATCTCTAACTCCAATGACTTAAGTGTAAAAAAATTAAAATATTAGGAGAAAAGTTAGTAGAATATTCATATAATGTCAGAGCTGGGAAAAAAATTTTAAGACATTTTGGAAACCTGGAAATAATAAAGGAAAATAAAAGTGAACAGATTTGAATGTATAAAAAGTTTTAATGTTTTACGTCTCCATATGACACAGATAATGTTAAACTTTTTCTCTGTCATCCTAAGGTCACATAAATGTTTAGGTCCTGGATCTTGTCTGGTGAGGACTGGCGAAATCAATACAAAGTCTACGTAACTCTATCTGTACATAACTATACCTAACTATATAGCTATATCTACATAACTATATCTGATGTTGTAATGGGATTTTCTTCTAATAATTATGTCTCTTGAAATCACATCTCTGCAGTCTGGAAATTTAACAGACCCTATAAAATAATTCTTTATTGGAGATTATTGTGAGGAAAAAGTTTACATAGTTTATACTGCTCCAAGTTCTAAAATGTTTATATATATGTGCATATGTTGAAGTTTCTTTTAGAGAGAATTGTGGAAATCTCATTAAATGAGGGATGGAGGTGGTATGATGGCCGAAAAGAATTTAAGAGTATTAGAGTTCTTTTGTTTGACATTTAGGTAGCAAAATATTTAGCTGTGGCTGACATGCAAATATAGATTTGGATATTTCTTTTAAAAACGTACTTTGTTAACAGACACCAGATTTTTTCTTCTTTGCTCTGATCAGTTGTAAATGGACCAACAAAGTATTGCTTTGCCCCACTGGCACAATAAAGGAACATTCACTCTTTTAAATCACTGGAAAGACATTTATTGCCCTAATTCACTAAGATCAATGGTTATAAATTAGGATGTTTCCTCCAAAGTTAGCTTTATAACCAGAATCTCATTTAATCAGGAAAAGATGATCTAGCTCTAGTCCAGTCTTACCTGTGGATGAAGGCACTGGGGCCAGGAGGTTAAGTAACTTCTCTGAGTTATGAAAAGCACAGCTGGTGCTGGAGCTTCCTCATTGCTGTTATTGCTGTTATCTTGATAGTGAACCAGGCTGCCAACGGTAGGTGGCAGAAGAAGACAAAGGCCAAAGACATTGTCTCAAAGGCACTTAAATTGGGAATGTAATACTTGTCTCCCTAAAGATTTCATACTGCCCTAATATATGATATATTATAGGCAATACCCACTTCCTGACACTTTCTTTTGCTTCCTGGGAGAGTCCACTGAAAGCTGGTGTCTGTCAGGGAACATCCCAACTGAATATGCAGAGTCCTGACACTTCAAATGTCAATGTTTGTGTGCATTTGGGGAATTGTAGAGTGAACAGGTAAGGGCAGGGAGAAGTGACTTATAGGATTTGACTGGACCGCATAAAAAGAGGGGGATGCTTGTTTCATATACCCGTGTTGAATCTATCCTACATGGATCATTAAATTACCTACTTAATTTTACTAATATTGTTATCTTAGTGGAATGTACTTGGGCTTCCGATTCAAGGTTAATTGTGATTCCTTCACACATCAAGCTCAAGAGGCACAAAACGGAGATGAGAAAGTGGAAAAAGCAAGTGGACACTTTTTTTTTGGCGGTACGCGGCCCTCTCACTGCTGTGGCCTCTCCCGTTGCGGAGCACAGGCTCTGGACGCGCAGGCTCAGCGGCCATGGCTCACGGGCCCAGCCGCTCCGCGGCACGTGGGATCTTCCTGGACCGGGGCACGAACCCGTGTCCCCTGCATCGGCAGGTGGACTCTCAACCACTGTGCCACCAGGGAAGCCCTGGACACTTTTTTATAAAAGTGAGTTGGCTGTGAAGATGAGAGGGAGGATAATTAGGAGGAGGTTTGTGTAACTTTGCATGGGGTCTAAGAGGAAGAATTATACGATGCGTATTGGGTCTCCCACAGATTGCTCCATTCTTTCTCGTAATAGTATACGTTGG
Source organism: Aethalodelphis obliquidens (assembly GCF_003676395.1). Taxonomy (NCBI): domain Eukaryota; kingdom Metazoa; phylum Chordata; class Mammalia; order Artiodactyla; family Delphinidae; genus Aethalodelphis; species Aethalodelphis obliquidens. Next base: position 1,813,799 of record NW_020837976.1, read on the forward strand.
TCAGAAGTTTTCAAACTCACACGATGTTGGGGCAAAATGATATCCTGTCGATTCAGTCTCTGGTATCTGCCCCTTGCTTTCTGTCCGTGCTGTTATAGCTGTATTTTAGTCATTCATCATCTTTCGCTTGGAAGATTTCAGTAGTCTTCTTATTAGTCTCACCACTCATCACACCTCTTCCTATCCATTTTCTATGCTACGTCCAGTATGGTATTTCAAAAAATGCAAATCCTATTCCATTATTTTTTGAAACCCTTCCAGGCCTCCCGACTGCCTAAGGATAATGTTTAAAATTCTTAGCCTAGTAGTTAATTTCTGGTCCCTGAACTCTCCACCTGTATCTCCCATTGCACTCCTCTGGTTGGCCCCATACTTCATTCAATCATTCATTCAATAACTGTTCATTGAGTGTCCACTGCATCCTTGGATGTCATGGGAACAAGACAGTGCCCCCAAAGGAGGAGGATAGCTGATCCACTCTTCTGGTCCATACTGTGAGTGTAGTAGAGCCAACCCAAATCACACACCTTTATACGATCCCATATCATAACTAATGTGAAGTAAAAAGGCCCTTGTTTAACACAGTTAAGGAATGAAAAAATATTTGCAAGTCACATGTCTGATAAAGGACTTGTATCCAGAATATACAAAAGAGTCTCAAAACTCAATAATAAGAAAATAAACAAACCAATTTAAAAATGGGCAAAAGATTTGAACAGGCACGTTACCAAAGAAGATATAGGATAGCAAATGCGCACATGAAAAGATGTTCATCATCGTTAATTATTAGGGAAATGCAAATTAGAATCACAATGAGATAATACACCTATTGGAATGAGTAAAAGTAGAAAAAAAAAAAACAAAATTAAAAAAAACCCTGACAGTACCAACTGCTAGTGAGGATGGAAAGCAACTGGAACTTTTATACATGGCATGGGGTGGGGGAATGCAAAACAGTGGAGCCCTTTGGAAAACAGTTTTGCAGCTTCTCATAAAGTGAAACATATTTACCATACAATCCAGCAATCATACTTACGTTCATTCAAAAACCTTTATGTAAATGTTTATAACAGCTTGATTGGTGATTGCCCCAAACTGGAAACAAACCCCAAATGTTCTTCAGCTGGTGAATGGTTATACAGACTGTGATACATCCACACCACGAAATACTACTCAGCAAGAAAAACAAATGTGCACAATAACATGGAGGAATCTTAAGTGCATTATCCTAAATGAAAAATGCCGGGCTTTTGAAACTATGTACTGTGTGATTCCATTTGTATGACTTTCTGCAAAAGGTAAAGCTATATGTTTAGGAAACACATCAGTGGTTGCCAGGGGCTGTGGGGAGGGAGGAGTGGCTGTCTACAAAGGGGCCGGGGAAAGTATTAGGGGTTGATGGAACTGTTCTATATTTTGATTGTGGGAATGGTTACATGACTATATACATCTGGAAGAAGTCACAGAACTGTACACTAAGAAGGGCGAAGTTAATGTAGGTAGTGTCTCAATGAAAAACCTCTTTGTTTAGATATAAGAGCCAATGAGCTGTATCTGCAGTTTCAGCTTCGAGCCAGTCTCTCTCTCTGCCGTTTTTGTTGGGCTGTGGGGTTGCTCCGGCTCGTGGTCCCCTCCTTCCCTGCAGGGGGAGGGGGCAGCACACTTAGGCAGCTGAGCGATCCTTGAAGATGGAGCCCACATACTCCCAACCAACTTTGTACCCACTGTACCCTGACCCCAGGTGCTGGAGCCTGTTGAATAATCTGATGGGTAATTTATTAAATTTGAATGATAAATTAATGTCATCTTTTTTTCTTTAATTCCACTAATTTAGTAATTCAGATGCATTCTAGGGGTTACATTTTCTATCTTTTGCATACTAATGACTGTTCCAAAGGAAATGAGGTGCTCCTTGGAGCCCTTAGCTTCCAACATCGTTCATTGTTCTATCAGGGTTTCCTTTCTTTTTCCTGGGATTTCTGGTCTCTACCGAAGAGTCCAGGGGAAAATGCAGATGTAACTAATAGGAGAATTTCTTACCCCTTCATTCTTCTATCCCAGTGCCTGACGTTTGTCCTGAGTTTCGCCTTGGGAGCTGTGATCGTCTTACCCACAACTCCTTTGGCTTCAAAGCTGAGTAGGTGGTTCTAAGGACATCTTGATTCCAGAACAAGCAGCTCATTTGCCTTTTCCTTGAATATGCTTCCCATTTTCTGCTGTCGGGTTTGAATTTAACAGGTGTCAGGAACCAGTACTAAATGAACGAAAATATAATTCTGACCTAGAGAATTACATTGATTAAACAGGGACATTTCCCACATATCCTGGGCTCTTTCTCAATTAAGATGAAAGAGGAGGGGGCTAGTTCTTGGACTCTACATGATTATTTTTGTTTTAATTTTCTTGGTTTAATCAACTATCAATATAATTTTAATCTATTTTCTCCAAGTTGAATTTTAGCATTTCCCAAGATGCATCTGGATTCAGTTCTACTGAAACAAAATATTTCCAATCTTAATTCTTTCTACATTAAAGTAGGACTCAGATTTCTCTGTGAGTGTAAACAAGTGTGTTCACTGTCCAGCGCAGCACAGAAGAGAAAGCCGAGGGGCCACCTTCCCACCCGCTCCCAGTTTAATGGCATGGTGAGGGGGCGGGCAGAGGCCAAGACACAGCGTTTCCTGGAGCCCCGAGCCCTCATGGAAGTGGCTTTCGAGCACTTTCCCTTCCTGCAATGAAGGTCAGCATTCTTTCACAATTCCACAGCTGACCCTGCTGCACAGATTAATTTATTTTTCCTGAATCCATCTTGTCAAAAAATTCCAGGGCCAGGAACCTAGCTATTTCCAAATCAACTTTTCACCCTAGCGTTTCCCAGTCATGTTCTTATTTATTTATTTATTTATGGCTGCGTTGGGTCTTCGTTGCTGCACACGGGCTTTCTCTAGTTGGGGTGAGCGGCGGCTACTCTTCGTTGCGGTGCGTGGGCTTCTTATTGCGGTGGCTTCTCTTGTTGGGAGCATGGGCTCCAGGTGCGCGGGCTTCAGTAGTTGTGGCTCATGGGCTCTAGAGCGCAGGCTCAGTAGTTGTGGCACACGGACTTAGTTGCTCCGCGGCATGTGGGATCTTCCCGGACCAGAGCTCGAACCCATGTCCCCTAGCATTGGCAGGCGGATTCTTAACCACTGCCCCACCAGGGAAGCTCACCCAGTGATGTTCTTAAGGCAGGGAGAAATATGGTTTGTTTCAGACCACGTGACTCGCCTGACCCAGGGTAGGTTGTGGGTAATTGTCCTGCAGCTGCTGCCTTGAGTGGACCACTCTGTGAACCAAAGCTTTCTTCAGCTAAGCCAGTGACATGGCAGCTCACAAGGAACGTGCCAAGTGCCCACCCGAGCATTCTTCCTGGTCCACCATCTTTCCTGGCTCAAGGTCAGCTTAATCCTATCTTCGCCAAGACGTTTTCTCTGAGAAATGACGTCACGGGTGATGGCATGTTTCTCCTCTAAGGTTGAAGCTCCTAGCTATGTATCTTCGGACACCTCACATAGTGCTTAACATAATACCCGACACATACATTTGCTCACACATACTCAGGGTCTGTCCGGTGGTCTTCTGAAGCTTGGAGCTGTTTCATCTTTTTAGGAGCATGGATCTACTTTGTGGGCAAGTAGGTGCTTCCCAGGCTTAGAGGCCCCGAACTTTCTGGGAGGCTTGCCTGAGTGTGTCCAGATTTTCACCTCCACTACTATGGTCTCCTGGACGAACTTAAAGCTCTTGTTGTCTTTGCCCACCTATGTCTGTCTCTGCCTCCTTCAGTTTCAACACCATTGAATAGTATTGACACTGATCATGAAAATGATAAAATGGCAACAAGAGAACTGGGAGACTGCTTAGCTAGTGTGGGTTCTGCAGGCGGAGTGCCTAGGTTTACATTCCGTCCCTGCTACTTAGATGCGTGACCTTGGGCAAGTTGCCTGACCTCTTTGTGTCTCAGTTTCCCATTTGTAAAACAGGGATAATAGTCTCTATCTCATAGGGATGTTATGAACGACGAATTAATGTATGTAAAGTTCTTAAAATGTCCTCTGTTCTCTATCATTATTGTTGGTTGCATAGCTACCATTCCTGAATGCTTACAGAGTGCCAGGTCCAAGTAAGGTCATCTCACATATTTTATTTAAATCCTTACAATGACCTTGTGAGATGAATATCCTTACACCTATTTTGTAGGCCAGGAAATTAAGGTTCACTAACTCACTTAGATCCTTCTGCTAATAAGTGGTAGAGCCAGCATTCAAACCCAGCTCTGGCTGCATCTGAAGCCTTGATCCTAACCAGGTAGATAATACATCTTCTCATGTTAATGTGGTTAATCATAAATGTGGTACATGTATTCTGGTAGTTAACTCTCTTTTTAATCTGGACTTGGAGGGAAATGCAGACTCCTATTATTATTATTTTTTTTTCCTCTCTGCTTCCATGACCTCTTGTTTCCCATCAGGGGTGGCGAGATACCTTGCCAACATCTTGGAGAGAAGTGGAAATTGAGACAGCCATCTCTATCATAGCTTTCGAATTCTTCAGGATGGCTGGATGTTTGTGAAATCTAGACGGCCTGGGCTGGGGGAATTCTGTGGTTGTACTTTTGTTTTTATTTCCAAATTGCTCCTATGACTGGTTAATCCAATTGTCTAGAGTTGAGGCGGCAGACATACCTGACTCATTTCTACTATCTAATTAGCTATGGTATCTGACACAGGTCCAGTAGATCTAGGCTTGAACACTTCTTTCTGCCTTACGGGGTAAGCCTAGAGAGTCATTTAACCTCTATGAAGTTCTCTGAAAAGAAATAGAGTAACACTTGAATGTTTTGGAGGGAATTAAAAATATATGTGATGGCTCTTAGTAGGCCCTCTCTTAACTATTTCTTTCAGTCTAGAGCCAACAAGTATTGGCAAGACTTTTGCAATGAATGTCAGAAGGGCTTTTTAATGTATCAGACGTATCACTAAGTAGAAAACATTCCACTATTCTGTGTATGTCCTCCAGACCCACATTATATCTAAGCACTAGCCAGCCACTTGTCTGAAATACATATTCATCCTCTCAACACCCATGTAAGATAGGGGTTGTCTCTACTTGGCACTTGAGAAAGCTGAGGTTCAGAGAAGTAATTTGCCCAAGGTCCCAGGGCTGATTGATCAAGAGGGTCAGGATTGACCCCTATGACTCTAAAGCTGTGTCATCTTTCTATGAAAGGGAGAGCACAAATGTCATTCATTCATTCATCAAATGTTTGTTGATCATTTGCTATTTGCTTGGCACAGTTTTGGAGGCTCTGTGTATAATACAAAGAAATATATGTGGGACCTTGTACTTTAGTTGAAGAAACAATCACACAAATATTGCAAACTTAAGAGCCCGAACTCTGCCCCTCCCCCTACCTCATCACTAAAAAACACTTGAAAATTCTGGATAAAATAAACAGAAATATTTTTTTAAGTAGATAATTATTTTTTAATTCAATAATTTAAAAAAAATCAGAAATTTACAGAAAAGTTAGAAGTACAGGATAAGTAATTTTTTCCCCTGGACCATTTGAGATTAAGTTGCTGACCTGATGCCCTAACATCTCTAAGTATTGGGTTGGCCAAAAATTTCATTTGGGTTTTCGCATGAGATGTTATGGAAAAACCTGAATGAACTTTTTGGCCAGCCCAATGCTTTGGTATTTAGACAAAGAAATTCTCCTATATAACCAAACTACAACCATTAACAACAGGAAATCAACGTTAATACATTGCTACCATTACTACTTTAAGTCTGTGATGATAGAGCACCTCACAGCACACTTTGGCTTTTACTGGGATGGGGACGAAAAGTTTTACTTCTGGCCTGGAATTAGAACGACAACAAGGAAATTCCTGGCCACCTCGAGGATCTGACTGTCCCTTCTTTTTTTTTTAAATTGAAGTAACATTGATTTATAAAATTATGTGAGATTCATGTGTACAACATCATATGCCCTACAGTGTACTCACCACCAAAAATTTAGTTTCCATCAGTTGATCCCCTTTACCCATTTCACCCTCCCCCCAATCCCTTCGCCTCTGGTAACCACTACTGTGTTCTCTGTATCTACGTGTTTGTTTTTAAACAGAAATGTTTAAATTGTATAAAATAGCTCATAGAAATGTAAAGGAAATCCCCAAGGTCCAAAAAAAGAAGAGGAACTGAAAACCCCAAGGTCCAAAAAAGGAGAGGATGAAAAGCAACATTAACACTGGCGTTGATGTTGGGTCTCTCCTGGGGACAGGAGGGCTGGTAGTGTCTCTAACCTAGAAGCATGGCTGTTAATGCCCAAGAAGTAGAGGGGACCTGAGATCTGCATAAATCTGGGACACTCAAAGGGCCACACTCTCAATGAAAGGGTGAAATTGAGGAGGGGAAATTAACCTACCAGCAAAGTAAGACAACAAGGGCACTTGACCTAGAATCAAGGTGGAATAAGATGTGTCCTGAATCTATAGCAATAGGTCCCTCACACGGGTTTGGGGTTTGAGTTGAAACTACCCATGTTGTCCAGGAGCACCCAGAACCCCCATGACAACTGCCTAATGCAAATATACTGCTTCTATGATACGACCCCTGGGGCACCTGGTAGAAGTAAATGCAAAATGGATCTGGAGGGAGATACCGTCAACCCAGGCTACACAGGGTTCATACAGACAAAGCCCCATAGAGTGAGCTCACCACCCCAAACCCCCAAACACACACACACACACACACCCTACACCATGAGCCAGCATCAGCACACACAGTGTCTGTGGAAGATGCCACGGAGTAGCATGAATCTGAAGACTCTGTGAGTTGGACCTTAAAGGCTGAAGTGACCTGGGCCTGGCAGCAAGTGGACGGCTGATGTCCTCTGCGTGAAAATCTGGCTGCACAAAGACAAGGAGGCAGGTCTTGGCAAGTCCTAAGGCTTAAGGATGGTGAATGGTTAAGACTAGCAGGAGGTGAAAGTTTTGTTTGGGGGTCAGTGAAAGATAAAACTGGAATATTAAGTTAAGGCCAAGCTGTGAAGGACTTTGAAAGTCTTACCAAACCTGGAGGGGTGACATGATGAAAAATTTAAAAGAAGTCTTCTCGGAATGTCTGGTGATGCTTAGAAAATGCAAGGAAGGAGTTACAAAGGGGGACCAGGCTTGTGTCTGGTGGGACACGTGGCAGGTTGGGAAAAGGGGTATGGGAGGAACAGCCTGACTGTGAGGGCTGGAGAAAAGCTTGTAGAGACCCTGCCTTTAATCCAGAAGTTTCAAACTGTGTCCTGCAGTGCAGAGCACACCTGAGATGCCTGGGGGGGCCCACGAGGGAGAACAGGTTGCTTATTTTATTTCATGCAATTTGGCCCTACATAAGCTTTCATTTGGAAAAATAATTTTGCATCTTTGAAAAAATAGTAGAGCTTTAAAAAAAAAATTTATTTTTAAGTAAGCTAAAGTCTTAGGCCAAAATATCCTGGGTGGGAATGTATTGAGATGGAATAGTTCTCTCTGTAGAGGATCCTGTACAAATAGGTACTTAATACGTAATCTTCTTTGGGGAAGAATGTGATAACAGTTGGTCAGCGCCTCCAGATAACTCTGTCCAGCATATTGTCAGCTTTGCGGAGGTCATCCCCACCCCTCTCAGGTCCTCCAGAACCTTGGCAAAATCAAAAGGAAACGCCCAGGTGTGGTGACACCTGTCCAACCACCCAGACACTGGCTGACATCAAAACTAGGACTCTCTTTATTCCATGATATCAATGGAGAGCGGAGTTCTGCGTTAGAGGAGGCACGTGTGCAGGTCGGGAGAAGGGTCCCTGCGTCTGGATGAACCATCTTTTCAGCCCTCTGCCTGGGCTGTCGTTTCTGCTCTGCGGCCGGGGGGTGGCCAAGCAGTTTGAAAGGGCGCAGGATGAAGAGTACGGGGCTTGCAGGAACTTCACGTTGGGGGTGCCTAAGCCAGCTTCGTTAAGCCCTTGGCAAAGGAGGTAAAAGGAGCCGGGACACAGGGGGAGTTTGGGCCTCGAGTTGGCTTGAAACTGCTAGAAGATGCAAATTGATAAATAAACATGAAAACAATGAGGCTCTGCTAATGCTCTGGACAAAGGACAAATTGCTAATCTAACCTCCCTGCCAGGCCGGCTGTCTCAGTGGAACAAAGGCGGCTTTTATAACTTCTGTTTTATTTGTAAACCGGTCCGTGAAATGGATTTATTCTCACCTGCCTCCGAGGGGGAGGGGAGGTGGCAGCTAATCCTTTCTTTCTCTATGAGGCTCAGGGAAACGGTCACCTGATCTGAGCAGGAAAGGTCTCGGAGAATGCGCCAAACTGTAGCCACTTTAGAGCGACCGCCAAACCGCTGGTGGACAATGGGTTCAGTGTCTGCGGGAAGAGGGCTGGGGAGAGGCCAGCCTCTCTGGCTCGTAACTCACGAGAGGCCTTGGCTCGCCCGCCTCTCCCTAGCCTCCCAGCGCCAGGGTTCGAGGCCTCCCCTGAACAAGAGGCTGTGAGCGCTCGCTGGCGCTCCAAGAGGGGATCGGTCACCAGGCTCCTTCCTACTGGAGGCAGCCTGCTCCCCGACTTCCCTCTGGAGGGCTGTCCCCCAGGCTCACAGTGTCACCGCATTCATTATTCCACTTGACCGCTGGAGGAGAGAGGCTGACACTGAGGCCTGACAGCCACGCAGACGGAGCTGGCCCAAACCTAACCCCATGGGAAATCACAGGTCAGGACGGTCTTCAGTGACTTCTGGACTCCTGTCCCCGCCCATCACTCTGCCCCCTGTCATCCCACTCCCTCCACCTTAAATGTCAAGGTGAGGGACTTCCCTGCTGGTCCAGTGGTTAAGACTCTGCGCTTCCACTGCAGGGGGCACGGGTTCAATCCCTGGTCAGGGAACTAAGATCCCATATGCCGTGTGGGAGGCTTTGGGGCCCTCCCCCTCTGTGCCAGTAGCCCGCAAGCCACAACTACTGAGCCCATGTGCCACAACTACTGAAGCCCACGAGCCTAGAGCCTGTGCTCTGCAACAAGAGAAGCCACTGCAGTGAGAAGCCTGTGCACCGCAATGAAGAGTAGCCCCCGCTCGCTGCAACTAGGGAAAGTCCGCGTGCAGCAACAAAGACCCAACGCAGCCAAAAATAAATAAATACATAAATAGATTTAAAAAAAAAAGAAATCTTCGAAGGGAGAGGAAATGAACCATTGTGAATTAGATTCATGTCATTAACTCCCCACTTTCAAATGGGAAAACAATTTTAAGTGACTTTTATGTAGTATGTTTATATTTAAGGTTAGGTCCATTTGTATTAGACAGAAGGTTACTTTGGGGATCTTGGAGTTAAGTTCTGCTGCCTAAAACGCCCGCGAGAATGAAAATCTTTCTGCAGTGCCTCTGTAATGAGGGAATTTATTAATTGCTATTTTTTTTACAGTGATTCACCAACACTTGTAAGAAATATACAGCTACTGAGACAGGATGCCAGATACGAAATACAGCAGCTTTTATGATGATAGGAACAATCTCTCCTGGGGCTGATGTGTAGAATTATTGCAAAGGGTGGTGCTGGAGAGTCTCCCCCCAGTGCTGTGCCCACAGGTATCACAGTAGATGCCAAGAGAACATGGCAGACAGCAGAGGTCTGAGGGATGGACAGACCTGAGATGGCACCCTGGCTCTACCACTCAACAGCAGTTTCACAGAACACCTGACATCTGTAAAAAGGGAAGGATGAAACCTCCGTCTCTGGGCCATGGTGAAGATTAACTGAGACAGAATGTGTGAAAGCCCCTCACACAGCACCTGACACATAGTGAGTGCACTGGTTAAGATGCGTTCAACTGTAAACAGAAGAAACTCCAACACACACTGACCTAAATAATGAGGGAGTTGATTGCTTCATGTCATTGAAAACCCAGAGGGCAGGCTTCGGGGTTGTTTTAATCCAGTCGCCCAGTGATGTCGCCAAGGCCCCCATCCCAGACAGTCTCCCTCCTTCTTGCAAGGTGGGTACCCTCGCTGTGCAGGACTGCATGCTTCCTCATCATAGTCAGAAAGAAAGAGAGAATGTCTCCCTCAACCATGGATCCAAAATACCGGGCTTCCTTCTAATGAAAATGAATTTGGTCATGTGTTATCACGCCCTGCACCAGTGGCTATGACATGCCAAGTGTTGATTGGCTCAGGTCTGCATTGGGCGCTTATCCCTGAACCAATCACTGTGCCAAGGGGATGAAATAACTGATTGGCTCCAACCAATCAGGGCTCACACCTTGAGCTAGGGGTGGGTAAATCCTACCCAGACTTCATGACTGGAAGGGGTTGGAGTTCATGCTAGCAAGATACCCACAGGATTACTGCAGCAAGTGCCTAATAAATATTGTTATTTTTCTTTTTGTATGTGTGTGTGTGTGTGTGTGTGTGGCCATGCCGCTTGTAGGATCTTAGTTCCCAGACCAGGGATCGAACCCGGGCCCCCTGCAGTGGAAGGGCGGAGTCCTAACCACTGGATCGCCAGGGAAGTCCTGTTATTGTTCTTATCAATAATGAAATTCCACCTTCTGGAGAATGTTTCCTTGAGGCTGATACTGAGTAGTTCCCCCTTTAAATAGTAACCATTGTCTTTGGGGTTCTAAGAAATATTACATTGCTTTATTCAGACCTATCCCCCAGTCAGAGATCCACATTCCTCAAGTGCTTCCTCAATGAATGGTAAGTGGATTTTTATGTCATAGCTGGCCGAGATTCAAAGCTGTCTTTTCTCTGAAGGTGGTGATAGTGATGGTGGTATCCTCATCCATCTGAAGTAGAAAGAGCTGGAAAAAATTTATACACCATCAGCTCTTTGGACCTGCCACCCAAACTGCTGTGGGGTCTTTTATCATGCGGAGTTACCCTCTGTGGGCCAGCTTCACGGAGTGAACATATTACACGCATTAGACGTGAGGCATATTGGGGGCTTTGAAAGAGGATGGACATGAAGCAAAACCACATGCAGACATTTCAGCTGATGAACGGCCTGTGGCTGGGCAGGTCCTGCCAGTTCCTGCTGAGCTCTGGGAAAGGGGTCGGGAGGTGGAATGAAGCAGGGGGCAGCTTTAAACTTCTCGGCGTTTCAGCTGCCACCTGAAGGTAGTAACGCTGCCAGTGGGGATAAGAAAGAAGTCTGTGGGCTTTGCTTTCTGCAGATCTTGCTCAGCCTCTGCGAAGGGTAATGATGTCTTACGTTCTTTACAAGACTTTCGAGTCCTTTCTGTCATGTATCTTTATCCAACAGGACTTAGAGCTCAGTATTTCCTCTGGAGGTGTGTAGGAGACAGGACAAATCTTGGGTTACTTTGCCACCGACATCTGTTACACCTCACAGGACAATGAAACTCTGCCATCTGTGGTTCATTTTCCTCCTCAGGGATTTAGAAGACATGTGAGGTGCAGCTGTGTTTCCTGAGCGGGAAGCATCGATGAGGAGGTTATTAGGCAATACTTTGTACTGGAGGGAGCAGCACACTTCGGCTGTATTAGTTTCCTACGGCTGCTGTAGCACAAACTCAGTGGCTTAAAATAATACCAGTGTATTATCTTATAATCCTGGAAGTTAGAAGTCTTCAAATCAATGTGTTGCCAGGGCTGTGTTCCTTCTGGAGGCTCTAGGGGAGAATCTGTTTCCTGGCCTTTTCAGCTTCTAGAAGCTGCCTGCATTCCCTGGCTCAGAGCCCCCGTCTTCCATCTTCAAGGCCCACACTGTAGCATCTTCAAGTCTCTCTGACCTTTGCTTCCCTCATCATATCTCCTTTCCTTTTTTTCTCTTTTTTAAAATTTAACTATTGTTGATTTAAAAATTGTGTTAGTTTCAGGTGTAGAGCAGTGATTCAGTTTTATACATATACATATATATGTATATATATATATTTTTTTTGAGATTCTTTTCCATTAATAGGTTAAGATATTGAATATATTTCCCTGTGCTATACAGTAAGTCCTTGTTATTTATCTCTTTTATATATAGTGGCGTGTATCTGTTAATCCCATGATTCCTCTCTTCCCTTTCCCCTTTGGTAACCGTAAGTTTGTTTTCTATGTCTGAATCTATTTCTGTTTTGTAAATAAGATTATGTGTATTATTTTTTAGATTCTACATATAAGTGTTAGCATAAGATATTTGTCTTTCTCTGTCAGATTACTTCAGTCCGTATGATCATCTCTAGATCAATCTATGTTGTTGCAAATGGCAATATTTTATTCTTTTTTATGGCTGAGTAATATTCCATTATACATACATATATATAAATATATATATGGTGACATAAATACCACATCTTCTTTATCCATTCATCTGTTGATGGACACTTGGGTTGCTTCCATGTCTTGGCTAGTGTAAATAGTGCTGCGATGAACATAGGACATATGAACATATCTTTCTGAATAAGAGTTTTTGTCTTTTCTGAATATATGCCCAGGAGTGAGGTTGCTGGATGTTAGGGTAACTCCATTTTTAGTTTTTAAAGGAACCTCTCTTCTGTTCTCCATAGTGGCTGCACCAATTTACATTCCCACAAATGGTGTAGGAGTGTTCCCTTTTCTCCACACCCTCTCTAGCGTTTATTATTTGTAGATTTTTTGATGATGGCCATTCTGACTGGTGTAAGGTGATACATTATTGTAGTTTTGATTTGCATTTCTCTAACAATTAGCAACGTTAAGCATCTTTTCATGTGCCTGTTGGCTATCTGTACGTCTTCTTTGGAGAAATTTCTGTGTAGGTCTTCTACCCATTTATTGATTGGATTGTTTGTTTTTTTGATATTGAGTTGTATGAGCTGTTTGTATATTTTGGAAATTAAGCCCTTGTTGGTCACATCGTTTGCAAATATTTTCTCCCATTCCATAGGTTGTCTTTTTGTTTTGTTTATGGTTTCCTTTGCAGTGCAAATTCTTATAAGTTTGATTAGGCCCCATGTATTTATTTTTGATTTTATTTTTTTGCCTTGGGAGACTGATCTAAGAAAATATTGCTATGATTTATGTCAGAGAATACTTGCCTATGTTCTCTTCTAGGATTTTTATGGTGTCATGTCTTATATTTAAGTCTTTAAGCCATTTTGAGTTTATTTTTGTGTATAGTGTGAGGGAGTGTTCTCACTTCACTGATTTACATGAAGCTGTCCAGCTTTCCCAATACCACTTGCTGAAGAGACTCTCTTTTCTCCATTGTATATTCTTGCCTCCTTTGTTAAAGATTAATTGACTGTAGGTGTGTGGGTTTTTTCCCTGGGCTCTCTATTCTGTTCTGCTGATCTATATGTCTGTTTTTGTGCCAGTACCATGCTGTTTTGATTACTGTAGGTTTGTAGTATCGTCTGAAGTCTGGGAGGGTTACGCCTCCAGCTTTGTTCTTTTTTTAAGCATATCTCCTTTTCTGACTCTGACCTCCTGCTTCACACTCATAAAGTCCCTTGTGATTACATCAGGCCCACCCCAATAATCCAGGATAATCTCTCCATTTTATGGTCATTAACTTAATCATATCTGCAAAGACCCTTTTGCCAGGTAAGATAAGATACTCACAAGTTTCAGGAATTGGAATGTGGACATCTTTGAGAGCCATTATTCTGTCTACCGTGGTGGTAGACAGTGGTCTAGTTTCTCCTTCTCTTCTGCCTGATCTTTACTTTTTTCCTTTTAAAATACATTTATTTATTTTGTTTCAAATAGATAATATATTCATAGGGTTTATAAAAAGAAAACAATACCAAAGAATGGCCAATAAACACATGAAAAAATGCTCAAGATTATTAGTCATTAGGGAAATGCAAACCTGAAACACAAGATACTATTATACTTTACACCCATTAGAATGGCTATAATACATTGGCTATAAAAAATACAGAATTTTTTATAAATTTTTTAAAATTTATAAATTTTTATGGCTATAAAAAATACAGAAAATAACAAGTGTTGACAAGGATGTGGAGAAATTGGAACCCTAGCACATTGCTGTGGGAATGCAAAATGGTGCTGCCACTGTAGAAAACAAGTTTGATGTTTCCTCAAAAAGTTAAACATAGAATCATCATATGGCCCAGCAATGCCACTCCAAAAATGGCATATACCCCAAAGGACTGAGAGCAGGGACTCAAAAAGATACTTGTACATGGATGTTCATAACAGCATTACTCACAATAACCAAAAGGTCCATCAACAGAAGAATGAATCAACAAAATGTGGTCTATACGTACAATGGAATATTATTCAGTCATAAAAGGAGTGGAGTATTGAAACATGCTACAATGTGGATGAAACTTGAAAACATTATGCTAAATGAAAAAAGCTAGCACACACACACACACACAAACAAATATTGTATGATTACATTTACACAAAATATCCAAAATAACTAAGTCCATAACGATGGTAGCAGATTGGTGGTTACCAGGGTCTTGGCACAGGAGGAATGGGGGTGATTGCTTGACTGGTACAAGGTCTTCTTTGGGGTAATGGAATGTTTTGGAACTTGATAAAGGTGGTGGTTGCACAACACTGTGAATGTACTAAATGCCATGGAGTTGTACACTTTTAAATGGCTAATTTTATATGTGAACTTCACCTCAATTTTTATTTAAAGGAAAGCAATAAACAAGAAATACATCAAATAATCTTACTCCTACCTCTGCCTTATCTGCCCCATTTTCCTCCACCCATATAGATAACTACTTTACTTAGTTCCTTGTGTATCCTATTGGTGATGCTTTATGCAGAAATAAGCAGATGTGAGTAATATGTCCTATAATTTTGTCATCTCAAGAGTGCTATATAAACAGAATCATATAGTGTATAAGCTTTAGAGATTGGCTTTATTCGCTCAGCATAATTCCCTTGAGACCCATCTAAGTTGTTGTGTGTATCAACAGGCCATTCCGTTTTTGCTGAGTAGTTTTCCAAGGTATGGATATACTGTAGTTGGTTTAACCATTCACTGGTTGAAGGACGCTTGGGTTGTTTCCAGCTTGGAGCTATTATGAATAATGCTGCTAAAACCATTCACGTACAGGCTTTGTGTGGACATAAGTGTTCATGTCCCTCAGATAAATGCTACATCCTTTTACTTTCATCCTTTCCTATACCATTTTGATTCAAGTGAGTTTCTTATAAAACAGCACATAATTTTATCATTAAAAAAATCCATTCTGCCAATTGATTTGTTTAGATTATTTGCATTTAATGTAATTATTTCTATATTTGGATTTTTATAATAGCTGCTTTAAAGTCTTTGTCAGGTAATTCCAACATCAGTGTCATCTCAGCATTCCAGTTGAGATTTTCCTAGTTTTTCATATGACAAGTAATTTTGTATCATATTCTGGACACTTTGAACATTATGAATCCCAGGGTCTTATTTAAATCCTATGGAAAATGTTGATCATTTTGCTTTAATAAGCAATTGACCCAGCTGGGTTCAGGCTGCAAGTTCCAACCAGCCTTCTGTGGGTTGTGGTTTCAGTGCCAGTTCCACTTTCAAAGTCTCTGCAATGCTATTCAGATCCTTCCTGCACGTGCACCACCTGGTGGCCAGTGTGGGATGTGGGTGATGGTCTACCTCAGTTTATATTTCCTTCTCAAAGATTTTGGGGTCAAGTTCACACATGTGACACTTAAGGGTGAGCCCAGGGATTTATCAACAACTTTATCAGGTCACTCCCCAAACTCCTTTTTCTCTTCCATGTCCCCAGTACTTTCTGGCTCCTGGAGTTCCCTTTTCAGTCCTCCAGCCAGAAGAAAAACAGAAAAGAAAAAGGAAAATTCTCCCATTCTCTTTGAAAATTCTCTTTCCTGATCCTTGAGCCAGAACCAGAGGCTTTCTCCTGGAGCCCACGTCCAGCTTCAGACTACCTTATGTCCAGGCTGGGCAACACCGAAGCTGACAACATGGTAAACTCGCCCTTGGTTCAGAGGTAATTTGGTCTCTGGTCTTCCTTCCCAATCCATCTGCGACTATTTACAGTGTCCTCACAGGGCTGCTCCATGAATTCTGCGCAGGTTATAGCTGCGTTCAGTGGGAGAGGTAGGGTAGATTATGATTATTCCATCTTTCCTGAAACCTGGGGCTGAGTTTTGAGTCACATAGTTAATTTGATTAAAACCCTATTAATGGCCACTTGGGCTATTCTTCCTGCCTTTTAAATTGTGGTATTTCTGAGAATTCTGTCTTCTCTTATTTCTTCATAACAGTGGTTTTCAACTTGGCTTCTCCTTAGAATTACCTAGTGAGATTAAAAAAAAAAAAAAAAGACAGAGCTCAATGTCTAGACTATATCCCAGACAAATTAAACAGACTCCCTGGGAGTAGGACCCAGGCATCAGTACTTAAATTTTTTCTTTTATATTTTACACTCTTTACCCTGTTCCCCAATCCTCCAAACCTGCTCTTCCTATCAATGCCTTATTTCATTTAATATTGTCACCATCCACCGAACTCTCAAGTAAGACATTTCGGAGTTGGCCTGAACTCAGCTCCCAAATCCTGCACGTCCAGTCTACTCTCCATCCTAACAATGCTGACTCAGAAATGTTTTCAAATGTGGCTCCATCTTCATTCCCTTAAATCAAGCCCATCTTCCATCTGGATTACTACATAGCCTTGTCAGTTTCCCTCTCATTTCTCTCTCTCTTCTTGGCAATAGCTCTCACTGATGCCAGGGGATCTTCCTAAAAGAAGAATCTCATCATGTTACTTCCCTTGCACAACCTCTGTGGCACCTCCTTGCTCACAGTATAGAGTCTAGACTCTTGTGCAAGAGACACAAGGCCTGCCATACCTGGCCTGGACTTCTCCTAACTCTTCTCCTATCACCTGTGCACCTCTGCTTCCTGCATCCCAGAGTCACAGAGGCGATTCCTGAAATACTCCAGACCCTATCATGCCTTCTTCCTGTTGCTCCTACTGAAATGCTCACACCCTACCTTGATACCTCACCAATACTTCCACGTTGATGTCATTGCTGGATCCTCCGGGTTTCTCCAACTTTGACCAGAAGTGTATAATAGTGGCCACAAGCGTGTAAAACTGCACCGAAATTGTCTATTTGCATGACTGTCATCCCCACTAGACTGGGAATACCTTGAGAACTTATTAATATTTATCTTTCCAGGGAAGAACACAGTCCCTGACTCAGAGCAGACCCTCAATGGACATTCAAACGAATGAATGAATTTATAGCAGATAGTGGCCAAGGCAGCAGCTTTGTGAGTTTAGAGAAGCCAAAGAAAGAGGGTGAAATGTACATATTAAAAAAAATGCAGGAGTGTTTACAAAATGCAATGAGATCACCGAAGTATCTTAGCTAAAAGAGAGTAGTCATTTCTGATGTAGGTGAAGGTGTCAATACTATTTTGAAAAGCATCTTGGACATTTTCTTATCTGAAGGAGAAGGAGATACCAGGGAAATAGAATAAGTTTGTAAAACAGGTATAAGCTAAAACTCTAAGGGGCTGAGGAAATGCCTCTAATCTGGGAAGCAGCAGCATCTTGCCATATTTGAATTCAATTCCCAACTCACCATCTGCTGCTTGGTGAACTTGGGCAAGTTAACTAACCTCTCTGAGTCTTAGGTAACCTGTGTAAAGAACACAATATTTCCTAATATATAGGAGTATTTTGAGGGTTGAATGAGTTAACACATATTTCTGGCATGTAGTTAAGGGCCCAAAAAAGTTTTGTTTTCTGGTGATTTAGGGAACAAGTTGGCAGAAGTAGATGGAAAGCTCCTTGGAGAGAGAGCCTCTGGATTCCCAAGTCCTGAAGTCCAGGGATGGGCTGACAAGCCAGTGGTCCTCCTCTGGCTTTGGCCATGGTTCTTGGTCTAGTTGGACTAGTCCTTCACTTAAAGAGCTGCAAAGCTGACCAAGATCCCGCACAATCCCTTCATACAGGGAGAGACTTTATTTCTCATCTAAGTGTCCTTGACACCTGAAATAATAGAGCAATATTATAACATGCTTTACCTGCACAGGCCCTATTTGCCAAGGACATTCTAAAAATATACTGTTGGGATTTAAAAAAAAAATCTCTCACAGGTTCTAAAGTTCTCTGCAAGTGCTACCTTCTAAATTTATGTCAACAGAAATGGCCAGATTTGACATGCCCATTGGTAGTGTATGAAACATTCAGTTACAAAGATCACTAGCTTACATTTCCAGCATACAGCTCTGATTATATTATTATTACTGTTCCTTCTGCTAATTTTATTTTTTATTAATAGACCATCATTGTTTACCACTTGAGATAATTATGTTCTCTGATAACTGTGAAAAGTACTGAGCAGCTCAAGAAATCAATCAAATCAAAGCAATCAATGTCCCTGAAGACAATCTTATTGTATCTGTCTGTCCATAATTTCTTCTCTTACTGGGCAGGAGAAAAGAACCTTATCTTGTCAGCATCTCAGTTTCAACAGAAAGAAAGGAAGGAAAGAAAGAAAATGGACATTAACGGAGACCTTACTATGTGCATTTTCTGTATCTTCTCATTTAAATTCCAGAAGAGAAGTCTTATTATTCCCATTCTTACAGGTAAGTAAACTGAGACCAAGAGATTAAATGTCTTTGCCCACTCAAGAGGCAAAGCTGAGTTTTGAATCGCAATCAGCCCACCCTGAAACCTCTGAAACTGACTTTCAGTCCAGCCCCAGGCAGCAATATCAATTTAATTTTCACCTACTTCTCATTTGTCCCTCTTTAACATCTCCTCCATCTGCTTTTCCCTTCTACAAGCTTCCCCACTGTGACTTTCAACTGCGTGATAATTCTCCAGTTCCCAGGCAACAATACATCTATAGGAATTAATGGAGGACAGACTTGATAATGCATTTAATCCATCTGCAAACTCCACTGTAATGTACATCTGTGTGTGTGTGTGTGTGTGTGCGTGTACCACGGAGGCACACAACTATATTTCAAATTAGCAAGTCAGTCATGAGTTACAGCTCCATGCCAGGGACGTCTTTAGATAGCCAGACACACCGATAATCAAGGCATAGATTAACTTGCTCTGACTGTGCAGTAATTTAAAGCTCTCAGCTTATATGGCCAGTTTGTGGTGGTGAAACATTCCTATGGCATATGGTAACCTTTAGTAGAAAGCTCGCAGTGAGAAGTGCAGGATCCCCGTCAGACATGCAGAGAACATGTGGTTGGTATTAGAGTGTGGAGTTGCCCCAAGGGTCCACGGGACTCGGCCCGTTTTCTCTCCTTTCCCAAGACCAGCTCAGGACTGGCTTCTCTGTATTTAAACAAACAAGCAAGCAAGCAAGCAAGCGAACAAACAACCCCAGACCCATGAGATTCTTGGAATTGTAACTACTTGTCAGAATTTTCATGCTGATTTAAATTAAACAGTAGCGAAGGGCTTTAGATTGGGAGCGAGGAGGCTGGATTCTCATCCCTCCTGAGTGGCCCTGGATCAGTCACAGTGACCCCTCAGGGATGTGAACTCAATATTTTCTGAAGGATCCCCGCCAGCTCTGAAAACAATGATTCTAATCATTAGGATGGGAAGGAGTGAAGCTCCTGGGCCGGGGATTTGAATTCTCAGACTCTTACGCGTTTGCTCTCCCTGAGGAGCAGAGGCCACCAGGCAAAGCCTTCTGTCTTCCTCGCCCCACCACACTCCTCTACATCTCTTTCCCCATCCTTCTTAGAAACCCTGACAAATGTCCTCCCGGCCAGGGCTCCTCAAACCCCTGGGGATCTTGTGAAAATGCAGATTCTGGTTCTAGTGGTCTGGGGTGGAGCCTGAGATTCTGTATTTCTAACAAGCTCCTAGGTAATCCTGATGCTGCTGGTCTATGGATTGCACTTTGAGTGGCATTCTAACCTGCTAGGGCTGCCATGACGGAACATCATGGCCTGGGGGGCTTAAACAACAGAAATTTATTTTCTCACAGTCTGGAAACTGGAAATCCAAGATCAAGATGTCAGCAGGGTTTATTTTCTGGTAAGAACTCTCTCCTTGGCTTGTAGATAACTGTCTTCTCGCTGTGTTCTCACATGGCCTTTTCTCTGTGCACCTGCATCAGGTGTCTCTTCCTTTTCTTATAAGAACACTGGTCCTATCAAATCAGGGCCCCACTTATATGATCTCATTTAACCGTAATTACTCCTTTAAGGCCCTATCTCCAAATACAGTCACACTAGGGCTTAGGGCTTCAACATATGAATTTTGGGGGAGAAACAATTCAGTCCATAACAGAGTACAAGTGTCTAGAGCAGCTCTGGCCCTAGACATAGCATGCAAGCCACATATATAATGTAAAAGTTTCCAATAGCCACATTAAAAAAAGTAAAAAAAGAAATAGGCAAAATTAATTTAAATAATTTATTTTATTTAACCCTATATATACCTAAAATATCATTTCAGCATACAATCGATATAAACATTATTGAGGTTTTTTAATGCTAAATCTTTGAAATCTGGCGTGTATTTCACACTTAGAGCACATCCCAGTTTGGACTAGCCACAGGTCCAGTGTTCTGTAGCCAGTTGTGGTTGTGGTTATGGTATTGGACCATGTAGATCCAGAGGTAGCCGGTGTGGAGCCTGGGAGGATGCATACATGGCTGAGGTAGATTCTAGAAAGGATATTTGACCATTAGAGAAGACCCACTTTCACCAACTTCACATATTGGTCACAGGTCTACCCCTGTTCCTCCCTGACCTCTATGTTTTCCACCTAGAACAGTGTGATGGTTCAAATTCTCTGACTTTTCCACCTAAAAATGTGTGATGGCTAATTTTTTGTCAACTCAGCTAAGCTATGGTGCCAGTTGTTTGGTCAAATGCCAGTCTAGATGTTGCTGTGAAGATATTCTTTAGATGTGACTAACATTTCAATCTGTGGACTTTGAGTAAAACAGATTTCCCTCCATAATGTGGGTGGGCCTCATCCAATCAGTTGAAGGCCTAAAGAGAAAAGATTGAGATCCCTGGGAAAAGAAAGATCTTGTCTCCAGACTGCCTTCAACTCAAGACTCCAGCATCAGCTCTTGCTGGAATTTCCAGCCTGCCCATCTGCCCTGCAGATTTCAGAGTTGCCAGCCCTCAGAGTCACAAGAGCCAGTGCCTTAAGACAAATCTCTCTCTCTCTCTCTCCATTTACACACATACACACACATGCACGCACACTCTATTGGTTCTGTTTCTCTGGAGAACCCTGACTAACACAAACAGTGATTCTCAAACTTTATATATGAATCACCTGGGGATTTTGTTCAGTTGCAGATTCTGATTCAGTAGTTCTGGGGTGGGACCTGAGATTCTGCATCCTAAGTTCCCAGGTGATGCTGATGCTGTGGGTCTGTGGACCTCACTTTGAGTTGCAACAGCACCTTCCCTGAGTTCTATTTGGGAGTGAAGTTAGTTCTTCTAAGAACTTTCTAAAATTAAGGAGTTATTTCATTCCTCAGGAGCAAGGGTTGGCAAGTATTTTCTATCAAGGGCTAGCTAGTAAATATTTTAGGCTTATGGTCATATGGTCTTTGTTACAGCTACTCTACCTTGCCATTGCAGCATGAAAGCAATCACAGACAATAATAATGAGCATGGCTGTGTTCCAATAAAACTTTATTTACAAAAAACAAGATGTGAGCTGTATTTGGCCCAGGGACCAATGTTTGCCAACAAATGGTTTATAGAATCACTTGAGAGTGAGGTTCCTTGGGAAAGAGTTTTTATTCATCTCGGCACCTCCGGGATCTCACACATAAAAGGCATTGGATAGACGCTTAATGAAGAAATGAATGCATTGAATGAGGTCATTAAGATTTGACTACTCAGGGACTTCCCTGGTGGCACAGTGGTTAAGAATCCACCTGCCAATGCAGGGGACACAGGTTCAAGCTCTGGTCCGGGAAGATCCCACATGCCACGGAGCAAATAAGTCCGTACGCCACAACTACTGAGAGTGCACTCTAGAGTCCACAAGCCACAACTGCTGAAGCCCACACACCTAGAGCCCGTGCTCCACAACAAGAGAAGCCATTGCAATGAGAAGCCTGCACACCGCAACAAAGAGTAGCTCCCGCTCACCACAACTAGAGAAAGCCAGCATGCAGCAATGGAGACCCAACGCAGCCAAAAATAAATAAGTAAATAAATGTATAAAAAATAAAACGATGTGACTGCTCATAATTTGCAAAGTGCAGATCCTCTGTTACCAAGTAACTATCTTTTATTGTCTTTTCAGTTTCCGTTTCAGATAGGAAATAAGGATGTGTCATAATTTTTGCATAAGTGAACTTTCTGGCACCTGCTTGCCACTTTCTGGTGCCCTATTCCTTAAGCCAGAGAATTAATAAGAAAATAAATTGAATTCATCAGAAAATTCACTAGTTCAAGGTATGATATGGAAATATGTAATGGAAATATTGTGGCCGAAAAAATGGAAAAATAACAGTGTGAGAATAGCTAACGCATACAAATTAATTCTTAAATTTGTGAAATATTTTACACATATAAAATGTATGATGTAATATATGTGGCATAAAGATTAATATGACCACCAATGCAAGTGGTTTTTATATATTAAAGATGATTCAAATAAAATGCGCTACATTTGTTTCATTTAAAATATAACATATGTTCACTTGAAAAAATGGAATTTAAAACTCTGTGTAATCCCACAAGCCAAGATCAGTAAAAGGTTGTGAAAAATTGCAGTTTCGAGTGGGATTTGAAAGTCCCATGTGTTGGCATTATTGAATGATCGATGGTGTTATGAGGTCACTGCGGCAGGTTGCCAAGCAGTTATATCACCTGGGTTCACCTTCTTGGGGATCAGCTGTTATGTGTTGTGCTTCTCACCCTACTGTCCTCTTACCACTATAAACTCTAAGGATTTCGGGGAGGACATGGAGTGGAGTCAGTGAAGGCTCATAGCTCTTAATGCCATCCTTTTGGACGCCATGGTCAGGTACAATGGGCCACATTCTAGCCTCAGGACTATGGCTTTGCTCAGAACAGCAAATTTAACATTTATGCTTATTTCCCAAGAGCAAAGCAAGTTTGGTCTCTATGGTTGCACCTATATTTGCACGTACACCTCACATGAAATTGGCTCCCTCACTATCCAAATACTCCATTTCCACATACTGGGTGATGGCTGGTGATGATGGAAAAGATCTATTAGTAAATGATTATAAAGTACTTGGCTAATCAAAATGAGGGCTAAATAACCCTTTGATAACCCGGGCCCCGGTGGCCCTTTGTGAGGTCTAGCCATGGCCAGAACCCACGTTATAAGTGTAACCTGTGTCCCCAGCAGTCTGTATCGATTGGATGTACCTCAGGTGCTGAGCACGATGGGAATGGAGCAGAACCCAGAAAATGCACGGTCCTTGGCTCCTATCTTTTTTTTTTTTTTGCGGTACGCGGGCCTCTCACTGTTGTGGCCTCTCCCGTCGTGGAGCACAGGCTCCGGACGCGCAGGCTCAGCGGCCATGGCTCACGGGCCCAGCCGCTCTGCGGCATGTGGAATCTTCCCGGACCGGGGCACGAACCCGCGTTCCCTGCATCGGCAGGTGGACCCTCAACCACTGCGCCACAAGGGAAGCCCGTTGGCTCCTATCTTAAAACTGATCATTATGATGGGGTATCCTAGACTGTTGGTCAGTTTTTACCAGCCTTTTAGATAGACACAAGGTAGTTTGTGCATTTGGAGAAAGACATAATTTTATTTTTTTAAATATTTATTTATTTATTGGCTGTGTTGGGTCTTCGTTGCTGCGTGTGGACTTTCTCTGGTTGCAGCGAGTGGGGGCTACTCTTCGTTGCAGTGCGCGGGCTTCTCACTGCGGTGGCTTCACTTGTTGCAGAGCACAGGCGCAAGGCGCGCAGGCTCAGTAGTTGTGGCGCACGGGCTTATTTGCTCAGCGGCATGTGGGATCTTCCCAGACCAGGGCTTGAACCCGTGTCTCCTGCATTGGCAGGAGGATTCTTAAGCACTGCGTCACCAGGGAAGCCCAAAAAACAATGTTAAATGTTTAAAAACACTACTCATCAAACAGATATTTGTATACCCATGTTCATAGCAGCATGGTTTACAATTGCCAAAAGGTGGAAACAACCCAAATGTCCATCAACAGATGAATGTATAAAAAAGATATGGTATATATGCACAATTGAATATCATTCAGTCTTAAAAAGGAATGAAATTCTGATCCATGTATAACATAGATGAATCTGGGAAACACTTTGTTAAATAAAATAAGCCAGACACAAAAGGACAGGTATTGTATGGTTCCAGTTGTATGATGTACTTAGAATAGTTAAATTCATAAAGATGGAAGGTGGGATGATGGTTGCCAGGGGCTGGAGGGAGGGGAGAATAGGAAGTAGTGTTTAATGGGGACAGAGTTTCAGTCTGGAATGATAAAAAAGTTCTGGAGATGGGTGATGGTGATGGTTGCACAACATTGTGAATACTTAAGGCCACTGAACTGTGTACTTAAAAATGGTTAAAATGGGGGGATTTTCCTGGTGGTCCAGTGGTTAGGACTCTGCCCTTCCACTGCAGGGGGCACAGGTTCAATCTCTGGTTGGGGAACTGAGGTCCTGCAAGTTGCAAGGCACGGCAAAAAAAAAAAAAAAAAAAAAAATTAAAAAAAAAGGTTAATTATATGGTATGCACAATAAAAAAATGTACACACACACCACTACTCAAAGCATTTTCTTCAATGATTTCCATTTAAAGTTAGGAAAACCAAAGACTTCATCTTCAATTTGAGCCTCACTTTCCCTTTTCCTCTTGATGGCTCATGTCCATCCTGGGTGGTCTTTGACCCGGTACACAAGACCTAAGTCAAAGGCAGGTCACCCTGACCTCACCTCATCTGTGGCCAGAGAGACAGGCTGATGTCAGGTGTTAGCAAAGTGGGGAGGAATGAGAATGGGAGTCTGTGGGGCCGGGATGGGGAGAAAGGCCTCTAAGGTCATAAGGAAGAAATGAATTGATAATTAAAGTAAGATGGCGGCTGGTAGACACGACTGGGGCAGGAGATCTCGGGAAGGACAGGAAGTGATCCCTTTGGATCCTAATGAGGACTGCTTCGGGGGAGGCTTTGCGAGGCCCCTGGAAGCATGGATGAACTGCAACCACAGAGTGGGCCGAGGGGGAGATTGTGGTGCTTAAAATGGTTTGGTCTAGAGCAGAGCTGGAAGTGGCCATACATAGACGCAGTGTGCTCTGTGCTTCCCATGTATTTGTCTCCTCTTGAAATTCAATCTATTTTCTTAAAAGAACTGGGCCTGCAGTTTCCGAGGTATGAATTGGAAAATTGGTGTCTGTGTAGGTTCTTCCCTCACTCCTCAGAAATCTCTGGAAATTTGTTTCCTAAAGGCTGGAAAGCAGAGCTACAGTGACTGCGTCGGTTGCCAAATGACTTGGGTAGTCATCTGAGCCTGTGGTTCTGTTCTCTCCGGAAGCGACACCAAACGTTAGGTGCTGAGGGCTCCTGGCAGGTGCTGCGGAAAGTGCGGGAAGCCCCTGGCCCAGGGCACCGGAGATTTGCTGCTGCCGCAGGTAGCAAGCAGGAAAGGGGAGAATTTGACAGCTGGTCTGAGCTTCCAGCCCCACTCACCTCCTGGGGTCTCTGCTGCCTAGGATTTCATGCTCAGACTTTTGCTGAACTCCCTCTACTGAAAACCGGCCTCTTATGGTTCCTTATGTCCCTCCAACCCCGTCTCCTGGCAGGTGAAACCGAGTTTCGTTTAAAAATGTTTCCCCTGGAATTTCCATTTCAGACACCAGCAAGGCTGACTTAGACCACAGACAACCCAAGAGAAGCGTCTGCAAAAGACACAAGCAGGCATTTCACAGAAAATACATGTGGCCAAGATCCAGAAGCCACCGCAATGAGAAGCCTGCGCACCGCAACGAAGAGCAGCCCCCGCTCACCGCAACTAGAGAAAGGCCGCGCGCAGCAACGAAGACCCAACACAGCCAAAATTAATTAATTAATCAATCAATTAATTAATTAATTAAAAAAGAGATATCCAGTATCCTCAGGGGTCAGTGAGATGCAAATCAAGTTCACCGCGACAGCCTTTCAATTGGCAACAATCAAAAAGTCTGACAATACTAAATGTTGGAGAGGATTCAGATCTAAAGAGAGATCTCTAACGCTTGGCTAGTGGGAGTAGATTCGTACAACTTTGAAAAGTTGATTGGTCCCTAAAGTGCACCGTTTACAGACTTTATAACAGAGTTCCACTCCATGGTATGCACCAAAGAGTGAGGCCTGCATAACAACAATGACGACGACAATAACAACAGTAGAAGGCATGCACAAGAATGATCAAACAGTCCTTCTCACAATAGCAAAAAACTGGAAACATCAGGAAAGTGGATGAATAAATATTTCACTGCAGTCAAATGTACGAACTAAACAATATACAACAATGTGAATGAATTTGCACATATATTAAGTGAAGAAATAAGTTCCAAAAGACTACAAACAGCATAATACCCACTCCACCCCCTTTTTTTCTGACCACGTCAGGCGGCTTGCAGGATCTTAGTTCCCCGACCAGGTATTGAACCTGGGCCCCGGCAGTGAAAATGCCGAGTCCTAACCACTGGACCGCCAGGGAATTCCCATAATACACTTTAAAAAAAAAATCTTTATTGGAGTATAATTGCTTCACAATACTGTGTTAGTTTCTGTTGCACAACAAAGCGAATCAGCTATATGAATACACATGTCCCCGGTTCCCCTCCCTTTTGAGCCTCCCTCCCATCCTCCCTATCCCACCCCTCTAGGTCATCGCAAAGCACTGAGCCGATCCCCCTGTGCTATGCTGCTGTTTCCCACCAGCCAATACACTTTTTTTAATAATTAAAAATAACTAGGGCTTCCCTGGTGGCGCAGTGGTTGGGAGTCCGCCTGCCCATGCAGGGGACACGGGTTCGTGCCCCGGTCCGGGAAGATCCCACATGCCGCGGAGCGGCTGGGCCCGTGAGCCATGGCTGCTGAGCCTGCGCGTCCGGAGCCTGTGCTCCGCAACGGGAGATGCCACAACAGTGAGAGGCCCGCGTACCGCAAAAAAAATTAAAATAAAAATAAACTAAACTAAACTAAAATAGGGACTTCCCTGGTCGTGCAGTGGTTAAGAATCTGCCTGCCGATGCAGGGACACAGGTTCGAGCCCTGGTCCAGGGAGATCTCACATGCCCGCGGAGCAACTAAGCCCGGGCACCACGACTACTGAAGCCCGCGTGCCTAGAGCCCGTGCCCTGCAACGAGAGAAGCCACCGCAATGAGAAGCCCGCACACCCCAAGGAAGAGTAGGACCCGCTCGTCGCAACTAGAGAAAGCCTGCACGCAGCAATGAAGACCCAACGCAGCCAAAAATAAATAAATAAATTTATTTTTAAAAACCAACTAAAATAAAGCTATATACTTTAAAATATACATATACAGATCATCCTCGACCACCGTTAAGTCAGGGACCATCTGCAGAGTCGATACAACTGTTTATAAAGAAGAGTGAGGATGTGGTGATCAGGAGAGGAGGAAGGGGTCGAGGTTGGGGTTATCTGGTGAAACTTGGGTTATTGTCCAGTCGCTTGCTTTTATTCTGGGTGGTGGGTTTGAGGGTTTGAGGGTGCTTGTTATATTGGCCTGAGAATATCTGTACATTTCACTCATCAAGACTCACTTCTTTTTGCTTTGCACACCCTTGCCTTCTGTTAACGTGCAAATAGTCTAACTGCAGGAGCAGAGTATGACTTATGAGTCTTGAATGTGTTTTTAGAACCATCTCAACTGTCTTTCCGTGTCTCTCTCTATAGATTTATTTCATTCCTTGTAACGGCTGCATAGATTTATCTGCACCACAGTTTATTTACTTCATTCTTTTATGGGTAGGCATTTAGATGGTTTCTAGCTTTTGCTTTCGCAAAACGATGCTACAGTAAATAAAAATGCTGTAGGGAATATTCTTACACACATAGGTGAGAATGCTGGTACGGTGGATTTCTAGAAGAAGAATTGCTGAATCAAAAGAAACACATATTTACATTTTGGTAGCCATGGCCAGATTGCCTCGAAAATGGTTATACCCGTTTCCAGACTTACCCAAAGTGTGTCACAGTGGGTATGATCGGGTATGTCAGGAAGCCAGATGTTTATGGCTTTCTTTGTTTTCCCTGAGCTGGCCCCATAGGAGGAATGGTTCTATGACCAGGGACCAGAGGAGAGTAATGCTCACTCCTGACCTTTAACCTCTCCCCTCTGTGTCCTAATTGCTGACGGACAGAGGCTTGGTGCTTCCCTTTGGCAACAGTAGGGGCACTGTCTCTCCTCGGCCCCTGGTCGCAGGCAGGGCCTTAGAACTGGGAACCTGTGTGAGGACTTCTCTGCCCTGGCCTCAAGGGATGCTCTTAGGATTTGTGAAAATGCCTTTGGGATGAAAGATGCAAACATACATAAGTTCACACTTACAAGCACAACTCCGTAAATAATGGCACTGAGGGAGAGGCCGGAATAGAATGTCACAATGTCAATAAAAGCTTCGTCACTCATTCAGAAACATCTCTGCTTTTGGATTCAGACTTCCCAGGTTTGGTTTTAAGCAATGTGTCCCTCCTCCCCTCCTCCCCCGAAGGTCACATTCATTTGTTCAGCCTTGTTTGCAGTTTGATGACAGAAAAGAAGAGACTCTCTCCTCTTGTCCCAACTTTACCAGTTTCATCAAGGTCCATTTTTCACACCCACACAGAGCTTTGCTTTTCTGAGGGTAAAGTTTATTTATTTATTTATTTATATTTAAAATATATTTTTTATTATAAATGTATTTATTTATTTATTTTTCGGCTGCGTTGGGTCTTTGTTGCTGCACGTGAGCTTTCTTTAGTTGCGTTGAGCAGGGGCAACTCTTCCTTGCGGTGTGCGGGCTTCTCACTGCAGTGGCTTCTCTTGTTGCGGAGCACAGGCTCTAGGCACTCGGGCTTCAGTAGTTGTGGTTCGCGGGCTCTAGAGCACAGGCTCTGTAGTTGTGGCACACGGGCTTAGTTGCTCCGCAGCATGTGGGATCTTCCCGGAGCAAGGATTGAACCCACGTCCCCTGCATTGGCAGGTGGATTCTTAACCACTGTGCCACCAGGGAAGTCCCACTTGGGGAAAGCTTTATTAAGATTCTGGGAGCAAATATCCTCAGTGCTGGCCAGTGACCCCACCTGACTGACTTGCCTGGACCTTGGTTAGGCCCTAACTCCTCCAGGACCCAGTCTCCTGGCACCAGCCTCTGTGGGCTTGAAAGCAGGGCTGGTGCCAACATATTGCCCCACTAGCTCTGGGGGCTCCGACCTGGGGCAGTTGATTCTTCGCTCTTATTTTGTCCTTTCAAAATAGAGTAATACAAATAACGGTACTTGGTTTTCCTACTGGTAAATAAAAGTCTAATAATGCCCAAAGTCAGGATGCAGTTGTGTGAGCCATTGGTACCACATAACCCCTGACAAGGTGGATACACAGGCCACCGAACTGTGCGTTGGCTCCTCCGGACAGCTTGGACCCGGTGTGGCCTACGGCTCACCTCCTGAATGACGGCAGTTTCTGCCCTGTCACACCAGGAGCCACAGGCAGGCTGCCTTAGAGGTCAATGACACACCAGAGCCAGGGTTTGAGAATCACTTTTCTAAGCCTAGAGGCCTGTGTGTTGGAGGTGTGGCGGGAGGGCTTGTTGAAGGAGATTTGAATTATGTCCAGAGGTGACTCACACCCTTAGTCTCTCTAGCTTGTTAAACAATATCTAGAACTGATCTGGCCTTGGGTATGATGAGGGTTTTAATTAAGGAGGTGTTATGCGCGAGGACTTTGAGTGGCACGGAAAAGCAGTGTGTGTTCTTTGGTATTAAATATCACCTTTTTGAGCATAAAAGCCCAGCATGATTAGCAATAATGTAGAATAACATTAAGAAAGGAAGCTTGATAATATGATTAGTTTTTACGTTTAATACTATAAGTATACAACTATAATATCATGCCATTATAGTTTAAAGGTTATAGCTTACATGATACAAGCTACAAGGATATAATATGATATTGAGGGAATTCCCTGGCGGTCTGGTGGTTAGGACTCTGTGCTTTCACTGCCGAGAGCATGGGTTCAATCCCTGGTTGGGGAACTAAGGGATTTGTGGGCAAGCCTTGTGGTACAGCCAAAAAAAAAAAAAAAAAAAAAGATATTGAGTGCTTACATGCCCCTGGTACTAGAAGCACTTAATATGTATTATTTCATCAATCCACAAAGTAGTCCTATGAGATAGGCAATAAAATTTACCTATTTTACATGGTATGCACATAGTAAAGGTCAATAAAGATAAGTCTAGTAGTAATAATTAAAGTAGGGCTTCCCTGGCGGCGCAGTGGTTGAGAGTCCGCCTGCCGATGCAGGGGACACAGGTTCGTGCCCCGGTCTGGGAAGATCCCACATGCTGCGGAGCGGCTGGGCCCGTGAGCCATGGCCGCTGAGCCTGCGCGTCTGGAGCCTGTGCTCCGCAACGGGAGAGGCCACGGCAGTGAGAGGCCCGCGTACCGCAAAAAAAAAAAAAAAAATTAAAGTAAATTACACTTATTTAGTGGTTATTATATTCAGGGAGCTAAACTAAGCACCTTTACACATATTATTTCATTTATTCCTCCTTATCCCTTGAGGAAGATATTATTATCCCTACGTTCTATTTAACTTCTCAACCAAGGAGGAAGTTAAATAATGTACCTAAGGCCACTGAACTATTAAAAGGCTGAAGCTGGGATTTGAAACATTAATACATGGGGTAAAGCAAAAGCCATCATTCAGTTAAGCAGCGGGAAGCTTAATTTGTCTTTTTGGACAAATAGAAATAATTTTCTTTCAATTTCCATTGTATTCATAGGTATATAAGGCAAAAATACAGTACAACTGAACATTTTATGTTCAAGGGAGCTGCTCTCTATCTTAAAGTGACCTGTTGGAAAGTAAATCACATTTCCCACAGCAGCAATGTTGTAATGAAGGGCCTTGTTTTGGCCAAGAATTTCAGATTAAATAAATCAAACCGATAACCAATAATACGGTGGAAGAGCAGAACCAAACAATAAAATTATACTACTCCAAAGTCAAAGGATTTTTGAGCTCAAAGGAGCCTCAGAGGTTCTATAATAAATACTTTTAAGAGTGTTTGTAAAGCAGAAGAACCCGTTTTTCAGCAAAACCTTATTGGTCCCATGTATGAAACAGCTAAAAAATGAGCCAGGCCATTGGCACAGGATGGCGGATTTTACATATACACTTACATAAAATATATATACTTTTATGTGTATAAAACACACATATATTATAATATGTGTCATATATTATATATTATATCATATATATACACACTTGAGTACCTCTTAGGGAAACCGAGCAAATGGTGGCAGTGAGTGGGTTGGGCTGGAGGAATCCTTACATGCCTCTCTATTCCTTTATAGTGTTTGAATTTTTAAACAACAAGCACACATAAATATATCAAGTTGCTTTGCTCTGTTCTTTCTTGCTTCCTTCCCTACCTTTCTAGCTCTACATTGTCCAGTTGGAAACTACCAACATGCACTGAACCCTTGAAAACTTCCTCTTTCCTGTTACTTAAGCAGCTGTGGGCTGTAGGCACAGGATTTCACTTTACTAGGTCTTCACTTTCTCATCTGAAAAATGAAGATACAAAACTCACATGGCTGCTGGGAGGATTAAAGAGAGTCTGTGTACAATGGAAATATAAGGGGAGCTACAAATGTGAGACACATAGGTAATTTCAAATTTTTTCGTAGTCACTTTAAAAAACAAGTGGACCATTGTAAATCAACTATACTTCAATACAAAAAAAAAAAAGAAAAGAAAGTGATAAAAAGTGACCCATTAGGAGAGTTAGGATTTTTAAAGTACTTTCTGTTTATGTAGTAAAAAGCATTTGTGTGTTGTTAAAAAAAAAAAGGAACAGGTGAAATTAATCAATAGATCTTCTTTATTAATTTATTAATATCTAATTCATTAGATTTATTCTATTAATAAATAGATCTTCTTTAACCCACTGTGTCCAGCATGGGATCATTTCAACATGTAATCAATGTAAAAGTGATTACTGAGATATCCTGCATTCTTTTTTTTTTTTTAAATAAATTTGTTTTATTTATTTATTTTTGACTACATTGGGTCTTCGTTGCTGTGCACGGGCTTTCTCTAGTTGCGGCGAGCAGGGGCTACTCTTCTTTGCAGTGCACGGTCTTCTCATTGCAGTGGCTTCTCTTGCGTGCAGAGCACAGGCTCTAGGCGTGCGGGCTTCAGTAGTTGTGGCATGCTGACTCAGTAGTTGTGGCTAGTGGGCTCTAGAGCACAGGCTCAGTAGTTGTGGCGCACGGGCTTAGTTGCTCCACGGCATGTGGGATTTTCCTGGACCAGGGCTCGAACCCGTGTCCCCTGCATTGGCAGGCAGATTCTTAACCACTGCGCCACCAGGGAAGCCCCCCTACATTCTTTTCTTTAAACTAAGTTGTTGAAATCCTCTGAGCTTTAACAATCTCAGTTCAGACCAGCATCCTTACAACTGCTCAAGAGTCTGGATTTTAGTACACACTTAATAAATGCTAGCTATCATTAATGTTGTACCTTTGCGTGTCTTCACCTCCCACTTCTCTGCTGAACCCTTGCTTATACCTTAAGACCCAGCCAACTGGCCACATCCCCTGGAAGGTCTTCTCGAGACATCCTGTCCTGATCCCTCCTCCACTCCCTGCTCCCCCAGTGCCTATCTCTCTTGTAGATACTTTATTTGTTTATCTTCACAGACTCTAAGCTCCTTAAGAATTATGACCCACTTTTTGTTCTTTATAGCCCTGGGGCACTTGGGAGGGACTGAATAAACGTCATTTGAATGAATAAATGTCATTTGAATGAAGGAGTTGCATGCATACTCCTTTGCTTTGATGGCAGGATGGTGATGCGCTGCTTGTTTGTTTCTCTTTCTTTTTGTCATTTAATTTTTATATATTAGCTGGCAGAGCCAGCTCCCCCTTCCTTCTCAGACTTCCTCTCAAGGTCATTTCCCTCAAGCTGGGCCTGGTTGCAGAAAAGTCACGATAAGAAAAGCAAACGTCTTCGTTAAACAGTGGGCCCAGAGGGAAATCATGACATGTAAGCAGGATCGCCCAATTACACAAGTACCTTTCGTGGACTCTGCTACTTACATATTATAAACCTTTGTGAAATGGAAAGAGACACTTTTCAGTTTCCATTTGGTTCAGGGATTTGAGGCCATAAATAAGAAGGTTTGTGAAATGGTTCAGAAGACGAGAGCGCCTACGAGAGCGGGAGGTATTTTACTGAGCGTTCTCTCTGGGAGCCGACCTTTCTGCCCGGGGAGTTGGGGGCGGGGCACCAGCACGGGAGGGCGGGGCACCAGCACGGGAGGGAGGGGCGATTTAAGAAGCAGTGTTGCTGTGTCCTTTGCTCACGTTCTCTTTTTTCTGTAGCCCAATTCTCACACTGTGTCTTTTCCATCCGGTTTCTGCCCCTGAGAGTGGAGTTGAGGAGTGGGAATGGATATTGAGGCATCCTGACCCAGGGCTCATTTTCACCTTTTGTCAAAGCCGGGTGTCAGGTTTGGCTGCCATCGGAGCCCAGCCCATCCACGTCTCCTGTAACTTTAAGGAACTGCAGAGTTTCTGTGTTTGATGTGTCTTAACTTTAACACAAAGCACACCAGAGCTGGTTAATGATCATGAACTGTCATGGCAGCCACTCTGCAAAGGTGACAGTGATGGATGGGGCCTGCAGCACCGAGGGAGGTGGCTGGGTGCAGGGGCAGAAGGTTTATTTAAGCCAAGGCTGATAATAGAGGGGGCTTCTCAGTCCCTGAGCAGCAGGACTTTAATGGGATAAAAGGGGATGAGAGCCCTCTTTCTGCACCGCCCTTGGAAGGGACAGTTCTGGCTCTCCTCATCTGCTCTACCAAATAAAAGCATTCCTTGGAGATTCAGATCTATTTGAAATCTACTAGGAGGGAGAAAAAAGCCCATTTCTGTGATCAACCTTGTCATCTTTCTTGATTAGGCCTCATTTATCTAAAAGCCCATGTTTGCCGTATTTAACCATTGGAAAAGGAACTGTAAGACTGGGCCTGAGTAAGAATGAATTCAATCCTCTGAATAGGCTTGATCCCCTTGGGATTGCCATTGAAATGTGAACAGGAGTACAGAATTCTACATGTCAGGTGGTAACTCCTTAAGTGATTATTGTATCTGGGAAAATAAAATCTATTAAAAAAAATTTAGTAAAATTTTAACACTCATCCTTGTTTTTGGATTTATTGATCATCCCTAGTGCCCAAACTAGGGACAACATTTATGTCTTCTTTTGGTAAATATCAAGATATCAGTATCACGTGTAAATCTAGTCCTAGCAGACAAGCCACAACATGATGCTTGGCTTCCCTCTTGCCTGAGATGTGGCTCATTAAAATAAGCTCTATGGGGGGCTTCCCTGGCAGTCCATTGGTAAGACTCCACGCTTCCACTTCAGGGGGCTCGGGTTTGATCACTTGTGGAGGAACTAAGATCCCGCATGCTGCATGTCATGGCAAAAAATTTTAAAAAAAAGGTCTAGGGGAAAGGCCTGACTGCGGACCCCTTCTTTGGAGACAGCAAATTCAGATCACCTGGGAATCTTTAATCTCCTGGGGAGAGACGAGCTATCAGGGTCTGCGGATAATTCTGTAGTGGGAGGGCTAATGCCTGATGGAGATGTTTAGTTGTCCCCCCAATTACTAAATTCAGCAGCCCGTGGCCCTCCCCATTGCTGAACAGCATAAACATCAGGTTTTGGTAAATAAACCCAGGCTATCATGCAACTGTCCCACACGCACTTAAGCTGTGACTGACAGCTCGCTTGGGAAGACTTGGAGCCTAGAGACGAAGCTTTTGGGTGCAGAGGCTCCAAGGTTCCAAGATAAACAAACCTGTCGGTGAGAGTGACCAGAGTGTTAGGTCAGTCCAAGGGTCACTTATAGGTCATCCTGCTGGGAGCTTGGTCTCTGCTTTGTGTTTATCCTGGGAGGGGAAAAGCAGGAGGGGCTCTGGGTAGTGGGATTGGTCTCTATTGGGAAAACATCCCTGGCCTGCTCATCAGAGCCTTTGGAAGTGAATCAGCGCCCATCCCTCTCTGAGTAATCCAGTAAAAGGAATGGACGCAGGCTTCTGTTTTTTTTTTTTACTGGAGTTAATGAACAAGTTCTTTTGGAAATACGGATTACAGGATATTCAGCGCCCCACTCACCTGAGCAGCAGGACCAATCAAGGGATTTTCAGAGCCCAGAGTGAGTTAATAGTTGACTGTTATGAAATTGTAGCAGTCAAAACTAGAAAAGTCAGTTGAAGGAATGGAAAAACCTTCCTGTTCCTATCTATTCCTCTTTTTGCTCTTACCAACTTTCCTGGAAAATATTTCCTCAGTTTTACATTCCTTACCAACTGGGGGCTTTTTAAAAGAATGATCCTACACTTTCTTATTTCCTTCATGGCTCTTTAAGATTGATAGAGAGGTGAAAGTGGGGGTGTGTATTACGACCTCCTTAGTTGATATTTAGCGAAGTAAAGACCTTCACCTTCCCATAGATCCCTCTGTTTGGTCACCTTCCAATTCTCTCTCATTTGGAGGACAGTCTGGCATAGGAGGAAGATGTGACATCAAATGATGGACATTGAGAGCTGACGGCACTTTTTTGTTTCAAGATTGCAGATGAAAAAGACTTTAATCCAAGATTCAGTTTCATTCTCTGGAAAAAAGCCTTATCTAATAAAAAATCTAAAGGGATGGTATTTTCAGATATATAGAATCCTGGAAGTACTCACAAATAAGCTCTTGGGGATATTGGTAGACAGCATTTAAGTAAGCTCAATTTACAAAATATATAATACATTAAAGATGCATTTAAAGATACACATAGAGACACATATAAAGACATTGGGTTGGCCAAAAACGTTCGATCAGGTTTTCTGTAACAGCTTATGGAAAAATCCGAAAGAACTTTTTGGCCAATCTGATACGATTAAAAGAACTGAAATCCTATGGAGTATCTATGACCACAATGGAATCAAACTAGGAATCAACACCAAAAAGGTAACAGGAGACTCTCCAACCATTTGGAAACTAAACACAAAGATAAAAGTCCTTTTTTGGAAGTCTCAAAAACAAAACAAAACAAATATATTGAACTGAATGAAAATACAATATATTTAGATTTGAGGGGTACAGCTAAAGCAGTGCTGAGAGGGAAATTTATAGCATTAGATGTTTTCCATTAGAAAAGAGGAGGGACCTCCCTGGTGGTCCAGTGGTTAGGACTCCACACTTCCGCTGCAGGGGCCATGGGTTCAATCTCTGGTCAGGGAACTAAGATCCTGCAAGCCATGCAGCACAGCCAAGAAAGAAAGAAAGAAAGAAAAGAGGAAAAGTCTCAAATTAATAATCTAAGCTCCCACCTCAAGGAAGTAGAAAAAGAAAATAAACCCACAGCAAAAAGGAGGAAGGAGGGACTACCCTGGTGGCTCAGTGGTTAAGAATCCGCTTGCCAATGCAGGGGACATGGGTTCGAGCCCTGGTCCAGGAGGATCCCACATGCCGTGGAGCAACTAAGCCCGTGCACCACAACAACTGAGCCTGCGATCTAGAGCCCGCCTGTGAGCCACAACTACTGAGCCTGTGTGCCACAACTACTGAAGCCCACACGCCTAGAGCCTGTGCTCTGCAACAAGAGAAGCCACCACAATGAGAAGCCCATGCACCACAACGAGGAGTAGCCCCTGCTCGTCACAACTGGGGAAAGCCCGCACACAGCAACGAAGACCCAACACAGCCAAAAATAAATAATAAAATAAATAAATAAATAAAATGTTTAAAAAAAAAAGGAGGAAGGAAATGAGCAGAAAATAATGAAATTGAAAATAGAAAACAATAGAGAAAGTCAATGAAACAAAGAGCTGATTCTTTAAAAAAAATCAATAAAATTGGCAAACCTCTAATAAGAGAGACAAAAAAGAGATAAGACACAAATGATCAATATCAGGAATAAAACAGGAGCTCTCACTACATCCTGTTGGCAGGTTGGAAAGAAAAAGAACCTATCAAAAGGACAATAAGGGGACTTCCTGGGTGGTCCAGTGGTTAAGACTCCATGCTCCCAATGCAGGGGGCCCCCCGGTTCGATTCCTAGTCAGGGAACTAGATCCCACATGCCACAATTAAGACCTGGCATAGCCATATAAATAAATAAATATTTTTTTAAAAAAGTCAATAAGGGAATACTATAAACAACTCTACACCCATAAATTTAGATCTGTGACAACTTAGATGAAATGACCAATTCCTCGAAAAATACAAACTACCACAACTCATCCAATATAGAATAGATAATTCAAATAGCCCTATAATTATTAAAGAAATTTAATTCATAATTAATTCTCCAACAATAACAAAAATCTTTAGGCAAAAATGGTGTCACTAGAGAATTCTGCCAAAGTTTTAAACAAGAATTAACGCCAATTCTACACAATTTTTTTTCCAGAAATAGAAGTGGGAACACTTCCCAATTCATTTTATGAGGCTAATGTTGCCATGTTACCAAAATCAGACAAGGACAATAGAAAACAAAAAACTACAGACCAGTATTTTTTATGAATACAAATTCAAAAATTGTTAATAAAATATTAGCAAATAGATTTCAGCAATATATGGAAATAATTATACACAATGATCCAGTGATACTCCGGTGATGCAAGACTGGTTCGAGGGGCTTCCCTGGTGGTGCAGTGCTTAAGAATCCGCCTGCTAATGCAGTAGACACGGGTTCGAGCCCTGGTCCGGGAAGATCCTACGTGCCATGGAGCAACTAAGCGCGTGCGCCACAGCTACTGAGCCTGAGCTTTAGAGCCAGCGAGCCACAATTACTGAGCCCACGTGCCACAACTACTGAAGCCCACGCGCCTAGAGTCTGTGCTCCGCAACAAGAGAAGCCACCGGAGTGAGAAGCCCGCGCACCGCAATGAGGAGTAGCCCCCGCTCACCGTAGCTACAGAAAGCCTGAGGGCAGCAACAAAGACCCACCGCAGTCAAAAAAAAAAAAAAAAAAAAAGACTGGCTCGATATTTGAAAAATCAGTCAGTGGAATCCACCATGTTAATAGACTAGAGAAGCAAAATCACATGATGGTATCAATCAATTATATCAGTGAACATATGTGACTCAGTTCTACATTCATTCTTGATAAAAATCTTTCAGAAAACCAGCAATAGAGGAGAACCTCCTCAACTTGTTAAAGAACATCTGTAAATACCTCCAGCTGGCATCATATTTGAGTGAAAGCGTGAATATCTTCTCCGCAAGATCAGGAACAAGGTAAGGATGTCTGCTGTGACAAGTCTCATTCAACATAGTGCTGGAAGGTCTACCCAATGCATAAGGCAAGAGAAGGAAATAGAAGGCATACAGATTGGGCTTCCCTGGTGGCGCAGTGGTTGGGAGTCCGCCTGTCGATGCAGAGTACACGGGTTCGTGCCCCGGTCCGGGAAGATCCTACATGCCGCGGAGCGGCTGGGCCCGTGAGCCATGGCCGCTGAGCCTGCGCGTCCGGAGCCTGTGCTCCACAATGGGAGAGGCCACAACAGTGAGAGGCCCAAGTACCGCAAAAAAAAAAAAAAAAAAAAAAAGACATACAGATTAAAAAGGCAAAAATAAAACTGTCCCTATTAGCAGACTGCAGCCTTCAAGGACTGACCCAAAGGACTCCTCCCTGAAGAAGCTTTTTCTGATCCGTTTACCTCCACTCAGCCGGAAGTCATCTCTTCTCTAAGCTCCCAATGTCCATGTTTGCTCCTCTCTTAAGACACCTAACACTTTCTATCACATGTGAGAGTCTAGACTTCACCTTTGTTGCCTATCCGTGCACTATTCTGAATTGGGTCTAAATAGATAATCTAGAAATTCTTGTGTGAGTAAATGAATTACAGATGGTACCCATCAAGCTGTCAGCTGGTCCTTGCGGGTTTGGTGGCAGCCCTTGTAGAAATGGCCTGGAGAGACTTGGAGATTAGAAGGATATGTTCTTTTTCTTTTCAACCTGTCAACAGGAAACGTAAGGCATTGGGCCTTGACTGGGATTTCACGAGATGTGGGCTGCCCAGTGGGGAGGTATAGTCAGTCCTTCCATAGGGACCTGTGGATCTCCTAGGTTCAGCCCAGCAGCAGAATTAAAAATTGCACCTGTTCCTGTCCCAGTTGTCTTATTTAGGAAATGCTTTTAAAATCCCACCAACTCCCTGATTTCACACTCTCTGTAGCATACGTCCAGTCTTGGAAGGGAAAGTGGGAGTGGAGAGAGGGACTCAGGTATTCCCTGTTCCAGTGGAATTGGCCCCAAACCTCCCACAGCATCGCCTCTAGCCTCTTTTCAAGAGGGGTGGCAACCCTCTCTTAGCTGGGATCATCGGCTGCTTAAACAAACGCAACATGGAGGTATTATCCTTTGGAAACTTGGCCTGGGACACTTTACCAAGTGTCTGCAAACATTTAGATGCACAAAACTACCCACTGTAAACGTGGAGCCATTGTCTTGCCTGAAAGTGGCTTAGGGTTGGGTGGGGCGGGGAGAGGAGGTGGGGAGAGTGGGCCCAAGGGAATCCCTCAGCTGGGGCTCTGGGCTGGGGAATTGTGCTGCTGTTTGTTTAAACAACCTGAGTGTAATTGGGATTGTTTGAGATGCCCAAGATGTTTGGGAAAGTGGGGGAAGGGAGTCAGCTTGCTGGGGGAGAGAGTCACCAGCAGGGACTTTGACGGGTGGCTGGCTTGGTGGTTGTCAGCCTCCTGATTGCAAAGCCAGTGGGAAGGGTGGCCCTTCCGGCTTGACGTGGGCACATCAGGACCTGGGTCAATAGGTCGGACCTCTAAGTCTACAAAATATGAAAGCTAGCCCTAGAGGGCTGCATAGGATACAAGGAATATGTAACTTAAAACCAATTGTCGGGGCTTCCCTGGTGGTGCAGTGGTTGAGAATCTGCCTGCCAATGCAGGGGACACAGATTCGAGCCCTGGTCTGGGAGGATCCCACATGCCGCGGAGCAACTAGAGCCGTGAGCCACAACTACTGAGCCTGCGCGTCTGGAGCCTGTGCTCTGCAACAGGAGAGGCCGCGATAGTGAGGGGCCCGCGCACCGCGATGAAGAGTGGCCCCCGCTTGCCGCGACTAGAGAAAGCCCTCGCACAGAAACGAAGACCCAACACAGCAAAAATAAATAAATAAACTCCTACCACCAACATCTTAAAAAAAAAAACAAAAATCCAATTGTCTCTTTTTTTTTTAAATAAATTTTATTTATTTATTTATTTTTGGCTGCATTGGGCTCAAACCCGTGTCCCCTGCATTGGCAGGCAGATTCTCAACCACTGCACCACCGGGGAAGCCCCAGTTGTCTCTTTTTAATCATAACAATTCGAGGGCAGCCCAAACACATAGATGTTTGTTTATTTGTTTTCAGATCTGATTTTTTACAATCCCATAAAAGTAGTTGTAACGACCAACCCAGGTTTCAGCAAGGGAAGGTAAGAATGCTGGCCGAGGAATTCCTTAGGAGGTGTGCTTACGTCATTTCTCAGCACACAGAGGGGCAATTCGGGAGTATTCGACTGGCCAGCCAATCAAAATGTCTGTTTTTTTATTGTAAAGATCCTACCCTTTCCTTTGACCTGGGGTAAAGGACAGAAAGCCTTAAACAATGAGAAGAATTTGGGAATAATAGAAAGCATCTCTGCAATGCGGGGCCTGGCCAGCGCCACCCTGAGTGATCAGGCCTCACCGGAACCAGCTTCTCTTTTTTTTTTTTTTTTTTTTTGCGGTATGCGGGCCTCTCTCTGTTGTGGCCTCTCCCGTTGCGGAGCACAGGCTCCGGACGCGCAGGCTCAGCGGCCATGGCTCACGGGCCCAGCCGCTCCGCGGCACGTGGGATCTTCCCGGACCGGGGCACGAACCCGTGTCCCCTGCATCGGCAGGCAGACTCTCAACCACTGCACCACCAGGGAAGCCCCCAGCTTCTCTTTTCAGACGCACGTGGGACTTGGGGAGACTCAAACAAGGTGTGGCTACTTGTTAGGGATGTTTACCACAGGAAAGGATTAGAAAAATTGGGGGGCTCCTATTGCATGGCAGTCCCCAGCATACGTTGTTTTATTTTACTACCATTATAAACCTGTGACATCCATTTGTAGAAAAAGAGACAGTGGCTCAGAGGGTTGAAATTAACTGGCCCAGACGACAGAGAGTGAAATGGTCAAATATGAACGTGAATTAACATCCTTCTGTTTTCAAAACCCTTCCTCCTTCCACTGCACCCTCCTCAAAATAGCTCCCCTCACAAAGAATGAAAAGGTAGACTTCATCACCGCAAGTTAGAAAACAAATGACTCTCTTTGGATATGCTAACGAACATGACACACGTAGGCCCTCAGCTAAATAAGCAAACATTAAGGAAAGGATAAAAATGTTAATAACTATAAAACCTACTGATCTTTCGATTATTTGTGGTTAGAGTGCTTGTCACCTCCTTTTTAAGATGGCTCTTGGTTTTCATTTTTTTAATGAAGGTTTTATTTATTTATTTTTGGCTGCATTGGGTCTTCGTTGCTGTGCCCGGGCTTTCCTTAGTTTCAGCGAGCCGTGCTACTCTTCGTTGCGGTGCGTGGGCTTCTCATTGCGATGGCTTCTCTTGTTGCGGAGCATGGGGTCTAGGCTCGCGGGCTTCAGTAGTTGTGGCTTGCAGGCTCTAGAGCGCAGGCTCAGTAGTTGTGGCATACTGGCTTAGTAGTTGTGGCTTGGGGGCTCTAGAGTGCAGGCTCAGTAGTTGTGGTGCATGAGCTTAGTTGCTCCGCCTCATGTGGGATCTTCCCAGACCAAGGCTCGAACCCACGTCCTTGCATTGGCAGGCAGATTCTTAACCTGTGCGCCACCAGGGAAGTCCTGGCTATTGGTTTTTGGATTGCCCCTTACACTTCCTTAAAATAAAGTTACAGCCAACTCTTTGGTAACAGATTTAGTAGAGCAGCACTTTACAGAATGCAATGTTCTTTCACCGTTAGCATGAACGTCTCTGTAAGGTGAAAATAGCTTTGTAAAGTCTAAAAACTTCCTAGTGGTATTTTGATGAATACTTGAAAACATTGCTTTCAGGGAAAAAGGCTTTGTGTACTTCCTGAGCAGCTCGGTTTTGTGCACACCTGAAGTTTGGCCACTTTTGTTCCTCTGGGTGGCCGGGATCATTTCATGGGCACAGCGAACCACAGAGCAAACAGTGGTGTCACGGAGCACAGAACAGCCACTGTTCTGATTCCATTTGGCAACACCATGCTCCGAGGCTCTGAGGGCTTCTTAAGCTGTGAGCCAAAGAGCTTTTCAAACTCAGACCATGACCACGCTTGTTTCAGTGGAAGCTGGGAGCTTCTTCTAGTACTTCAGGTCTTTGACACCGGAAGGCTGCCTGGCTCCAAACACTTAAAAATGAAAGGTCTCAGCTAAGTCAAGGGGGTATTTACAATATGGATAAAAGTAAACATGGCAAGGCTGGCAATAGTGTACAAGGGAGTCAGACGGTGTCTTTTTATCAATCTGTGCAGTTTGTAAAGGATGTGGAGAGTGAGTCTTGGGGACTTAAGAGGGTCTGTGACTCTGAGCACTTCTGTTGGGTGGACACTGCTGGCCTCCATCCGTGCCACGGAGATCACATGGACACCGGGCATGCACCTCCCATTGGCCAAGCTGGGGATGTGAGCTGTGATGGGTGAGCCAGACTTTCCATTTCTTTTCCCCGTGTGAAAATGTCATACTGATAAATTTAAAATAATAATTTTTTTGCATTTTACTGTTCTCACTAAGGCATACATGGATCCTTAAAGGTTAGGAAAATTTCCTTAGATTAGATGGAGTTTCCTTCCATACTCTTTTAAGGGATGCTACCTCCTCCAACCTCCACCTCAACTCCCCAGATTCTAAACTCCAAACGCTCGAAAGGTTTAAACTTTGTGGGTTTTAATGATGGCCATTTACAATGGGCAAATATGTTGGTAATGGGTGTTCTTTCCTGGAGGTTTGTTTAGAAGTGAAAACAATGTGGCTAGTCATAAAAGTTTCTATTTATTTTAGGTTGGGTAGCTCACTTGTTCAGAGGAGGGATGGCCCTTGTCAACAGACAATTAGATTTCGCATGATGTGTTCGACGAATTTCATGGCTGAAGACTGAATAGAGACTAATGTCTACAGCTCAGGAAGAATAATCACCATCTTAGTGGATTCAAATTCTGTTGCACAGAATAATTGTGGGTTCGTTTAAATAAGACTCTACTTCACAGTTATCAGAATATGTACTGATATATGAAAATAGACTGAATCAAGAGGACTCAGATATCTGGCTGCAGCAACTGGGTAGATGGTGACGGCGTTTCCCCTAGAAAGGCCCTGGGAAAAGTTTATTTATCATGTGATTCTTCCCTGTTTTGATCGTTTCCAAAATGTCATTCTCCTGTTACTAGTGAGCATTTTAAAAATTATTAAGGAAATAGGGAGAACAGGTTGGGGTGTGTATGCATGTGCATCAAGTCCAGTGCTTAACCCTGCGTACCCTGGATTTGAAGTTCACGGGATTCAAATCCCACTTTCACCCCTGAAAAGGTGGGATTTTCAACTACTACCCCTGTGACGTTGGGCAAATGGATTTATCTTTCTGTGTTTCAGTATCCTAAGCTATAAAATTAGGAGAATTATAGAAGTAAATAAGATCATATATGTAAACTCATGGGCTGAGCACACAGTAGATGCTCAGTAAATGAAAGCCATGTTTCTTAGTAGTTGTGGTAAAGGTAGTAATTGTTCTCCTTGGGAATAGCTCAGGGGACAGTCTAAAGAGGTAATGGTAGGTGTGCCCTGACGGGCAAACACAGCAGGAGGGAACGTTTAGTACAAGTTCCCACACGTTGCGCGTGGCTATGAAAAAAGCCGGAAGCAAGAAAGCTTTGATTTTGGTGTCTTGGACAAAATGGTGGGCTGGGCTTGGGAGAGACTGGAGAACAATCCTGGAATTTGGAGCAAATTCCCTGAGCCCTAATGTCATCATTTTTAAAATAAGGATTAAAAATATCTAAATGACAGGGTTGTTGTGATGGTAAGTAGTGTAATTATGCAAACCACTTGGATGAATATGCAGGACATGTTTGTTTTCTAAATAGAATCTGCCTTGTACTGAATAATGTATCGTTGAAGGCTCACGGGGCTCTGAGCCTGCAGGCCAGAGCAGCCTTTGAAATCTACCCGGAAGGAGCCGGTCACGCCCAGCCTGGCCACAGAACTTTCATCCAGCTGGCCTTTGGTTCTTGTGCTTTACGGGCAGGAACCTCAGGCTCAAGTCTTCTCTGGCCCAGCCCTCTCTTAAACCCATTGTTCTGAGAGCCCTTGTGCTATTTGTCCGTCTAATCCATTAGCAAGAAGACAAGCTGAATATCCTCCTCTTGGATCCCTGGCTTGTGTCCCACAAAGAAAGAAGTGTTGTGCCTGCAGTGGCCAGTTGCTCTGCCTTTCCTTACTCCTCTCTGGCCCCTCTGGAAGGCCCTGGGCAAGGAGCGGTGGCCGGGGCCTGGGGAGAGGTCCGGTGTCTCTGCCTCTTTAGACCTGTTTGGACTTGGTTCCTTCCTCTCTGATGCCAGGCAGAGCCCAGGAAGGCCCTGGGACAAACGTGTCACTGGAGAGCTTGTCGCCCTTCCCTCACCCCTACCCTTGGG
This sequence comes from Aethalodelphis obliquidens, assembly GCF_003676395.1. Lineage (NCBI taxonomy): Eukaryota > Metazoa > Chordata > Mammalia > Artiodactyla > Delphinidae > Aethalodelphis > Aethalodelphis obliquidens. Next base: position 1,858,726 of record NW_020837976.1, read on the forward strand.
GATACACTGGACCTGGGACAGCTGACCGAGGGTCCCCTGGCCCAGCTCTGGGACGGGGTTGTGAGTTGCCACACTGAAAATGACCTGTGGGTCAGAGGAGGCAGGGGGCCGGTTGCCTGTCACCCACCCTCCTCCGTGCCACTAACATCCCCTTCACCTAATTCTTTTTTTTTTTTTAATTTATTTAATTTATTTATTTTGGCTGTGCTGGGTCTTCGTTGCTGCGCGCAGGCTTTCTCTAGTTGAGGCAAGCGGGGGCTACTCTTCATTGCAGTCCGCAGGCTTCTCATTGTGGTGGCTTCTCTTGCTGCAGAGCACAGGCTCTAGGCGTGTGGGCTTCAGTAGTTGCAGCATGTGGGCTCAGTAGTTGTGGCTCACAGGCTCTAGAGCACAGGCTCAGTAGTTGTGGCGCACGGGCTTAGTTGCTCCGCGGCATGTGGGATTTTCCTGGACCAGGGATCGAACCCGTGTTCCCTGCACTGGCAGGCGGATTCTCAACCACTGCACCACCAGGAAAGCCCCACATCTAATTCTTTTATTCATCATTATTTTTAACCAAGACCAGCAGAAAGAATACTATGAGAAACAATTATGCCCAAGTTATAAAAGTATGTAAGGCTCGGGAGTTCCCTGGTGGCCTAGTGGTTAGGATTCCGGGCTTTCACTGGGAACTGAGATCCTGCAAGACGTGCAGTGCAGACAAAAAAGAAAAGAAAAGAAAAGTATCTAAGGCTCACACAGGTGAGATGGGATTCTTCCCAGTTTTTACATATTAAATGGTGAAGCCAGGATCCAAAGCCACTTTTCCTGACTGTAGACGCCCCGTTTACTACCCATCACCCTGCCTGCTGCTTTTCCTAAGCCAACCCCTACTGTACGGACACCCATGCTCTTGGCCTGTCTTGCAAAGACCCCAAGGTAATCAACCCTCCACCTGGGGCCCCACCCAGGTTTCTCTGCTCCGTCTCCCGGTGGGGGTCCCTCTGCCCTCTCCTCCCTGAGGACACACTGCATTCACTCCTGTCTTCCCTGGGCCTTTGTCTGGAGCATCATTCCCTCCAAATCCCAATATTCCTGAAGTCCTGCTGATTTGGGCTCTTGCACCCTCTAGACTGCTATCCCTTGGTAATCTTTTGTGTATTCGTTGCTTTATCTTTTGAGTTTTCTGTTTAATTTGTATCTTCCTTTTCCTCCCTTTCACTCTACACACATATTGAACTAGATTATCGGGCCCCCGAAGGCATCCAGCATCGGACTAGCTTACGGTTGCTACAGGGGTTTCCCCTCCTTAGAGCTGCAAAGGCTGCGTCCCTTTCTTGCTAAGTCTACAACATCCTGCTTTGTGAGACAGCGGGGACTCACCATTCATGATCCCCATTATTTATGAAAAAATCTTACTCTGGTAATTCACATTCATGATGAAATGTCTGTCTCTCTGAGGTTCTCTATGGGACTGGGTTGCTTGAGGAAAAAAGGTGTTAGAGCCAATAAGTTTAATCAGTAACACAAGTAATGTGTGGTGCTCCAAGGAAAAACTCTGGAAAGGCCTCCCCGGGGTCTGCTCATAATGAAAGGAACAGGCCTCCCGTGTAACAGGTCCTCAAACATTCCTACTCACACCTATAGACTTAATGTTTATTAAGTGCTGACAACGTGCAGGGCTGAAAGTTTTCTCCTGCCGTTTATGAGTGTTCATGTTACTGAAATGAGATGGACAGTTAAATATCTTCAATATCATTCCACATATACGCATTGATACACACACACACACACACACACACACACACACACACACAC